>NC_139643.1:53221610-53319110 GCF_964638095.1 Poromitra crassiceps | reverse complement strand
TTCACCACCGCACTGCATGACCACACCTCTGAAGAATATAACAGCATGTATAAAGAAGTCGACAACTTGGTAAGATTAATAAGCATAATGATGATAGTTAGAAACCTTATTGTCCACAGTGTGGAAAATTGTCTTTGGCTTCATCACATATACAAACAAGACAGTTGTCTTGCCATAAGAAAAAGCTTCTCACATAGTTAAAAAAGCAGTATGCCAATATCAATAGCGATATCCTTCCAGTCCAAAGTAAAGTAACTACACATACAGTACAGCTTTGGCAAAGCATATGGCACATGATGTGGCAGTACTGACAGTAAACATGCATAACAGCAAATACACCTTACATGGCTCAGCATACTAGAACTTGTTTCATAGTTGAAGTACAATCTGTTGTGTATTATGGAGAGCTCTAGCATCCCGCACGTAAGCCTGGCTCAACAATATCAATGTCTAGCAAATGTTTATTATGACCGCTGCTCAGCCTGACCTACAGTTCGTTCCTTCCTATATGTTAGCACCCCATTACATAAGCTTCTGTTGTTTTCCAGCTGTGTATTGCTTTGCTTGTTATTGCCTGTAGCTGCTTCACACTTTGTAGCTGTTCGTTTGTATCTTGTGGGATACATGAGAGTTTGAGCCTGTGGGATACATGAGAGAGTTTGAGCCTGTGGGATACATGGGAGAGTTTGAGCCTGTGGGATACATGGGAGAGTTTGAGCCTGTGGGATACATGGGAGAGTTTGAGCCTGTGGGATACATGAGAGAGTTTGAGCCAGAGGAGTTTTTTGGAAACTAAAGTAACAGGAGGACATTTGCTTAGGCTTCTGAACAAGTCTGACATGTGGATGCTGGTAGCATTTTTGGATCTGGATGTATCAGAGGAGGCCAGAGAACTAGCTAGTGCAAGTTATCATGCTCTGCTGTAACAATAGCCTGGCTCCAGAACTTCGAAGCCACGCCCACACCACAGTTGTGAATTTGGCTCTTCTTGGTCTGGAATCGCCACGTGCAAACACCTTTTCTCCGGTTGAAAATCCATTGACGGGAGCTGATTGGCTAACGCTGTTGTCAGTCAGACTTGCCTGCGAGAGATCGCTGCCTGCTGGAGCTTTATCTGTCTGGGCGGAGAGTAACGTTACGGCGGCCGCAGTAAGTGAAGCCCTGCTGCTCGGCCAGCCGCCCAAGGAAATGGGCCAGTTGATAGCGTTTGATAGCGAGCGCCATGTGAACAATCCCTGTCAGCTTTCACTCCATGCACGCTCTAACTAAAAAGTTGGCCCTTTGCCTCCTCCCGTAACACTGTCTCTCCTCTCTCGCCCTCTCTGTCTCTCTCCTCCCCCCTCTCTCGAGGCTTCAGCAATCAGCAGCAGATAACAATCAAGTCCTGCTTAAATAAGTGATAGACAGTAATGATATTTATTTTTACCATTTTTGCAATTGTGGAATATTTCAAAGTTGGCCAAAATAAGTCTAAAGCACATTTTTAGAAGAACACCTTTTAGAAGGTGTGTGACAGAGATATATCTCACAACTAGAATGAGTTGTAAGCATGACTGGGAACTTTGGAGACCGCGGCAAGCTTGTGCATAATATTTTAAGATCCCTTGGCGTGCAGCAGGCAGATTGGCTTGCAAATCGGCTCATAGTCTACGGGCCTGCGCTGGCGCAATAAGATGTGGTGGCGCTGATGATGCTAATAATAGCTCAGGGAAATGTCCGGCTCCCAGGCCCTTAGCTTTCTGACAATGGCCCCCTGAACAATATAGTTGAATACTGTAGCCCTGGGTTAGAGACCCTAATCCTAAACCCTGACATCCATATCCAAACCACTGACCTAAATAATATGGACAAATCCATCCACTATTTTTCGAGTCACGTTTTGCAGCAAAGTGTTGTCTGTCGCCAGTTTGGGGTACAAAAATGGGGTCAGTGAGCCCCTTTTCTATTGTCTATTTGACTGTTTTACTCCAAATGGGCGAGTTAAATAAAAAATTACCCCCTTAGAGTTGTTATGAAAAGGTGAAATTAGCTATATAGACCAAAACCTCCAACTCCAACCACGCTCCAACTAGCGCTAAACCTATATCCTCCTAGAGCTGCAAATACAAAATCCTAAGTAAAGACTGAAAATAAGTGGGAAAAGATGAAATTCTACATATTGAGGAATTAAGTGTTCTCATAACTGTGACCTCCTGCCTCAAGACGTATCGTAACAGTATTTTGTTTTGCAGCTTACCGGCGTCTACAACTGCCCTGACGTCTATATATGTCCAACACATAACCACTATGTAGGTGTTGCAGGTATGACTTTCAGGTGAGTAGAAAAGTTAAAATGTTCACAGAGAAAGATTTATGATCCAGATTAGAATAATTATAAATAACAAATAGAGTTGTATATTACTAGTGCTTTAACCTGCTCATAAATCATTCCTTTCATTCACAGCTCTGGATCGGTAGTCGCAACTGTGACTGTAGTCTTCCACAACATCCCAATTGATGAAATGATCGTCGCTGTGCTCTTTAATAAATATGCGAACAAGCAAACACCCAAAATTCTCGAACTTAACACGGATTTCACAAAAAGTAAGATCTAATTTTGTACCCGCAATTCCCATTGTTTCTCCATTAAGTGATATACAGTTGTGCTACCTGTATACTCAATATTTAACAGTATTTTCGTTCCATTTATTTCTTCCTGTAGCACCAGTCCCAGTTAAATGGCCTCTACCCACAACTACTACAGCCACAACTACTACAGCCACAACTCCTCCAACCACAACTATAATGCCCACAACTACTACAACCACAATGCCAACAACTACTACAACGACAATGCCTACAACTACTACAACCACAATGCCTACAACTACAACCACCACAATACCTACAACTACTACATCCACCACAATGTCTACAACTACCACACCGCCTACAACTACTACAACCACAATGCCTTCAACTACTACAACCACAATGCCTACAACTACAATGCCCACAACTACTACAACCACAATGCCTTCAACTACAACCACAATGCCTACAACTACAATGCCCACAACTACTACAACCACAATGCCTTCAACTACTACAACCACAATGCCTACAACTACAATGCCCACAACTACTACAACCACAATGCCTTCAACTACTACAACCACAATGCCTACAACTACAATGCCCACAACTGCTACAACCACAATGCCTTCAACTACTACAACCACAATGCCTACAACTACTATAACCACCACAATGCCTACAACTACTACATCCACCACAATGTCTACAACTACCACACCCACAACGCCTACAACTACTACAACCACAATGCCTACAACTACAATGCCCACAACTACTACAACCACAATGCCTTTAACTACTACAACCACAATGCCTTCAACTACTACAACCACAATGCATACAACTACTATAACCACCACAATGCCTACAACTACTACAACCACAATGCCTTCAACTACTACAACCACAATGCCCACAACTACTACAACCACAATGCCTACAACTGCTGCCACAACAGACACCACTACTATTACCACAAGTAATGATCCTACAAGTACAGCCTCAGTAGAAAACATGTCTTCCTTATCCTCATCTATTCATACCACATTGGTTTCAACCACCAAGGGGAGTGCAAACAGAAATGATAGTGATATTCACACAACAAATGGAACAGGAAATCCCACACAAAATCCCACACATGACCCAACCACAACTATGCTACCTACTACAACCACAACAACACCAGCTACTACAACCACTCCAAATACCACAACACCCACAACTACCACTAAAACAACTACAACATCAACAACACCAATAACACCCACCACTACCACAGCAGCCACAACTACAACAATCATTAAACCCACAACTACCATAACCACAATGCCTACAACGACTACAACCCCAATGCCTACAACTACTACAACCCCAATGCCTACAACTACTACAACCCCAATGCCTACAACTACTATAACCCCAATGCCTACAACTACTACAACCACAATGCCTACAACTACTACAACCACAATGCCCACAACTACTACAATCCCAATGCCTACAACTACTACAACCCCAATGCCTACAACTACTACAACCCCAATGCCTACAACTACTACAACCCCAATGCCTACAACTACTACAACCCCAATGCCTACAACTACTACAACCCCAATGCCTACAACTACTACAACTCCAATGCCTACAACTACTATAACCCCAAAGCCTACAACTACTACAACCCCAATGCCTACAACTACTACAATCCCAATGCCTACAACTACTACAACCCCAATGCCTACAACTACTACAACCCCAATGCCTACAACTACTACAACCACAATGCCTACAACTACTACAACCCCAATGCCTACAACTACTACAATCCCAATGCCTACCACTGCTGTCACAATGGATAGCATTACTATTACCACAAGTAATGATCCTACAACTACAGCCTCTGTAGAAACAATGTCTTCCTCATCCTCAAGCACAACAAAGACCTCATCTATTGATACCACATGGGTTTCAACCACCAAGGGGGATGCAAACAGACATAATGGTAGTGATATTCACACAACAAATGGAACAGGAATTCCCACACATGAGCCAACAGCAGCAAAACAAACTACAAGCAGAAATCCAACTGAAAAACCAACAGACCCTCACACTGATCCATCCGGTGGTGGCAGCAGTGGCAACAGTGACTGGGTACCTGGTTGGGGCATTGCTCTTTTAGTATTAGCTGCTGCCATCTTGTTGCTGCTCATAGTCATCTTCATCATGATGGTGAGTTATCAACAAGTTCACTGAAAATGATTGTTCACTTTTTTTTATTCCACAGCGTCCATCTCTATATGATGTGTCAGACTGCTCATTTTGATGACAGTTGAATCTAAATATGACACTTCAAGCCTTAAAGTTCTTAAAGTTTAAGGATTGAAATTAGAAACAAACTAGAATGACCGCAACGCGGACTTATGCCTCCGCCATTAGTTCATTCTTGAGTCCAAATTGCCATTTGAGGCAAATTGGAAGAAATTCCGTTAAGGCGCTCCTGAGATGTTGCGTTACAGAGCTTGGAAATTGGGTGTGAGGTCACAGTGACCTTGACCTTTGATAACCAAAATGGAATCAGTTCATCCTTGCGTCCAAGTCGATGTTTGGGCCAAATCAGAAGAAATTCTATCAAGCCGTTCTTGAGATATTGCGTTAACCAACTTGGGAATGGCGTTCATGAGGTCACAGTGACCTTGAAGTTTGACCACCAAAATGTAATCAGTTCATCCTTGAGGCCAACTTAATGTTTGAGGCAAATTTGATGAAATTCCATCAAGCCGTTCTTGAGATATCGCTTTAACGAACTTGGGAATGGCATTTGTGAGGTCACAGTGACCTTGACCTTTGACCACAAAAATCTAATCAGTTCATCCTTGAGTCCAAGTCGATGTTTGAGGCAAATTTTATGAAACTCCGTCAAAGCATTTCTGAGATGTTGCGCTAACAAGCTTGAAAATGTTGTTCGAGAGGTCACAGTGACCTTGGCCTTTGACCTTTGACCACCAAAATCGAATCAGTTCATCCTTGAGTCCAAGTCAATGTTTGAGGCAAATTTGATGAAATTCCGTCAAGGCATTCGTGAGATATCGCGTTAACAAGCTGGAAAATGGCGTTTGAGAGGTCACAGTGACCTTGACCTTTGACCACCAAAATCGAATCAGTTCATCCTTGAGTCCAAGTCGATGTTTGAGGCAAATTTGATGAAATTCCGTCAAGGCATTCGTGAGATATCGCATTAACAAGCTGGGAAATGGCGTTTGAGAGGTCACAATGACCTTGACCTTTGAGCTTTGACCACCAAAATCAAATCAGTTCATCCTTGAGTCCAAGTCGATGTTTGAGACAAGTTTGATTAAATTCCGTCAAGGCATTCCTGAGATATCACGTTAACAAGCTTGAAGATGGCGTTCGAGAGGTCACAGTGACCTTGACCTTTGACCACTAAAATCGAATCAGATCATCCTTGAGTCTAAGTCGATGTTTGAGGCAAATTTGATCAAATTCCGTCAAGGCATTCATGAGATATCGCGTTAACAAGCTGGAAAATGGTGTTTGAGAGGTCACAGTGACATTGACCTTTGACCTTTGACCACCAAAATCTAATCAGTTCATCCTTGAGTCCAAGTTGATGTTTGAGACAAGTTTGATTAAATTCTGTCAAGGCATGTCAAGTCAAGTGAAGTTTATTTATATAGCCCTAATTCACAAGCATGTCTCAGAGGGCTTCACAGAAAGTATGTCTAGCTAATTCTAGCTGACACAACAGTAACAAGAATATACAGAATAAAGATAACATTTGAACAATTGATAATATAGAAAATATAGAAATGAAGAGAGAGCAGAGGAGAGAGCAGGAGAAGGGAGAAGAGCAGGGGGAATGTGAGAGAGTGATGGGGTGGGGAGGGAATAGGAGATGTTGGAGGGTATAGGAGGTGGGGAAGGAGCAAGAGGAGAGAGCAGGAGAGGGGAAGGGGGGGGTGTGGGGGAGAAGAGAGCAGGGGGAGGGAGGAGGTGGGGAGAGAATGAGAAATATAGACGCACATCTTGCAAACGGACATATGTCAATTTCTTAGCAACCAAACTATGCCTAATTTAATTGGCTGCAAGCCTTTAGTAGTGAGTCCTTTTGCCAAATAAGCACATGTTCACATATAGAGCTTATGGGTGCCTTGCTTTAGGGAAGAGTGGGTGCCATGCTTTGAATAGTGGCGAAATACTAAGAGCATGGGTGCCATGCTTTAAATAGTGGCAAAATATTGGAGGGGATAGAGTGGGTGCCATGCTTTGGAGTAGAATGTGTACTATGCTTTAGAGTAGTGGGGGAAGGGGGGAAGAGGAAGAAACACCGGGAAGAGGAGAAAGCAGGAGAGAGGAGGAGGGAGGGAGAGCGGGGGGAGGAGAGGGGGGAGGTGGGGAGAAAATAGGAAATGTGGAGGAGAGAACAGAGAAGGAGAGATGGAGAGAACAGAGAAGGAGAGATGAGGGTGCAGGGGAGGGAGAGCCAGGAGAGAGGTAGGGTCTAGGGTTGGGGGAGGGGAGGGAGTAGGATACGGGCCCGGATTAGGGCAAGGGTAGGGAGAAAATGGGAAATGTGGAGGAGGAGAAAACAGAGAAGGAGAGGTGGGAGGGTGCAGGGGAGGGAGAGCAGGGGGAATGTGAGAGGGAGGAGGTGGGGAGAAAATGGGAAATGTGGAGGAGGAGGGAACAGAGAAGGAGAGATGGGAGGGTGCAGGGGAGGGAGAGCCAGGGTAGAGGTAGGGTCTAGGGTTGGGGGAGGGGAGGGAGTAGGATACGGGCCCGGATTAGGGCGAGGGTGGGGAGAAAATGGGAAATGTGGAGGAGGAGAGAACAGAGAAGGAGAGGTGGGAGGGTGCAGGGGAAGGAGAGCAGGGGGAATGTGAGAGAGGGGAGAGCAGGAAGTGGCAGGGATTCGGGAAAATAGGGGAGAAGAGGAGAAGGAGAAGGAGCAGAGGGGGGGAGAAGGAGGTGGGGGGAAAATGGGAAATGTGGAGGAGGAGAGAACAGAGAAGGAGAGATGCAGGGGGAAATGTGGAGGAGGAGGGAACAGAGAAGGAGAGATGGGAGGGTGGGAGAGGGAGAGGGGAGGGAGAGCAGGGGGAATGTGAGAGGGAGGAGGTGGGGAGAAAATGGGAAATGTGGAGGAGGAGGGAACAGGCATTCCTGAGATATCGCGTTAACAAGCTTGAAAATGGCGTTCGAGAGGTCACAGTGACCTTGACCTTTGACCTTTGACCACCAAAATCTAATCCGATCATCCTCGAGTCTAAATCGATGTTTGAGGCAAATTTGATGAAATTCCGTCAAGGCGTTCCTCAGATTTCGCGTTAACAAACATCATACGGACGTACGTACGTACGGACGGACAATCCGGATCCATAATGCCTCCGGCCTGGCTATCGCCGGCGGAGGCATAAAAAACAAGATCTGGTTGAATGTAATCTTAGCAAGGTGTAGCAATTTGGTCACTCTCATAAAATACATAAAATATAGTATGCTTGTATTTTCTATACTGTTCTTGTATTCCAGGTCGTTCGCTGGTGCTGTGGAAGAACAGAGAAGGGCTACAGGGATCCTGCTACCTCTCCATATTATACTGAGCAGAAACAACCTCCACAGGAGGCTCTGCCAGTCTACTCTCCCAGAACCCCAGTGACACAGAAATCACCCCCAACCCCAATGGTCGTTGTAAGTGTGGCAAAGTTGGCTTGGAAGTTTTTGTGGAGCGGTACATTGTTTAATACTTAGTCTCTATGTTCATATTACATTGTATGTGAAATGATACATGTCAAACCAGCTGATTTAACTTGAGGGTATTTTCAACCATGTTTGATGCACAGGTGCACATGTGCTATTTCACTTCAGGAGAACATTAGCACAACCCCCCCAGTAGGAGTTTGTGAACAGTCAACAACCACATTTTTACCACTGTGGAGAGGGGGGGGGGGCATTTATGGATACAGACAGCACCGATTTCTTTTTAGCAACAATTTCTATTGAGACAAAGGGATTTGAGTAGGAACATAAATGGAAGTAGGGATGGGGATTTCATGCATTTTTCTTAACCGTTAAATCTAATGACCAGTTAATCGATTAATTGTTAACGTTGTCTCTCTCAAAATTTGACACACATGGTATGTGACGATCTGCGAACATCTCCACCAAGTTTCATGATGATTCGTTAATCAGTCATGAAGTTATGACAATTTAGCTGAGAGGCCACGCCCTCTCACAACTTTAAGGGTTAATTAATTTGACTCCGTTACATTCTTAACAGCGGTTAATCGTTAACATCCATACATGAAAATGATTCCAAAGAAAGCTTGCACATTTCTCATGTATCCAATAATCATCTATACTGTAGATCAAGTAGAATTTACCACCACAGGTTCACTAATTGCTGTAGGTGGTACACCTGTAGGTACTTACCTGACAACCGAATATGAATGAGCTTTGCTGGCACTTCTGCCAAGCATAAAATCCATGCTTCAAACAAGCAAATCAAGCTTCTTGACTCTTTTCCCTTCAGATTATGGAATATCTCTTTGGCAACCATCTGAGCCCTCTTTGAATAGTCTATGTATCATACTTCTGGATGGCCAAGCTAACTTGAATGTGATTTTCTAACAACTGTTTTAACAGGGGGACACACCTAAGAAGAACAGAACAGGCTTCTATGCAGTGAACCCCTGAGATTCCCTTTGCAACAGGTACTCAATCCACATCACCAGCCTATAATTGGAGGGGAAAGCTGGCACGGGGATGCACAATTGCTCAACTAGTGATGTCACAGGTGTTCAACGCCCATTTAGAATGCCCCCATTTTCTCTGTTTTGGGGGGTATTTTCATGAGCCCAACAACATGTAAATAACCTGCACCACGCTCTTTTAGTCACTTGGACAAAAAAAGTGGTAGACAAAAAGTGTACGCCCTCCCCTTCTTTGTTCCAAGTCACATTTTCTATATGGTCTCTATATATGGTCTCTATATATGGTTTCTATATGGTCTCTATATATGGTCTCTATATATGTTTTCTATATGGTCTCTCGTGATTCATCTCATAGCTGAATCGCTTGGTTTGTCCAAGTGAAACTCTTTACTCTTAAGGATTTTATTAAATGTCTATGATGAATGAATGGGGAAATTCACTAGGTCCCACACGGAACCGGGAAGACCAAGGGATTCCATAGATCATTCATTTTTCCATAGATATTTCATAAAATGCTTATAAAATTATATATTTATAATATAATTTATAAATATATTACAATAATAAATTATTTTATATTATAAAAATATTCAGCTATATTTAGAATCCGGAGAGACCATAGAACATTTCACGTCCAAGTCCTGATCTGTGATGACAGATTGGTGTAATCATGAAAATAAATGTCAGTTCTGAAAGGGAAAGTGTACTTCTTCTATTCCCCACCAGCCCACTAGAGCCTTGGAGAGATGTTAAGATCAGCTTCTATTTCAGTGACTGAGTTTGGTTTTGATTGATATCACTGTTTAAATAGCAACCTGACATTGATAAACCCACGTGAGTGAGTCACAGCATTTGTCATAAAGGCTCTCTGCAACAATCATGTGGAGAATAGTATGGAATGCTTTACGTCCTGCTGGCCTCTCCCACTTTCACAACAGGACATTTTAATCATGACTTACTCTAAAGATTTATTTGACAGGCAGTAATAAAAGCAGGCTGGGCTTTGAGTGTTTGTGTGTGTGTGTGTGTGTGTGTGTGTGTGTGTGTGTGTGTGTGTGTGTGTGTGTGTGTGTGTGTGTGTGTGTGTGTGTGTGTGTGTGTGTGTGTGTGTGTGTGTGTGTGTGTGTGTGTGTGTGTGTGTGTGTGGAGGCACACACTGTGAATTAGTCTGTGTGTAACTGACTAATTCATGCTAAGTTGGGAGGAGCAACATCTCGCAAAGAAACAGCTTATTTACATTACGAAAGCAAAAATGACCAACTCAGTTTTAAGTTATGGGTGTTATAACAATAGATATATAACAATAAAGTGATATTTTAAAGCAGCTACGAGCAACTTTTTCGATTGTTATTAAACAGTATAAATTTAATATCAATGCATCACATCTTACCTCTAATAGTCGACGAGACCAACGCAGAGTAGTCTCGCTTGAACCCCGAGTGAATCGGCCAGTGTTAGTCTGTCTGTAGCCAGGGCAGATCAGGAAGTGAAATGAAACGGTTTGCAGCAGCCACTTCGGCCATAACCACAAAATAACTTCCAAAAAACCTGTTAGAATATAACGAGAGATGTTCCCGAGAGTATGCGTGGCGTTCACATTGTTTATGTTATGTTGCTAGGCAGCGCAAACGGTGTAGGCAGGCAGCTGCGTTTCACTTCCGGGTTTCACTTCCGCGTTTCACTTCCGGGTTACCCGGTCCGGTCTCTCTAGAGAGCCCCCTGTTGACGCGAGTTTAGACAGACACAGACTTTATAATCACCTAAGGGAGCAATCTCAGATACACACGGCTTTGGTCTCAGCTACTATTATAGGTAAGATGTGATGCATCAATATTGTAATTATACTGTTTAATAACAATCGAAAAAGTTGCTCGTAGCTGCTTTAAGCTTGTAGTTGTATTGTAATGATCTGGGGCATGTTTGAAAATCTATCTAATATATCAATATATATACCTATCTATCTATCTAATATGTCAATATTACTTTCACATATACACATGTTGGTTAATATCATATCTCATATAATCGTCATCATAACGTATTCAAAAATCATCTGACAGTTTAGGCCGGGGACTATTCAGGATTCGGGTTTTGTTGCGAGAAACTCCCTTAGAATTCTAAACCAAGTTAGGAAAGCTTTGAGTCTACCAAATGTTTCTGTCCACACTCCTATTTGTTTCAGTCACTCTTTTTGCCTCCTTGGTCAAGTCAAGTTTATTTGTATAAGCCTAATTCACAAGCATGTCTCAGAGGGCTTCACAGAGAATATGTCTCGCTAAATCTAGCTGACACAACAATAACAATTACAGTAATAATAATATAGGTGAACAATCTTATGATAGAGAAATAGAGGGAAGGGAAGAAAGGCGGAGAGAAAGTGGGGGAGGAGAGAGCAGGGAAAGGAGGAGGTGGAGAGGGAGAGGGAGAGAGGTAGGAAGAGAGCAGGGGAATAGGGAAGACGAGAGAGAGCAGAACAGACAGGATATACTGGGGCTGGGCGATACGGTCACGAATAGTCACAGGGGACAGTAAAATGTAGCAATCAAGTTATATATTATTAGTTACCAGGCGATATGAGCTACTAAATAGACAACAAATAAACATTTGTCTCGTCGGACATTTATCGCCCAGCCCTAGGGCATACAGCAGCTACTCAATCCGCCTGGCCAACTGATAATCGTTAATGTTGAAACAGTCGATTATCTGTTAAACAGTTATCAGTACACATCCCTAGTGTCAAGTGTCGGAGAGCACACTATCTCATGCCTTTTGGTTCTGCCCTTCACTAACTCGATTCTGGGCTAAAATATTTGAATATATAAATATTTGACTGGTACTCTAAGGCCTACAGAATAACCCTTCAGCCGGAGGCAGAACTCGCCATCTTCGGCTGCAGTCGAATTTCCCTACAGCTGTGCAACAGTCTCTGACACAGGGGACAACTGTTGCCAAGAAACCCATCCTGAAGGAATGGAAGTCCCCCTCCTCACCCACTTTTCAAGTGTGGCTGACGGATATGACCTATTTTATACGGATGGAGAGACTTAGGTTCCTGAGGAACGACTCACTTCAGAAATGCTCTGCTATTTGGGACACATTTCTAGCCTACCTCGTTGAGGTTGGGGGCGACGGGTGATTTGCCAGGCTGGTTTCTCATGGACCCCCTGTGGGGGATCCTCTTACAAGCTATAAGCACCTTACACGGCTGGTACCACAACTTAATACTGAATGTTGATCATGTTTTCTTTCTCTCGTATGTTTCTTTTCTTTTCTTTTGTTTTCCTGTGTCTGAGCCTGTTTGTTTGTCTTGTTCGTATGTTGTGCAAAAAAGTTAAAAATAAAATATAGGAAAAAAAATCATCGGACAGGTTGAACACGTCACGTCCTCCTACGGAAACAACATAATAAGCCGATTTCTAATAACTCCCAAAACGAGCGAAACGGTGCATGCAGGCGATATGCCTCGCCTTGCTTATTTTGAAAACGTCACGTGGGTTATGCTTAAACATCGGTTATGTTTAGGCAATTAAAACCGCTTCGGTTAGGTTTAAGCAGCTAAAACAACTTGGTTAATGTTCGGGTTATGGTTTGGCTTACGGTTAGCAACGGAAAACACGTCGGCAGGTGAACAGGGCCACATGCGATGAGGAAGTTGAAAGACAAGGAAGTTAGCGGTCCACCAATCCCACCCGCTCAGACTGTCATTACGTTAAAGACCACCAGAGGTCACTGCTACTTCCTGGTGACTCTGGCGTATATATGCACTACATGCATGCACTTACTCACATGAAGAAGTTGAATTCATAAACATTGATCCTTTTAACCACCTTGAAAATCAACCAATGTGGTTTTCCTTGTGATGATGGGCTGCATATTTTCATTACTGTAACAATCCATGTTCACCAGTTTGTCAAACTTCACCAGTTTGTCCTTGTCCTTCCAGGCAGACGCCAGTCAGCAGAGGATCAACTCCATCAACAGTGAAGAAGCCACTGTAGAAAGTGTTTAGCATATTTTACATCTTTTGATGAATGAACTATATCTCGTATACATGTTATTTATTAAACTGTGTTTGTATTGTTTGTTATATGCTGATATACAGTAAATATTGTAAAAGTCTATAGAAAATTACTAGCAAGATGCAGAGATGGTGACTTGGACTTACGACGTGGACTTGAGACGCACTTAAAGACGAACTGAACCCAACGGAACCCAAGTACTGCGAAGGTCGGAGACGTTTCAGAGTCTGAAAACAAATCTTGTCTGAGATGACAGGGTTGAGAGGCGGGCCATAATAGCGTGTCGATGATTTGATTTGACAATTCTGGGGACTGGATTTGGCTTTGGCCAATACTGGCGTGTTCCACCCAAAATCGAGTGGGATTCAGCGTGTTGTGGGATCCACAGTGTACCAGGCAGCCAGCTGCTTCCATGTGGAGCAGAGTGGACAATCCGATGCATGAGTGCTGCCTGCCCGCCTGGAATCTCCGAGGGGCGACCCCTTACGTTAACGTTATCCTGGAATGTGAGTTTAAAGTGTAACTTACCCGCAAAACACTTTTTTCAGCTTTTAACCAATATATATGACTTTGGGGGTGGTGTGTGAAGAATTCTGGTCACAATTTCCACATTTGAGACCAAACTGTTACCATTGTACCATGTATCATTTTCAGCAGCATAAGTTCCCTCTATGGGTTCAAACCTGCTTTTTGTTGTGCCCTCAAATTAATGGGAGATTTGGTACATCGTGACGTCACGGTGGGGTTAGCGCGTGCCCCACTCATGTGGGAAAAAAAAAGTTCCCCCATGTGATTATTACTGTAGTTCACATGGCGCGAGCCCTTTAAGAGCAATGCATCAATGGGTAATCGCCTACTGTGGCTAATATTAGCCGCTAGTTAGTTATGTTACATGGCAGTAAAACGCCACTGAATGACCAAATTGATAGAACTTTTAACAATTTAGAGTAACACTGTTTCCATACGGATCACCAGCTTTAGTTTGTTGTTTATAACGTGGCTATATTCATAACGTTTTCTATTATATCTATCTCAGATACACTGAAAATACTGGGAGGCAGGCCATAGCGTCTCTGTCGATGATTTGATTTGACAGTTCTGGGCACTGGCGTTGGCGTTGGCCAATCCTGGCGTGTGCCACCCCCAAATGGAATGTGTTCTGGCGCAAAGCGAGTGGGTTTCAGGACGAAACAGTCTCGAGCCATTTACATCTTTAGAGCACAATATTCCTGGAATGCAAGTTTAACTAAAAAGTTACATGTCCTCTGCATTCTACATCAAATGAAGACATTACCGTTTGTTTTATTTCATATGTTACATACTTATTGGCCAAGATATGTTAGTTCATGGGGGAGGAATTCTGCCAGCTAAAGAAGGGAGTATAGGCGGCCATCTTGCCTGCAGAGTTTTCAAATCAAGTAGAATACCGTTTTGCAAGAAATCTGGGGGGGGTCAGTCCCTCTTTAACGAGCCAGTTACATGTCTTTGCATTCTTAGACATTACTGTTTGTTTTATATCGTATGTTACATACAATTGGCCAAGTTATTACCGTAGTTAGTTTATGGGCTAGAAATTTTGCCAGATTACAGACACAAGGGCCATTTTCTCCTTCATTTGGAGGAGAAAATTCTCCTGAAATAAAGATTGATTGACAGCTGCCATGTCGTGATATGATTGGTTGAAATGGGGTAGAAATTTGATAGTGCAATATGACGTCAGGAAACTGTAGATTACTGTTATGAATGAAATCTTGAAAAATGAACTTTTTATGTGAAAAAGTGTGAAAAACAAAATAAATTAGATTTTTGTGAATTTCTTTGCATACATTATTAAATAGGTGCACTGAATATACCCAGGAGGTTGAACTAAAATAAAAAAGTAATTTGGGGGTTGAGCTTGACTTTAAGTCGCACACACAGTGACTTGAGAATTAACTTGAGACTTGTCCTCAAAGACTTGAGACTTGACTTGGACTCAATTTGGGACTTGTTTTTAAGCGGTGCAACCACTTCTATGCATGACTTTGTCAGTATGAGCACAAGAGTTCACCTGAGATGTAGTCATCTGGAGCGGGTTAGGGTTAGGCAGTTGACCTAGCGGAATCCATCTCGTGCGAGTGATGTCACTGGCGAGTGATGTCACTCAACTGGAAGTGATGTCACACAATTGCTCGACTGTGATGTCAACAGGCAGTTGTGGTGTCATTAGTGATGTCACTCGCGCAAATGTTGAATGCATTTGCATTTGCTCAACTGTGATGTCACTCGAGCAACTGTGATCTTACCTTAGTCACAATTTGTGACGTGATTTTTTCTTTTTGCATTGGCTTTAAGGAAAAGTCTAACAAGCTGAATGTGATTCTGTTGTACTCAAACTGTTATTGAAAAATATGTTAGTTATTATCCTATTGACTTGACTCTAGCTCAAAGACTTGAGACTTGACTTGACTCTAGCTCAAAGACTTGAGACTTGACTTGACTCTAGCTCAGGGGTGCCCAATACGTCGATCGCGATCGACCGGTCGATCGCGAAGGTAGTGTGGTCGATCGCATGGCATTGAGGGATTTTTTTTTTTTTTACTGTTTTTCCACTGTTTTTCCACTGTTTTTCCACTGTTTTTCCACTGTTCTCCACTGTATACTCAGTGTATATATATATAAATAAATATGTTTGGTAGATTACTTTGACTTGGTCATTTTAAAAGTAGCTCCCAAGCTGAAAAAGTGTGGGCACCCCTGCTCTAGCTCAAAGACTTGAGACTTGACTTGGACAGTAGCTCAAAGACTTGAGACTTAACTTGGACGCTAGCTCAAAGACTTGAGACTAGACTTGACTCTAGCTCAAAGACTTGAGACTTGACTTGGACGCTAGCTCAAAGACTTGAGACTTGACTTGGACTCTAGCTCAAAGACTTGAGACTTGACTTGGACGCTAGCTCAAAAGACTTGAGACTTGACTTGGACTCTAGCTCAAAGACTTGAGACTAGACTTGGACTCTAGCTCAAAGACTTGAGACTTGACTTGGACTCTAGCTCAAAGACTTGAGACTTGACTTGGACGCTAGCTCAAAAGACTTGAGACTTGACTTGGACTCTAGCTCAAAGACTTGAGACTAGACTTGACTCTAGCTTAAAGACTTGAGACTTGACTTGGACGCTAGCTCAAAGACTTGAGACTTGACTTGGACTCTAGCTCAAAGACTTGAGACTTGACTTGGACTCTAGCTCAAAGAGTTGAGACTTGACTTGGACTCTAGCTCAAAGAGTTGAGACTTGACTTGGACTCTAGCTCAAAGAGTTGAGACTTGACTTGGACTTGCAAAAAATGAATTGTGAGCATCTCTGGCAACATGCACGTGAATTTTGTCTCTAAAATGTATCATAAAATGTATATTTGTAGCATTTAATGCAGCCAGTATAATTTCTCTGTAAAACCTTTGGAATTTTTTGTAAAATAAATGAGAATAAATCATCATTATTTTTTGCATTTTGCTGTTATTTATTTAATGGATGTTTCTCTGCAGTATTTTTCTTTATTTACTTTATTCAAAGGGACACATCTGTTACCATAAACGACACATTTGATTACCATATACAGCACATTTCTAATCTTTTAAATTGCATGTTACAGTTTGTTGGTTACTGTCAAGTCAATATAAATGCCCTCTGCATTAACTTGTGTATCCACTTTTTGAGAGAAATCCTGGGACTCTATTATGAAGGTCAGAGCAGCAGCTAATAACAAATCATCCCCACAGTCCTTCCAGTCAGACGGATCTCCACAACAGTGATGAAGAGCATCAGCAAGTTTCAACAAAGCTCTCTAAGAAAATCATATTTTACCAGGAGCTCCTCAAATGACATAACTGTAACTGTTTAAATGACGAACTTTCCTCAAATCAAAACCTAAATATTTTCACACCTCAATAATGTTAGTTGAATTATTCTATTATTATTAACAAGATACCAAGAAGATAATGCCAAGATAAAATATAGCAGAATATGTTGCATTAATTGTGGGGGTCTCTGTGTGTCCTGGTGGCTCACCTGGTAGCACGCGTACGATGCAGGCTCGGTCCTGCGTACGGCCGACGCGGGTTTGAATCCGACCCGAGGTCCTCTGCCGCATGTCATCCCCTCTCTCTCTCCCCACCTTTCCTGTCTGCCTACCGTCCTGCAAAAATGTCAAAAAATAATAATAATAATAAAAAAGTGGGGGTCTGTCCTCTTCATTTAATAGTAATGATTTTGTATTCATTCATTTATTCAATTATTTATTTATTTATTTATACACGGGAGTCTCACTGCTCTCTTTTTCAGGAGTGCCTGGTTCACATTCACACCAGGCACTCCTGAATTATCATGATACAGGTTGATGTAGTAGACCATCAACCATGTACAGGTTGATGTAGACCATCAACCATGTACAGGTTGATGTAGACCATCAACCTGTATCATGATAATTCACGAGTGCCTGGTTCACATTCACACCTGGAAGCTGACCAGTACAACCACAGTCTGCTCTGCTGGCCACTGAGCAGCTCCACTGGAGCAGTTGGGTTTAAGGGTCTTGCTCAAGGGCACCTCAGTGGTATTGAGGGAGGGGCAAGCGCTGCCTTTTCACTTTACGCACCCAGATTTATCCAGCCGGGCCCGGGAATGGAACCGACGACCTTCCGGTCACGAGGTTGCTTCTCTAATCGTTAGGCCACCACTGCCCAATGGATGACTTCTCTTTTGAGTCAAAAACTCCCCATGTAATCTATCCACTCTCCTGACAGCACACAACCTCTGACGTGGAGCTCTGTCAGTCTGTCAGTCACGTTTATCAGAGAAATAACACCTCAACCTGCTGCTGTCTCTTATCATTATGACTCACTTCCAGTGGTATCAAGTGGATTATAGGGTGTGGTGTGGTGTGTGTGTGTGTGTGTGTGTGTGTGTGTGTGTGTGTGTGTGTGTACGAAGTACATTCATAAATTAAATGGACTGAACCTCTTAAGTCTGTCCATTAAGTAGAAAAAAGGCACACCTATAGCCTAGAGAATGGGCTGTTGTATGAAAAACAATTCGCACCTCTTGGAACCCAGGATCAAATTCAGTATACAGTCAAATGACGTCAAACAGACGTCACACACTTAACTTAAGCACTGCTACTCACCATGACCTGCATTAACCTGCTCAAACAATAGTGCCAAAGTCATGCCCTCTTACGCGGTAAGCATACGACCCAGGGGATTTGATTCCGCCATTCATTTTTATATCTACATTTCGTTTTACTTGTTCGAACCAAACGATTCAGCTATATTTACAATCAGGAGAGACCATAGAACATTTCACTAGGGCCAAAGCTAAAAAATAAAAACTTTTTTTAAATCGGTTTTATTTTTTATTTTTGGTCCGAGTGAAATGTTAGGTTAAGTGATCCTTTATTTATCCCCATGGGTAAATTCATCCTCTGCATTTGACCCATCCTCTAATAGGAACCTTCCTAGAACTAGGAACAGTGGGCAGCCACAGTGCAGCGCCCGGGGACCAACTCCAGTTATTTTACCAGTGCCTTGGTCAGGGGCACTGACAGGAGTATTAACCCTAACATACATGTCTTTGATGCTGGGAGGAAACCGGAGCACCCGGAGAAAACCCACACGAACACGGGGAGAACATGCAAACTCCACACAGAAAGGACCTGGAACGGACCGGGGTTCGAACAAGGGACCTTCTTGCTATGAGCCACAGGGTCTCTCCTGATTGTATATATAGCTGATTTGCTTGGTTTCACCAAATACAACTGTTTCTAAGCATTTTACGAGATGTCTATGGAAAAATAAATGGAAGATGAAATCCCTTGGTTCTTATGCTGAACGCGGAAGAGAGCGTGACTTTGGCTCTCTATAACTGGAAAAGTTGGGGGATTGATGCTTCTCACCAGGGCGTTCATAAGCTTTCAACATCACAACCGCAGTCAAGTCACATGATAACTAACATGTTTAGTCAAGTCACAGTGATAACTAACATGTTTAGTTAAGTCACAGTGATAACTAACATGTTTAGTCAAGTCACAGTGATAACTACGGTAACATGTTTAGTCAAGTCACATGATAACTAACATGTTTAGTCAAGTCACATGATAACTAACATGCTTAGTCAAGTCACATGATAACTAACATGTTTAGTCAAGTCACAGTGATAACTAACATGTTTAGTCAAGTCACAGTGATAACTAACATGCTTAGTCAAGTCACATGATAACTAACATGTTTAGTCAAGTCACAGTGATAACTAACATGTTTAGTCAAGTCACAGTGATAACTAACATGCTTAGTCAAGTCACAGTGATATCTAACATGTTTAGTCAAGTCACAGTGATAACTAACATGCTTAGTCAAGTCACATGATAACTAACATGTTTAGTCAAGTCACAGTGATAACTAACATGTTTAGTCAAGTCACATGATAACTAACATGTTTAGTTAAGTCACATGATAACTAACATGTTTAGTCAAGTCACATGATAACTAACATGTTTAGTCAAGTCACAGTGATAACTAACATGTTTAGTTAAGTCACATGATAACTAACATGTTTAGTTAAGTCACATGATAACTAACATGTTTAGTCAAGTCACATGATAACTAACATGTTTAGTCAAGTCACAGTGATAACTAACATGTTTAGTCAAGTCACATGATAACTAACATGTTTAGTTAAGTCACATGATAACTAACATGTTTAGTCAAGTCACATGATAACTAACATGTTTAGTCAAGTCACAGTGATAACTAACATGTTTAGTTAAGTCACATGATAACTAACATGTTTAGTTAAGTCACATGATAACTAACATGTTTAGTTAAGTCACATGATAACTAACATGTTTAGTCAAGTCACATGATAACTAACATGTTTAGTCAAGTCACAGTGATAACTAACATGCTTAGTCAAGTCACATGATAACTAACATGTTTAGTTAAGTCACATGATAACTAACATGTTTAGTTAAGTCACATGATAACTAACATGTTTAGTTAAGTCACATGATAACTAACATGTTTAGTCAAGTCACATGATAACTAACATGTTTAGTCAAGTCACAGTGATAACTAACATGTTTAGTCAAGTCACAGTGATAACTAACATGTTTAGTCAAGTCACATGATAACTAACATGTTTAGTCAAGTCACAGTGATAACTAACATGCTTAGTCAAGTCACAGTGATAACTAACATGTTTAGTTAAGTCACATGATAACTAACATGTTTAGTTAAGTCACATGATAACTAACATGTTTAGTTAAGTCACATGATAACTAACATGTTTAGTCAAGTCACATGATAACTAACATGTTTAGTCAAGTCACAGTGATAACTAACATGTTTAGTTAAGTCACATGATAACTAACATGTTTAGTTAAGTCACATGATAACTAACATGTTTAGTTAAGTCACAGTGATAACTAACATGTTTAGTTAAATCACATGATAACTAACATGTTTAGTTAAGTCACATGATAACTAACATGTTTAGTCAAGTCACAGTGATAACTAACATGTTTAGTTAAGTCACAGTGATAACTAACATGTTTAGTTAAGTCACAGTGATAACTAACATGTTTAGTTAAGTCACATGATAACTAACATGTTTAGTTAAGTCACAGTGATAACTAACATGTTTAGTTAAGTCACATGATAACTAACATGTTTAGTTAAGTCACATGATAACTAACATGTTTAGTCAAGTCACAGTGATAACTAACATGTTTAGTCAAGTCACAGTGATAACTAACATGTTTAGTCAAGTCACAGTGATAACTAACATGTTTAGTCAAGTCACATGATAACTAACATGTTTAGTCAAGTCACATGATAACTAACATGTTTAGTCAAGTCACAGTGATAACTAACATGCTTAGTCAAGTCACATGATAACTAACATGTTTAGTCAAGTCACAGTGATAACTAACATGTTTAGTCAAGTCAGTCAAGTCACAGTGATAACTAACATGTTTAGTCAAGTCAGTCAAGTCACAGTGATAACTAACATGTTTAGTCAAGTCACAGTGATAACTAACATGTTTAGTCAAGTCACAGTGATAACTAACACGTTTAGTTAAGTCACATGATAACTAACATGTTTAGTTAAGTCACATGATAACTAACATGTTTAGTCAAGTCACAGTGATAACTAACATGTTTAGTTAAGTCACATGATAACTAACATGTTTAGTCAAGTCACAGTGATAACTAACATGTTTAGTCAAGTCAC
Organism: Poromitra crassiceps; assembly: GCF_964638095.1. Lineage (NCBI taxonomy): Eukaryota > Metazoa > Chordata > Actinopteri > Beryciformes > Melamphaidae > Poromitra > Poromitra crassiceps. The sequence goes on along the minus strand of NC_139643.1, from coordinate 53,297,521 downwards.
ATGATAACTAACATGTTTAGTCAAGTCACATGATAACTAACATGTTTAGTCAAGTCACAGTGATAACTAACATGTTTAGTTAAGTCACATGATAACTAACATGTTTAGTCAAGTCACAGTGATAACTAACATGTTTAGTCAAGTCAGTCAAGTCACAGTGATAACTAACATGTTTAGTCAAGTCACAGTGATAACTAACATGTTTAGTCAAGTCAGTCAAGTCACAGTGATAACTAACATGTTTAGTCAAGTCAGTCAAGTCACAGTGATAACTAACATGTTTAGTCAAGTCACAGTGATAACTAACATGTTTAGTCAAGTCAGTCAAGTCACAGTGATAACTAACATGTTTAGTCAAGTCACAGTGATAACTAATGTATATTGTAGAACCTCTCCACCCCACTTTGCAATGAATGGAGTGTGTAGGCTATGATGCAGTGATGTCCACAAGACAAGCTCAAAATAGCTCCTAATCTTATCAAGTTCACTCCCTATGAATTAGTCACAATGCTTTACAAGGACAATGTATTATTATACATTTTGTCATTATGCAATGAAATGAAATATGAACTCCTTCCCTTGTACCAAAACAAAGACAAGTGCTATTTGTAATAAGACATTTTATTTTCTTGCTTTGATGGTCTCAGGACATTGTGATGGCATCCTATTTAAGGAGGATTAACTTAAAGCCATCAACTAAAGAGGTTTCACACTAAATCCAATTAGTCATCACAGTCGACATCACAATGTATACACCGCAAAACATGTTTTTTTCTTCTTAAAAAACAAGAGGGAAAGTCTGCCAGCGGTGTGATACGTCTGCCAGCGGTGTGATACGTCCACTTGTTTCCAATACAGCTTCACTTATTTCAGGGATTTTCTATTTTCTATAGTATTTTGAAACATCAGAATAAGACAGATCGCTGCACCACTATCAAGACACGGACATCTGATTCCACAACATTCTTCAAACTTATTGATTTGCATTAGAAACTAGGGCTGGGTATAGGGATGCAGCGGTATACCGTTTGAAGGTATACCGCGGTTTGAAAATGTCACGGTATCAAAACCACTCAAATTTGCCATCATACCTTCCCCACCGTATCAGCTGTTTCCCCAAAACAAAGTGCCCAGGTCGCTTGCAGAGTGCAGCCTACGTGGCCCCTCCCCCTGGCTGCATGCCTACCTAGACTAGAGCACAGTAGAGAGGAGCCACAAGGACCCCCCTGAACTTTCCCCCATCTAAAAAGACGACGTCGGCTGTATGGGAATATTTCGGCTATTGTAAAAACACAAATGGTCCGCAATACCGCAATACCGCGATACCGTGGTATTTTTGTCCAAGGTTATCATACCGTCAAAAACTCATACCGTTGCATCCCTAGCTGGGTATTGGTTCAAATTTCAAGAATCGATTCGATTCCGATTCACAAGGTTCCGAATCGATTAATCCCGATTCGATTGGATTCCGATTCGATTAATTTCAATATCGATTTGGTTAGTGATACTAAAACATGTTTTTTTAGCTGTAACCTGAATTGCATGACTGTCCAGTTATGTAACACAGGGGTTCCCAACCTTTTTTGCGCCAAGTAGATACATGGGGGAAAAAAGTTGCGGACCGGTTGTGAATTTTAATGGTGGTCTCAACCGATCACCCAGCGCCCGCTGTATCGCTGCGGCCACGCCCGGTTAGTTTTGGGTTTTTCTTTCTTTTGGGGGATTCTCTATTCTAGTCCGAACAGATGCCCTTTCTCGCTGCAAGAAGAGAGGCATCTTACCACGGAGTCATTACGCCAAAGAACTAGTTGCCATGCTGCCATGCCATCAGAATTAGTTGCCATACCGTTTCATGCCATAGATCTTATCGCCATGCCATACTTGAATAAAGCTTGCTTGTTAACTCTACCCTCTGGTCTCTCATGATTGAAATGGTGGTCTACACATATATTTACTCATCAGGTGGTGACAAAGGGTAAATAACAGCCTTTAACCCTGTTTTAACTACAAACATAAATAAACGTCAACTTGAAAGCTATGTTTCAACTACCACACACAGCCTATAATATTATAGTCTATGTTTATAAAAAAGAAAAAGGGGGGGGGGGTTATAAAAAGAAATCGATCTATGGACATATGAATCGATATCAAAGGATTAAAATAAAATCGATTAAAAATCGTTGAATCGTTTTTTTTTTAACTCAGCCCTATTAGAAACAAGTGAACGGCATTGGCAGACCCCCCCAGACCCCCCCCCCCCCACTTATTTCGAGAAAACTATGATTTCAGGGCTCAATAGTCAATTGAAATGGTGTTATGATGATATCTGATATCTGTTATATCTGTTATCAAGATGGAGAATGGAAATGTTGTGTCCTCCCATACTTCAAAGGTCACACACTTCATAGTGTGACACTGGCATTGATGAAACGGCCATACAAGCTGCAGTATGCCCAGCCTTGTTATGGCCCATTGTTTAAATCCCATTAAGACTCAAAACATTTCACTCCACTCCTTCAATGGATACGAGAGCTCATAGCTTGAGCTATCTGATCAGCGGCTTATCACTGTGCTAATCACAATGATAAAATGTGTATCAACTAGCGCTGCTAAGGTTTGTGTATACAGTTATTGTTCATGACTCCAGGCTTTCTTCCAGAATGTTTGAGAAAGCAACACTTGCTCAAAGCTGTTAAGCAGAAGATTAATGGCTGCTGCAGCGTCAGGATGGAAGAAACACAATGGATCCTAAAGGCCAATAACACAATGCAGGGTGTAACCAAACACAATGCTAACCTGCTTACATCAATGGACTTAAAGCACACACGCACACGCACACTGGCACGTGCACACATACACATCAAAGGGGGCTGAACTCGGTACTTTTACCCGGAACCGACCGAATGACGTCGGCAGTCACTACTGAATACCAGTTCACATAAAAACAAACGATGCCAAATGTCGGTACCTGAACACATCTGAGTAATAGAAAGAGAGCGTGTATTAATTATAGAAATTCCGACGCAATCTTGAAGGCAGCACGCAAGAGCGAGTTACGTCAGTACGTCACCCTGCCTTAAACAACAAACATGGCGAGCCAAAGGCCGTCCACTGTGGCTACACTTTTCCAAGAGAAGACAACGCTCACTGCAACGTTTGCACTGCGACATGCAAAGATGGCCAAGAAACACCTCCAACTTCAGGAAGTACCTGGTTAAGCACAAGATACTTTTAAATGGCGGACGGAGCCACCGCAGGCTGAGTGAATAGCACCACCAGCAGCAGCAAGACGCCTAGTAGTACAGCCAGCACCCGGCTGCAGTAGATTAGTCTGACGATGATGATGAAGAAAGTTCAAGTGAGGAATATTTAGCGGGGACACAGTATATATATATAAATATAAATTAGGGCTGGCAAATGAAAATTTTTCTTAATCGCGGTTCGCGATTAATCGCATCTTTGTATCGCATGTTTAAAATGCCATTATTTTGCATTTCATAGCATTTTTCATTCGATATTAATAATTATTACGAGTGTGTCGTGATTGGGAATCAAATGAATGCAAATAAATATACTTTGTGATCTTGAATTTGAGATTTATTTTCAATTCAATAGAAGTGCAATGTAGACAGGTGGTAACAATGTCTACAAAATATATCTTGAATAGCTCCAGAACCGATACTTCCGGCGGCGGTGCTGTGGAGCAGTCGAAACCCAAAATGACACAGCCGAAGAAGGCTGTGTCTGAGCTAAACACTTTTGCACTTCCATGTGAATAATGGCTCGGTATTGGAAACTGTGTATATTGATAACGTGTATATCGCGTGAAACCATTGGAGCCGACCTCCCAGTGGTTAGAGGACCCGCGCATCCGAGACTCTGAAGGAAGAATGAGTGATGAGTCTCGCGCTAGCTAGCTGGCTGCTAGCTGGCCTCTAGCTGCTCCGGTATGCTTAGCTTTTAGGTGATAGCTCAAACGCGATGTACTTCGGTGATATTTTAATTCGGTTTTACACAAGGTGCAAACTACTGTTGACTTGTCCACTGTGCCATTTGGGAGTTTTTTAAAGTAAAACGAGCCATTTACAAGTGTATTGCTGTCTTTCTCTTTCATGCCTGCACAGGGAGGAGACAGTAAAACCGCTGCTATCGGCTTGACTACAAGTACGGGTGTGATGAAGGGACAAAATAGCGGCATGCGATTAACACGATAAAAAAAAAATAGCGCGTTATTGTCGCCCTTTAATCGCATCGCGATTAACGCGTTAATGCTGACAGCACACATACACACATCACATGCTACATACACACACCACATGCTACATACACACACCACATGCTAGGTATTTGTTGTTTGTTGTTATGGACTGTCACAGTTACATTGCACGCTCAGTAATCAATCAAAATATAGCCCCTTGCAGGACTGTAGTCCGCATATGATTTCATCATCTGCCAGACCACAGTGCCTTCCCTGCCAGACTCTCACTCTGCTGAAACTCCCATCAGTCTAAATCAGAGATACACACGTATTTACAAGTGTCACAGAAACATTTCAAAGCCACCTACCGAAGCAGAAGAGTTCATTGCTTCTCTGCGGCAGGGTTTGAAACATTGACGCTGCTAATACAGTAAGTGCCTCTTTTTATCCCAATTATGTGCCGGTGAGATTATTTCTTCGCAAATGCAAATGCCAAGATGGCCGCCGTGCTTTCTCTATTGTGTGTTCTTCCTTGTGCTTCCGACCAGAGAGGGCGCTGTGGAGCGCTATGATGGCTGGGCACAATAGCACAAGACTGAAGACTGATTTTGACTGCTTGGGAGTTTCAGCAGCATGAGAGTCTGGCGGGGAAGGGACTGTGGTCCGGCACATGATGAAATCATATGCGGACTACAGGACTACTACAGTCCTGCAAGGACTACAGGACTAGGGAGCACGGTGGCTCAGTGGTAGAGCTGTCGCCTCACAGTCAGAAGGTCCTGAGTTCGATTCTCGCCTGGGACACCGTGGGCGCTGTGGTTGTGTTCCCCCCCATATCTTCAGTGCCTACTGCCCAGGTGGGGTATCTCGTCGTAAGGGCCTTTCTCTCTGTGTGGAGTTTGCATATTCTCCCCGTGGTCCCCCAGGGGGTTCCTCCGTATATAACCCCCCCACTAAAAACATGCAGAAGATCAGATCGTCATCGTCATCCGACCAGTGACGACAACATCCGAAGTTGGTCCCCGGGCGGCGGGCGCTGTACGAGAAAGCGACCACTGCTCCTGGCCTGCCCCCCGGAGGAAAGGACATGCCTGGATGGGTTAAATGCAGAGGACACTTTTCACCGGCCACCGTCAGCATGAGTGTGTTGTGGCCGCATGCATGTGTTGTGGTGTTCGTGTGACAATAAAAGACGGGGCTTGTCCCGTTACGAGAGAGTTTTTTACTACTACAGTCCTGCAAGGTCTACAGGACTACTACAGTCCTGCAAGGGGCTCAATCCAAATACAGCTCCCTAGTTGCAGTAATTCTCCTCATGCTGCATTCATACACCAGCTAGCACCTTGTCCACACTAGAGGTATACAAATACTATACACTTGACTTGACCAAGCAATTGTCCGACTGTACTGAACTGACAGTGACGATTTAGAGGTTTTTTCATCCCCCCTACTGAATACAGTATATACCTAGTCTTCATACAATTCATACTGAGTGTGTGTACACACTTAGCTGCTTCACTGCTAAACTCTGCTTGGTAAATATCCCTTTTGCTTGCAATATAATGAAATAAAAAAAGAAATTCATACATATAACATGTGATTAAACCTGTTAATATTTCTGTTGTATCGTGTTTACATTTGGTTAAAGTTCCCATCTTTCACTAACTTTTGCCAACTTTGCACTTGTACCAGTCACTTTGCCTTTGCCACACTTGGCTGTAAATACTCTGTCTATATCTTGTATATGTTGTAAATGTATTTGTATTTATTGTGTTGTCTATCTATCTCATGTAACTTGTGAGCAACTACACCAGGTCATGTATGCAAACATACTTTGGCTGAATAAAATAATTTTAGTACTTTTGTACTCGATGTTTTTACTTGTTTTTCCTTCCATTTTTCATATTGTGTATGTATTGTGTGTGTATTGTGTGTTATTGTTTTCACTGCTGCACAGTAAGGTTCTACTTGACTTAAAATAACATCTGGAGGATTTCCCCCCTCTGAGCTGAAGGCAACAACAAAAGACAACATAGCATAACAGAGCAGAGACGTTATTTGTGGACATTTTATCAGCCTTATTAAGCAGCGATCATTCAGTGTGATGTTATAGATAAAGCCTAAAGGGCAGTGTCTGCACACACTATCTATATACTATATTTATCTGCACACACTATAGCACACGTGAGTCCTGGCAAATCTCTGTTATGAAATGTGGCAGCTTGGAGGAAGTTGGCACCGTATTTAGATATCAGTCACAAAGTTCTTCCATCAAACAACATGCACACTGCCCATCACACATTTGGACACACCTGATTGGATGTTCTGTCACTGCCCATCAGACGTTTGGACACACCTGATTGGATGTTCTGTCACTGTGTCTGCCCATCACACGTTTGGACACACCTGATTGGATGTTCTGTCACTGCCCATCACACATTTGGACACACCTGATTGGATGTTCTGTCACTGCCCATCACACGTTTGGACACACCTGATTGGATGTTCTGTCACTGTCTGCCCATCACATGTTTAGACACACCTGATTGGATGTCCTGTTTCTCATTCTCTTAAAGCCATTTGGCTTCTGCAGTGCTTCCATGTGTTGCACATGAAGTTGATTCTATGAATTTCTTTCCAAAGCCTTTGCCTTCACTGGCACGGGGCTACTTAAAAAAAATCTAAAATATTGTTTTTAGATAGATTTTGTCACAGCAGTAATTATTTTACCGTTTTAATTATTTTACTATTATTCTAAACCATCGACATAGAAAAGATGGACATCGCCTCTGGTCCCGTTCAGTGAAGCCGCTGCATGTTAGATCGCCGCTCTGGCGGCAGGTGCCAGTATAGGTCACAAGGCCCGCCTCCCCATGTTAGTGGATGGGGAAATGGACAACCGGAACAATCACAGTGTACGTCAGATGTTTTTTTCCCAAAGGTGGTTTGTATCATTTTAGATAGTTCTTATCACGCTAATGCCTGTGCAAGTGGTCCTTTTTCTGATCAGTTTGTTTTTAAGTACGGTAGTTATTTAACATATACAAATGGATGATTGAGTGGCAGCCAGTCTCAAGCCGCCATTGGCTGGACAGGCTCTTCATATTATAGATCTATCGTCATAGACAAGACACACGGCTTCATCTGTTATCTAACGCTGCCTGGGGGTCGGGTGGCTGTGCTGGGTGTGTATGGCCGGGACAGGGGCTCTTAGCACGGGTAGTGGCTCCCTGGAGGTCGGGGTGGCTGTGTTGGCTACCAGACATATCGATGGACCGCAATAAAAAGGACATTGTTTTGAGAAAGGTGCACGAGGAAGTAATGTTGGTTGGGGACTGAAGTAAGTTCAGAAAATATGTGTCTTATTAGTTCCAGCTACGTTATCGGTACACAATGGTTTTTAACATGCAGGCTAGCACTAGCGATAGCCGCTTGCGCTAGTCGACTGTTTTTAATTATTTATCGGCTTAATATTACTATAACTTAACAACCGATAACGATAGCTGGAATAACACAATAATAGACACATATTTTCAGAACTTACCAGGTTGTCCAACTGGCTGCATATGCCAGGAAATGTGTTTTATAATGTTAACTCCCGGGTATAACACAGGGCCTACACAAGTGTACACAACCACCACCAGCCATTAGCTAATCGCTAACGGGTTAGCCTTAGCTTATACAGACACTGGAGGTTTTATTTTTGGTAGTAAAGCAATAAACGTTTTTATATAGATATCTCAGGGAAGTGCTTTGACTGTGGGGATGTTCGTCCTTCACAAGCTCCTTTCTTAGCTGTTGTAAGGATATAGTTACAGAGAAGAGACCAGGCAGCCTGGCTAACGCACTGTGCTAACATTACCACCGAGATATATTAAATAGAACGTTACAGGCTGCCCTACTCACACTATACCAGTAAACAACGTAGCGTAAAGCGTCAAGGTTAGATTTATTAAACCAACATTTGCTCCAAAAGGAATTAAATCATAAAGTTAATCAAAATGCCACAGAAACATTAGGCTAATCAACACAGAGCTGCAAACATCAGTTAATCCGATAATTTCCCCCAGTGAGAGGCTGAGAGCAGCCCTGGCTCCTCTTCAGCCCGGGCTGAGCCAGGAGGTCTGACTTGTCTGGCTGATACACTTGTCTGGCTCAATCTCCGACAACGAAAATGAGATTTTCGTACAGGCGTCATTTTGATAAACTGATCTCATAGTGGGAATCTTCCTGGTTACTTTTGGCGAGACAAAAAATATTACAACTTAAAGTGCCATATTTACAGAGCTAGACTTTATAGAAATACACAATGCACTGTGCGCATTCTAGAAACAGCAGCTCTACATAAGAAAGTATAGAGGGGGGGGGGGGTCAGACTGTGCGCAGACTCTGGTTCTCTGATCTGAGAAGATTTTGGCTTCAATAGACCATACAGGGAGGAGATAGGGACCATTCAATCCATTCATATTATATCTCAATGTTCTAAACTGTGGGAGAAATGGCAAAAATAAAGAAATGTAATGTCCCGTGTGCTGTGTAGTTGACACTGGACATAATGAGTCTAGATCAGTGGTGGAAATGAGGGGGAACAGGGGCGTCCGGGTAGTGTAGAGGTAGATTAGGGTTAGGGTTAGGGTTAGGGTAGTGTAGAGGTAGATTCCCTGCCTACCAACACGAGGGTCGCAGGTTCATGCTCCCGTGTTACCTCCGGCTTGGTCCGGCATCCATACAGGCACGATTGGCTGTGTCTGTGGGTGGGAAGCCGGACGCTGCACTAGCACCTCCTCTGGTCGGTCAGGGTGGTAGGGAACTGGTGGGAATAGCGTGATCCTCCCACGTGCTACAAGTCAAGTCAAGTCAAGTCATTTATTTATAAAGCACATTTAAAAACTCAAGAGCCAACCAAAGTGCTGTACAGTCAAAGGCATAGAAATACGTCCTGCCAGTGAAGCTCCCCGCTGTCAGGTGAAAAGAAGCGGCTGGCAATGTGTTGGAGGAAGCATGGTGCTAGTCTACGGCTCTCCCCAGATCGGCAGAGGGTGGAGCAGCGACCGGGGCAGCAGGGGGAGATTGGCCAAATACAATTGGGGAGAAAATAAGGGGGAAATCAGAAGGGGAAAAAGGAAATGGGGGGAGACGCCTGGAAGTTCCCAGAGTAAACGTTGAGAGGGAAAGGTGTCTTGTAAACCAGTGGAGCAGTGGAGAGCAGAGCAGAGCAGTGGAGAGGGGGCAGCATGAAAGGAGCAGAGAATCGTAGAACATGGATTTGGAAGTTGAATAAGCAGCGATATCAATGTGTCATGAAGTCTGTCATGAATATAATCAAGGGGACATAATCAGTCTCAGCAATCTTATTTATGTACCTGTAATGGTCTAATGAGTCAAATCAATAAAAAAAAACAGTCAAACATTCAGAAATAATGGGGTCCTCTCGCCATTCCGAAGTGTCGGCATTCCGATCATTGACTTCTATGCTTTCGGAGAGGCGGCCCTTTTTATCTCCAAAAAAGGTTTCGCCATTGCGAAAGATATTAGGTCCGCCATTCCGACATAGCATCTTGAGTTATTTAGCCTACAGGGGTGGGAGAGGTTAGGTTTAGGGTTAGGTTCTGGGGGAGGTTAGGTTTAGGCGTGGGGAGTGGGAGAGGTTAGGTTTAGGGTTAGGGTCTGCAGGAGGTTAGGTTTAGGCATGGGGGGTGGGAGAGGTTAGGTTTAGACGTGGGGGCTGGGAGAGGTTAGCTCCAGCCGGTCCCCGGGTTAGGGTTAGGGTTCTTTCGCAATGGCGAGACAGATCTCCATTCCGACAATTTTGTCGGAATGCCGGTATTTCGGAGTGCCGACATTTCGGAATGCCGGGGTGTCCCCAGAAATAATACCCTATCGGGCAGGGGGCGGGCCACACCGTGTCCAGGGACCCCCATCCTGCATAAGTAGGGTTCCCAGAGTAAAACCTGGCCATTTCCACCACTGCTCCAGGTGTCTTGGATACAACGAAAAAGCTGACATGTTTTGAGTGTATTATTGCCATGACATAAAAGTGCCAAAACCATCATGAATAATCAAACTGTGTGAATAGTTTGGTTTCAAAATGAGATACTGAGATAAAGTACTCTATTTATCTATCTCTCTATCTATCAATATATCTCTATCTATCTATCTATCTATCTATCTATCTATCTATGATACTCATCTTTAGCAAAGAGGAAACATCGCTGGCTGGAGAGACAAACTTTGTTTTGAATATTCTTCCTCTGCTGAAACCCGTATTGTGGAGTGACAGGACGGAAGCAGGCCTGATGTCTCGCTTGCCAGATTCTCTCCCTACAACGGGGGAGAGTCTGGCTGCTAATACTTCCACTCTGGTATAGCGGGGGGAAAGGCTCTGTTTGCCTTTACAACCATTCACCAAAAGTACCAAGCAGGCTTGCTTTATTGCACAATCCAGATCCAATCGTTTTCAATGTGCAGCAACAAGTTAGCATTGTTGATGTTGTTTCACAGCGGCGCAGCCATTTGAGATCGACACATTCAACACGGAGGGAGCGGAAAGGAAATCCATAAATGGTCGCAGCCGGGCAGTCAGAGCGGGTCGGAGCCAATGGCAGAGCTTGCAGGGAGCAGAAAGGGATTTTCTTCTGCTGCCGATTGAAATGAAATGGTCTGCACCAATGGCAGAGCTCCTACCAGCAGCCTGTTTCCATGGAGGGCCTGATGTGACCCCAGCTGACCACAGTCTCTTTGTATTGCCACAATGACTGACTGCTGCCCTCTGCTGGTGGCTTTCAGCAAAATGCTGGAGGGTGGCAATAATACCAGGGACCAAGTCCATAGAGCTCCTGCTGTATACAAATATGAAACCTGTGTGGAATTACATCTGTCTGGCTCCCTCTAGTGGACAAATTATGAGTCTCACACACCCAGCTAAAGTGATTGACCAGTTATAAGGGACTGTAGCTTTTCTTATTTTAAAGGACATGAGCTGAGGTTTGGGAAGGCTAATATGAGGCAAGTGTTTGACCAACTGTCTCACTTGTCTTAACGACCCCGGAGGACATTCTGTTCATTACAGCAATGCTGCACTGAGCCCACACAATAAGATCACACGTGTTTAACCCACCGTGATGACGTTATAGTTCATATCAACAACAACATAACAACACAACTGACAACACACAATAATGCACAGCCGTGACCAATGATCACACACACCAGGAGGACGTTATGCGTTCACAATTATCCGCACTAACCGCAAACAATAACGCACCAGGCCAGGGCACAGCTAGCAACACAACACAGTAAAAGGCCCACTACTAGCTCTTATAGATCACCATTACGTTTTAGTTATTAATACAAGTCGTATCATGACTAATAGTGCAAGTAAAAAATACTCAAGACAAACATGGCACGGCAGCCAATATCAGCTCAGCTCAGTTTGCCTTAGTCCTATGATGGGCCGTGGGCATTCCTTTCGATGGCAGCCTTTCTTGCAGATTTCAAATCTCCTCTCCAGTCTCTGATGTTGTCTATCCATTCTGTCTTCCTTCTCCCCCGCCGTCCTTTCGCGCACACCTCTCCCTCTATTGTTGCCAACACTAGGCTATCGCCTCGTCTTTTCCAGTGGTCATACTTTCTCAGCTTCCTCTTCTTTACTTCCTCCAGCATTCCTTGCTCTACAGTTATTCCCACTTTCGCCCTCACCCAGTCATTGGTCCGTCTCTCCTTCCAACTGACTCTCAGTACTCGTCTCCACAGCCACAGCTCGAAGACCTCAATCATTCTTAATAATATATAAGGCAATATAATGATTGCCTTACCGTGTTCTGTCAGGTCGATCTCAATGTGAAGCAGGCTGTGTTGACAGTCTGCTGAGAACCATCTCTCACATGTTGCCGTGCCAACGGGGAATGATAGAGAGCCAAACGGAACATTTTCTCATAGTTTGGATAGTGTCCAGAAGTTCGGTTTGGGATGTTTGATGTCACCATGGATGCTCAGTTTGGGACTGATGGAGAGCAGGCTGATCAGGCTCTCTGCACCTTTAACACTGCATCCACACTTTTTGCGATTCCCATTGTCTGTGTTGAAAACACACGACACCTGTTTACAGCGAGCCCAGCTAGGCAGCGGAAGCTGACAGAATCGTATTCCGGTAAGCTAGCTAGCTAATGTTAGCCGCTGGTTGGTTGGCTAGCTAGCGAACGTCTATGCAGTGGTGGCCTTGTGACCAGAAGGTCGTCGGTTCAATCCCCGGGACCGGCAGGATCAATCTGGGTGGGGAAAGTGAAAAGGCAGCGGTTGCCCCTCCCTCATTACCACCACTGAGGTGCCCTTGAGCAAGGCCCTTATCCCCAACTGCTCCAGTGGAGCTGATCAGTGGCCAACAGATCAGACTGTGGTTGTACTGATCAGCTTCCAGGTGTGAATGTGAACAGCACTCCTGAAAAAGAGAGCATTGCTCTCTCTGTAGCCGTTTTCACACATGGGTACTGGTACAGGAACAACAGTCTGTAACTGACATGATTTCCATTCGAGTAATGCACTGCAGTGAGTGTGCCCACTTATGTGAATTAGGGGGTTGCAGTCTCCTGCTATCTCCGCAGCGCCGTCTAGCGGCCGACTCCAGAACATTACCCAAACATATGAACAGGTGACAGTATTCGACAATACCAGTGTAACCGACGTGTGTGTGTGTGTGTGTGTGTGTGTGCGTCAGTGAATGAAACAGTCCAAGACGTTCTGGGTTTTACTAATACTTTTTAGTGAGGTAATAAGTGGGCTGAATCAAGATGCAAGGTCATAATTTTTATGGTTTAAAGGGGTTATTTTTTAGTCCAGAATATTACTTTGTATTGACAGAGTATTTTATTCATACAACACATATTCTAACTGCTAGGTTCTTCTGGCAATATTGTAACAAATGGAGAATTGTTTATAAAGATAAAAAAATGTCACACTGTCATGGGGGTAAATATTTGTAATTTGTGAATGTGATGTCCTTTAGATAGATAGATGCATAGATGCAAAGAACAGAAAATAAAGCACAAATCTCCAAGGTAAGAAACAGCAACAGGTTTAAAAGGTCATCATGAAAATGTATGCTTTTTGGAAATGCTCATAATGCATCAAATGCACAGTTCCAAACATGACTGTATGACTAGCATTGCTACTTGTATATAATGTGTATATAGTGTGTGCAAATGATACAACCAAACAAACATACTATAACTGCAAAGATATCATTACGTTTACATTGAGAAGTTTCCTTATAGAAACAAGAATAACATTTCAACAATGTTGTACATGAATATGGCTGTGAGTGGTGTTGTGATGTGATGGCTTTAAATACAGCTAGTCGTGGCATTACAACCACATCATTTCAGCAGGTGAATATTTGCTATAGGCAAGAAAAGTAATGGATGTAGGTACATTTTAATGAACAGAAAGTACACAGGAGGTTTTGTGGAGAGGATACCTTATGAAATAATGATTAACATCCTTAATTTCAGGTCAAAGCTATCTAACGTGTCTCTTTTCTATCTGGCAGTTTTCAGTGGTCCTCGCATTTATCAATAACACTGACCCATAACAGAACAGACTCAGCAATGCTAAACCAGACGCGGTCATGTCAGAACAGCATGACGACTTATTGCTCCAACCTGGAAGTGTTCACACTTTTATTCATGAATTTAAAATCAACCATAAATTGACTGCTGGCTCATAGTGTGACTTTTTGTATTACCTTCGACTGCTACCATCAGTGGATTGGCTGCCATCGGTTTGCTAAGCCTAGAAGAAATCCCCACGTCCTATCTGTAATTACTAGGGGGGTGTCCCCGAAAAGTCAACATTTGATGAAGAGGTCCCCACGCTGATCAGTCACATGGAGCCAATGTTTTTATTTAATTCCCCCTCATTTATACAAAGTGAAACAAGCTTTGTCCAGCAGCAACAGTTTCATTCATTTCATTAACGATATTTAGAGTTTAGACATAGATCTGCTCCATGTCATTGCTGTGCCTGACTGATTGATTCCAGCTTTACTTTAAAAAGTACAGCATTCATAAATACACCTTTTAGATAGTAGCCCGTTTTCTCCCCAATTGTACTTGGCCAATTCCCGCTGCTCTACCGATCGTTGCTCCACCCCCTCTGCTGATCTCGGAAGTTGTAGACTAGCGCATGCTTCCTCCGATACATATGCAGTTGCCAGCTGCTTCTTTTCACCTGACAGTGAGGAATTTCACCAGCAGGACGTAGCGCGTGGGAGGATTGCGCTATTCCCCCCAGTTCCCCTCCCCCCAAACAGGCGCATAAATAAACACTTCAAATGTAAGAATGAAAAATATCCTGGTAATGGCCACTAGGAGGCAGACTTGAACAGTTCTTTATTGACAGTGAAACAGGACATGGGGCAGTGTGTGGAGCTCATGGCTCAGAGGTAACCGAATCTATGGGCTCCACCTGGGGCTCGGTGGGCGGGGTGGAGAGCTCCTGCTCAGACTCTGGTTCAGTCACAACTACTGCCACCTGCTGACAGACAGAGAGTGGTACAACACCATGACGAGTGCCTTGACTTGTCTATATACGGTAATGTCTATATACATATACAGTATATATATATATAGTAAAAAAGAAAAACTACACACACATGCATATCCTGACACTCAGTACCACTTTCACTAGCATATTTATACACAGGTAAACATACATAATTAACAAACACTATCATATACACAGGTAAACATAAACATACATAACATAAACACTATTATATCAGAATACGTCTACGCTTTTGTAAGAACCCGCCCCAAATACGTGTATATATATATGTGTGTGTGTGCGCGCGCGCGCGCGCGCGCGCGCGCGTGTGTGTGTGTGTGTGTGTGTGTGTGTGTGTAAAATATATACATGAAACTTTCAGGGGGTGTAAAAGGCACCAGTGCGGGTGACTTGACAGAGCTCGATTTTTTAATTAAGCTAATTAGCTAATGATGTGATGTCATCAGTGATGATGTCAAAAGTGATGTCATAAGGGCACACACTATACAGTCAATGGCACGCACACACACACACACACACACACAAGGAGGCATTGTGACAAGACTGGTCAGTGATGTCATAGTGACATCAGTGATGATGTCATCAGTGATGACGTCATCAGGGATGAGTCAACAAACTCTGTTTCAGCCTTTGTCCCACTGATGATGTCATATACATTGTACAGTCTGACATCATCAGTGGTATCACTCAAGGCAACAGCTTGTGTTTCAAGGCTATGACATCACGAAAATTGATGTCATCGTGACCTATTTATAGAAGAATCATCAACTCGAACTCCTGAGAAAAGGACCATGACTCCTGCTGAGAACTAGAACGACCGGATATGCCTCCGCCAACAAGTCAGCAGTCGTTTGATCCAAATGTGAATAAATTTGGTCAAGGTGTTACTGAGATATGGTGTTACTGATATATGGTGTTACTGATATGGTGTTACTGATATATGGTGTTACTGATATGGTGTTACTGATATATGGTGTTACTGATATGGTGTTACTGATATATGGTGTTACTGATATATGGTGTTACTGATATATGGTGTTACTGATATGGTGTTACTGATATATGGTGTTACTGATATATGGTGTTACTGATATATGGTGTTACTGATATGGTGTTACTGATATATGGTGTTACTGATATATGGTGTTACTGATATATGGTGTTACTGATATGGTGTTACTGATATATGGTGTTACTGATATATGGTGTTACTGATATATGGTGTTACTGATATATGGTGTTACTGATATGGTGTTACCGAGCTTGGAAATGGCGCGGAATATGTAAACCGGAACATGTGGCATTTTGTGGCACATTTTTATCATTCTCCTATTGAAACGTCGATTCAAGTTGTGTAGGATAACTAGTCGCCACATGGCGATGCCATATTGCATCAATGTTTTGTTTTAAGTACTATTTAAAACACCTCAACGTGTTGAGTCACAACGTTAGTCACCTCGTGTTATCAGGCTCTAGATAGCCAACGTTAGCTCCACGGAAGATTTTTTTGGCACACACACAAAAAAGTAACCGGTAAATGTGTTCCAGTTCCTGTCTTTGCACATTGGTTTACACCCCCAGGTCTCGAAGTAGTGGAAACAGCTGAAGACTAGATGTTTCCTATCTTAACTTACGATGTTTGTGTAATACGGCCAGTACCTGAGTTCCACTTGGCTCAGCAGCCTGGACAGTGGGGGTTGCTGGAGGGCGAGTCTGTGGGTACACCGGGCGCTTGCTGGGCGCCTGGAGAAAACACAAAGACCAGAAACTCTGGTTAATCTACAGTATAGACCCAATCACCATGAGGTACTTAACAACAGTCACTTAATAATAATAATAATAATAAATTCAATTTATATAACACACTTTAAAATCCAAGGACTTCACACTTCCGCGTAGACAACTAGCAATTGATTTGGATTGTGGCGATATCGGCAAACTTGTTTATTTCTGTTGTTATTTTCAGCCGTAACTGTAACCTTTAAAGTACCGTAGTTAAACACGGTGGTCCGACCTATCTGAGGTTTCTGCTGTGCTTACGTCTGCTGTCTGCTGTACTCGCTGCAGTTTCTCTCTGCCCCTACCATCACTCCCTGCTGCCCCTCAGCGCGGCTAGTAAACATTTTTCATATTTTTTTATAAATGGGTCCTCATGCCTAAAGCCAACCCATCGGTGCCATTTTGAACTGTTGTTTAGAGAGACCCGTTTATAAGACATAATTTAAAATGACTTTTGAAACTCTGCACGGGGGACTGCAAGACTGTCCGGTGACTTGTGGTAAGTTTGAAATGTTCGTGCGACACTTGTAAAGTACAGCGTGGACGACATCTTTGTGGATTGAGGCTTAATTTGGAAACCAGAATGCTTGTCTGGGAAAGGATGCTGGATTCAGGTCGTATGATCTGAATATACCAGCACTCCTGCTAAGGACTAATGAGGTCCGTGCCCTGTGTCTCCCGAACTCGTATCTGATCTTTTAAACAAATGGTTGTAAACCCAAAACAAAGGCACAGGAGACACAGGCTCAACACAGCATGGCCTATTGTAGGCATCAAATGTGATCAGAAACACAATTCGCAGAGTAGTTTTCATATAGGAAGAGAAAGTTTAGAATTGGCCGCCATGTTTTTTCTACGCTTCAAACCGTGGAGGACAGCCCACAATGGGGAACGCATTGTTCATCCAATCAGGTGCAGCAAGGAACAAACATCAAGCCCTCCCACAAGCGTACGATTTTGTGGAAGCGGGGTGGGCGGGCGTGAAAACAGATTCCCTGGTGGAGCGGCTAGAAGTGAAAGCTGAAAGCAATGGCAGAAGTCAGAGTCAAGCAGAGCTAATTAGCTCTCGGGCCAAACAAACAATGTTCTAAAAATAGTGTTAGGCATATTTGAGACTGTTATATTATCCACACAAGACTGTATATTTGCGATCGTACTAAATAGACTCAAATTATTTGACATTATTTTTTGCAGGTTGAAGGCATCAGAGCTCACCTGGGATCCCCCAGCAGCATGGACGCTCAGTCCAAACAGCATGGCCGTGATGCAGATCAGCAGCTCCAGGACTAAGAAGATCACCAGTGTCCCCAGGATCCCATCAATCAACAGCTAGCCACAGACAGAGCCAAGGCAACAGCACATGGGGGAGAGAAGAGAAGAATTATCACTGCTGTTTACAAAACTTAACACAATAACAGGAATGAGTCAGGATGCCCTGGATGCTAACACTTCCGGTTCCTTCGTCTCTAAGTCTTTTCCATTTAAGTCAATGGGATTTTTGGATTGGGATTTTGATTAAAATGCTTGAAATAAGGTCTGTGGTTAACAAACATTTATGAAACAGCAAACTTTGTGTTCATCAAGATACTCTTCACAAATTATTGTGATTTTCAGAAAACGCTTTAAAAGTCATAAAAACACAAAAATCCCATTGACTTTTAGACTTGGGAACAGAAACTAGTCTGACTTACTGAGTTGGTCTGCAAAAATATGTCATCCCTGCAGTACTCTATTGCAGTGGTTCTCAACCTGGGGGTCAGGACCCCCGGGGGGTCGTGAGATTATTTTGTGGGGTCGCGGGATGATTGTCAAAAGAGAGATAAAAATATATATATTTTTTTTCCTCCCATGATGTTTAAATCTCCCATATCAATAGTTATGTATTATAGAGCTATATAAACTATAAAAACTATTTCAGTGAGTGAGTGAAATTAGTGTGTGAATGTGTGCACACTGCACAGTCATTGGGTTGGGTAGTGGCGGGAGGCGGGGGTCGCAAACCCCCGCCTAAAGTTTTTGGGGGTCGCGGCTCAAAAAGGTTCAGAACCACTGCTCTATTGATCTGACCCAAATACTGGTTGGTAACAGTAACAGTAACAGCGGTCAATCACTTACTTTACACTTTTGCTCGATCAGCCCGGTGCATTTCCTGAAACAATGTTGCTGCAGTGGACAAAGAAACAGGAAGTCTGTTGATCTGTTGATCCACTATGAATTGATTTGATAGTGAAAAGTGCATTCATGCAGTAATAATGCCATGTCTTTCAAATGGCTTTTTATTTTTTAAATAGCTTGATTAATCTGGTGTGTGAAATATCTCCATGCATGTTTTTATTTGATTCAATCAAACATAAATTAATTTACAATGTGCTTTCTTTTTTAAGTGGTCTGTCCCCCTGCAGACCTCATGTAGAATAAAGTAGGTCAGTGATTTTTGACATTTTGACATAGCTCCCCTCATTCATAATGTATCTGTTTCTGTGGAAATAGACTGTTTTGCTGCATCTGTGGCCAAAGATCTGAAAATTCTTAAAAATAAATTAAGTTGTAGTTTAGACTTGTTAAAACATTCCTTTCTTTTGTTACATGTCTCATCAATGATACATACAATGTGTTGTTAAATATAGCGATTACAAGCTACACTTTTATACAGTGTGCAATCACTACAGATTTTCAGCAAACCAGATTTCCACATTAAAACATTGTTTTCTTAATGTCATCACACCATGAAATAATCTGCAATCAATTTACATGATGTCAAATATGAAAGAGCCATATTAAAATGGTTAAACTCTTCATAATGGCCAGTAGTGTGCAAGATGGGTCATGTGGCAGTATTTCATCTGCACCTCCATGAATGAGCAGACCCATATTTGGATTGTAAATGTAACTTTCATATTTACACAGTGAGTTTGCTGTAATGTAGTTTTTACCAACTAATTTACCGTAAATTCCGGACTATAAGCCGCACCTTTTTTCCCGTTTTTTGGCCTTTTTTGGCCCCTGCGGCTTATATAACGGTGCGGCTTATCTATGGATTTTTTCAAAAATAAAAAAATAAAAAAATCTCTCTTTTTTAGCACTCTTTCTAACTATAAATCCTATATAACTATAATAAGTTTTAATTTCCTCTCTTGCCCTCTTTTCACCACACTGTATGACACTGTATGACACTGTGTGCACTGTAAAAAACAACACAGGTGGTGTTGTGTTATGTTGTTTTGTTGAAATGTTAATAAATGGGAGCTTCCTCAAACAGCCATCTCTTTCCCGACAATCCCCTCTGTGCATGAACCCTTACATATGGTAATTAAACATTAAAACACAATAAAAAAATAATAATAATAAAATAAAAAAAATACCATTAAAACACCCGCGGCTTATAGTCCGGTGCGGCTTATATAAGAAAAAAATAGTCAACTTTGCAGGTGCGGCTTATACACCGGTGCGGCTTATAGTCCGGAATTTACGGTATATGAAAACAAACCATAAGAACGTATTGCCACGCTGCAAACATTGTTTCATTCTTGCACCAGGCACACAGGTTAGATAGACTAACTAATTCACCATTACTACTAAATCCTGAATAATTTTGTATACACTGATGAGACTTTGAATTTAAAGTTTTTAACAATCAAATGAAACCATAAGCAGAAGTGTTATCTTGGAAACACACTCGAATTTGAGATCTTTGACCACAGTAAAAGTCTGCATCCAAATTCAGCTGACCGATTTTTCATTTTTCCATAGTAGTTGTCTTGCTCGGATTAGAGCAATATATTTTGCAGATTTGGGGCCGATACACAAATATGGAATGAATGATTCAATGCACCGAAGTAATATTTTTAGCAGCCAACAATTCAGTTTTGGAGGTATCGCCAGGAGATATGTTTGCTCGGCTTGTCCAATTAATCCAATAATTAATCTAATCGAACTATTTTCTGTTGTTAGCTAGTGGGTGTAGTTCGGTCAAAAGAAAATAGTTCCGATATGAAACTGCACACAGACAGATCTGTGGATTATCTTGAGTAACCAGGTCATGACCATCATGACATCTCTAGGGCCGATATCTCCAAAACTCGGCAACTCACACCAAAATATCTAGATGGATAAATAGCACTACATGTACAAGGAAAAATATGCATTTAAAATTAAAAAGTGTCCTTTTAAACTCTGACTTTTTTCTAAAAATTCTCACTTTATTCTCAGGATTGTGACTTTTTCACATGTGGCTTTAATCCTCTTCCGTATGAATAAAAATCATCATTTTAGAAGTGACCTGAAAAAGATTTTCAACCAGCTTTGTATCATTACCTTAAATTACAATAAATCATTACATTACATAAATCAGCAGTATATGTGAAAACTGTAAAGAGTTTTGCAGGCATTTTCTTAAGAGTTGATGTGACTTAAATTGTGGACCAGTGATGTAATTTGTGCATGAATGACATCACTGGTCCACAACTGAATGAATGAATGAAATGAATGGCTGCACAAATATTTACAGTTTTCAGATATAGTACTGATGTTGTAATGATACAAATCTGGTTGAAAATCAGCGGAGTTTGCCTTTAAATTAAACTTCATGAATCTCATAATGTCCTTCTCCCTGTCTGTCTCCCTGTCTCCCTGTCTGTCTGTCTGTGTGTCTGTCTATGTGTCTGTCTGTCTGTGTGTCTGTCTGTCTGTGTGTCTGTCTGTCTGTCTCTCTGTCTATGTCTGTCTGTGTGTCTGTCTCCCTGTCTGTCTGTCTGTCTGTGTGTCTGTCTGTCTGTCTCTCTGTCTCTCTGTCTATGTCTGTCTGTGTGTCTGTCTCCCTGTCTATGTGTCTGTCTGTCTGTCTGTGTGTCTGTCTGTCTGTGTGTCTGTCTGTCTGTCTGTCTGTCTGTCTGTCTCTCTGTCTATGTCTGTCTGTGTGTCTGTCTCCCTGTCTATGTGTCTGTCTGTCTGTCTGTCTGTCTGTGTGTGTGTGTGTGTGTGTGTGTGTGTGTGTGTGTGTGTGTGTGTATGAAAAAAAAAAAAAAATGTGTCTGTCTGTCTGTCTGTCTGTCTGTGTGTCTGTGTGTCTGTCTGTGTGTCTGTCTGTCTGTCTGTCTGTCTGTCTGTGTGTCTGTCTGTCTGTCTGTCTATGTGTCTGTCTGTGTGTCTGTCTAGTGTCTGTCTGTCTGTGTGTCTGTCTGTCTGTCTGTCTGTCTGTCTGTCTCTCTGTCTATATGTCTGTCTGTGTGTGTGTCTGTCTGTCTGTGTGTGTCTGTCTGTCTGTCTGTCTGTGTGTGTGTGTGTGTGTGTGTGTGTGTGTGTGTGTGTGTGTGTGTGTGTGTCTGTGTGTGTGTGTGTGTGTGTGTGTGTGTGTGTGTGTGTGTGTGTGTGTCTGTCTATGTGTCTGTCTGTCTGTCTGTCTGTCTGTCTGTGTGTAATTTATACCACGGCGTGCAGCTCCAGTCTGTTACAGTGTTCACAGTGGTAGGAGTCCTGACGGTAGGGGAGGTGTTTGCTCATCAGCCCCAGGGCAGCGGTGGCGAAGGCAGCGCTGACGAGATGCAGCACCAAGACACATTTCACCTAAAGACAGACGTAAAGACAGTGTAAACCAGGCAAACCAGGGCTGGTCACTCCCTCAAGGAAATTGAGATTTTGCAATCCCAATAATTAATTAATCAATGGAAATTCAACCAATCTCCACAATATTTGCGGGGGCTTGCAATTTAAAAAAAAATCCCAGGATTTCTCTGCAAAAACAGATTCGTCAACTTGCAATTTAGCAGTTAGTAGGAGACAGACTCACCCAAAACAGAGACGGTCTCCTCGCACTGTGGACCAACACTGAGCCAGATACGGTCACCTAGTGGTTTGCAACACAACAGATGTAGACACACCATTTATAGAAAATGTAAGGAAAGATTTGAATATCAAGTCTAACACACACACACACACACACACACACACACACACACACACACACACACACACACCTACCTCCAGGTGCATAGAAGCAGCTGCACCGCTTAAGAAGTATCAAAATAAAACATATATTTCTAGGAAGGGATGTGATGGTGTCACAATGCCCTAAAATGGCCTGCGAAGACCTAAACATGTAAATATCACTGTTATAACACCAACATTTTTTGTTTCTGAGTAGTAGATGACATTTCCAACCTATGTGCAAAGTTTGACTGCTGTGGGCCTTATGGTTTCTGATATGCACACTGTTTTAGGATTAATAATAATAATAATAATAATAAACATAATAATAATAATAATAAACATAGAAATTACAATAGTTTTTCCCCCTTGAACCGCTAAAAATATGACAAATAATCTCCATCAACCGACCTGTACAACAACTATCAAGAAGAGAGCCACGTCTCCGGTGAAGTGGACCTCATGGATCTGGAGAACTGAGGCACTCAGACAGAGAATCAACGCCCCAATGATGATCTGGATGGCCTGGGAGGAGGAGGTGAGAGGCACATTAGTGATCTGGATGGGCTGGGAGGAGGAGGTGAGAGGCCCATCCAGATGGTTTAAATCTTATTTAGCCAACAGAACACAATGTGTAATGGTAGATGGGGCCAAGTCCTCCTATTTGGAGTGTCCAGTGGGCGTTCCCCAAGGGTCGGTCCTTGGACCACTTCTTTTCTCACTATTCATTAATAATTTGCCGTATTTCTGTTCAAATCTGCACTCCCAGATGTATGCGGATGATGCAGTAATTTTCACCCCTGCCAAAAACATCGTGGAGGCCTCTCGCCTCCTAACATCTGCTGCATCTGAGGTACAGAATTGGCTTTTCAAATCCTGCCTTTTGCTAAACACCAAGAAATGGGTTTGCATGATGTTCACCAAACGTCCTCATGCAGCAACCCGCTCGAATGTTTTCTTCAATGATGTTGAACTGGAATTAGTATCAGAATTTAAATACCTAGGTGTGATATTAGACCTGATAGACCCTAACCCTAACCCACACTGACCTTTAAGAACCAGGTCAAAAAGGTCGCTAACTCAGTCAAATTCAACCTGTTCAACTTCAAACACATTAGACACAGCATGTCTGTTGGTTCTGCCAGGACATTCTTACATGCCATGATATTCTCTCACCTGGACTACTGTGTGACCAGCTGGTCT
The DNA here is from genome assembly GCF_964638095.1 of Poromitra crassiceps. Taxonomy (NCBI): domain Eukaryota; kingdom Metazoa; phylum Chordata; class Actinopteri; order Beryciformes; family Melamphaidae; genus Poromitra; species Poromitra crassiceps. Next base: position 53,273,859 of record NC_139643.1, on the reverse strand, counting down.
CTCACGAGCACATCCACTCTCAAACCACTAGAGTCACTCATTAGAGAGCACTAAAAATATTTGACAAAAAACCCCGCTCCCACCACTACTGCAACATCCTGGTCAAACACAACTTATTAAATTTCAATAATTTCATCTCCTTTAAATATGCGTGCACCGTTTTCAAGGCACTAAATGGCCTTGCCCCTCCCCCGCTAAATGAGTATATCTATCAGAGACCTGTATCTGGATCCACAACCAGAACCACCAGAGCCTCAATTAGAGGCGATTGTGTGATCCCTTACAGGCGCACCACCTTTGGCCAGACAGTTCTGTCGGTCAAGGGTGGAAAACTCTGGAACACAATCCCATCGGCCATTAGGGAATGCCCAACACTTGGGATGTTCAAGGGTCAAGTGAAGAGATGGCTGAAGTCCACTCAACTATGCACACATCACTAGGGCATAGAACAGTATGTTTATACTATATGTGTTGTATCTCTGTTTTTTTATTCTTTATTTTTTCTTATATCTTGTCTGAGTGAGTCCTCTATGTGGATCTCACTTTTTAGCTGTATGTTGATCCCAAACTCAGGTTTTAATATCAGACTGTAAATTCCTGTATATTTTGTACTCAGCACTTTTCACTTAGCCATGTAGAGCTCTAACTCAGTTTCTCACTTTGCATTGTGTTTATATTTTAATATGTTTTGTTGCACTATGCTACTTTTTACCTCTATTAGGACTACCTCTCTGCATACTTGCACTTTGTTTTGTGTTTACATTTTAAATATGTTTTTGCTGCACTGTTACTTTTTACCCCTCAGGACTCTAAAAGCCTATATCATCGGGCAGGGGGACAAGCAGTGGAAATCAGTCCTGTGACTGCAATTGTCGTGCATTTACATTTTTTTTAAAATGTTCATTAATGTACACCTGTCCCCTATCGAACAAATAAACGAATTGAATTGAATTGAATTGAATTGAATTGAATTGAACATTAGTGATCTGGATGGGCTGGGAGGAGGAGGTGAGAGGCACATTAGTGATCTGGATGGGCTGGGAGGAGGAGGTGAGAGGCACATTAGTGATCTGGATGGGCTGGGAGGAGGAGGTGAGAGGCACATTAGTGATCTGGATCCTCCTACCAGGCCATCCAGATCACTAATGTGCCTCTCACCTCCTCCTCCTCCCAGAGGAGGCCATCCAAACTTTCTGACATCTCAATGTAGTCGGGCAGTTAAGCATTAACAACGCAAAATGCACACTTGTTATAGTTGTTAATGCATAACTGCCCGACTACATTGAGATGTCAGAAAGTCCAACATTCTGACTTCCTACTAGGAAGAAGTACAATGGTACAACACTTCAAGTCTGAATTCCAATTTGGAAACATGAATCAGAATCAGAATAACTTGATTGATCCCTGAGGGGAAGTTGAGTCATGCGAAAGTGCAGACCTCCGCAGGCCCACGTTTTCCCCCACGAGATATATATATAGACGAACTGATGGTTGCAGCTCTGTGTTGATTAGCTAATGTTTCTGTGGCATTTTGATTAACGTTATGATTTATTTCTCTCCACTGGCTCCCCGTCCGTCAACACATTGATTTTAAACTGCTGCTGCTTGTTTTTAAAGCACTAAACGGGCTAGCCCCTTCTTATCTCGCCGAGCTCCTGGTCCACCACGCCCCATCCAGAGCCCTAAGGTCCGCTGACCAACTGCTACTGGAGGTGTCCAGGACAAAGTTAAAGACCAGAGGAGATAGAGCCTTCACAGCTGCTGCCCCTAGGCTCTAGAACAGCCTCCCCCTCGCGATCAGATCAGCCCAGAGTCTAGTTTCTTTTAAGTCCCTGCTAAAGACCCACCTCTTCTCCCTGGCTTTTGACTCTTTCTGCACCTTTCGTCTATTTATTCATTTTGTCTCTCAACTTCTACCCATTTTTATTACTTGTTTTACTGCACTTTGTACTGCACATTGCTTGCATTTGTACCTGCTTTATGCTCTGTGTTTTTACTTCTAAAGCACTTTGATCGGCCTGTGTCGTTGTAAATGTGCTCTATAAATAAAGTTGACTTGACTTGACTTGACTTGACTTGACTTGACTTCTGTGGCATTTTGACGTTATGATTTATTTCCTTTTGGAACTGTTGGTTTATCAGATGAAATCTAACCTTGAAGCTTTAGGCTACGTTGTGTTTACTGAGCAGGGCAGCCCAGCACTGCCTCTGAGTTTACTGAGCAGGGCAGCCCAGCACTGCCTCTGAGTTTACTGAGCAGGGCAGCCCAGCACTGCCTCTGAGTTTACTGAGCAGGGTTAGGGTTAGGGTTAGGGTTAGTAGGCACTGCCTCTGAGTTTGCCTGGAAAAATGTAAGAATAAATAAATTAAATGTTAAAATAAATCAGCTCGGGAGGCACTGATTGCAACTCTTCTACTCCATTTCTTATTTTGCAATGTTCTTCTTCAAAGCGTGGCTTATCATTCATTCATTCATTGCTATAGTTTCTCTTGCAGTTTTCTAAGCAAAATGTTGTAGTCGGGTAAAGCGGGTAGGCTACTTGGATTCAGAAATCATGGAAAGCCAAAAAGGTTGGAGACCCACTGGTGTTTCCGTCAGTCTGTCTGGTCTGTGGTTTGGCTAGAAGCCGTGGATGCTGCTGCTCACCCCCAGGGTTTTGGGCTCCATCCTCTGGTAGGCGTCCACCTGACCCAGGGAGAGTGTTCCCGCAACGGGCATCAGGTCCTGGCTGTCAATACCCATCCTGCTGCTGACAACAAGGACAACAACTGCTTTCAAAGGAGGACATGATTCAGATAAACACAGATAGACAGATCTGCCTTTTTCACAGCAGCCATGGTGTATCTAAAAGGAAGGAACAGGTGCAAGCAAAACATTAATGAGGGCCCCAGCACTAGAACACCTAAACGGATTGGAAGTAGGAAACCGTCATTAAAGTTCTGCTTGCACCTGTGTTACTTCCTGCCTTTTAGACAGCACCTGTATTACTTCCTGAGCTTTCGACCAGAGTGGCGCTGTTGAGCGCTGTGACGGCTGGGAGCTCTAAAGCCGGAAAAAATAATGTCACCAGCACAGAATTGGGATAAAAAGAGGCATTTATGAGCAGCATCGAGCTTTCTAACCCCTCCGTCAAGAAGTAATGAACCCTTCTGCTCTAGTAGGTGTCTTTGAAATGTTTCTGTGACACTTGTAAATACGTGCGTATCGCTGATTTAGACAGCTTGAGAGCGAGAGTTGCAGGGAAGTCTATGTACGGATAAGGGACTCTTTCAGGGTAGGCGATCACGTCATACCCGGAAGAGTCTAGCCCATGATGGCGAAGGCTAGGCGAAGGAATGACCCGCCCCTCTCTGCCTCTGATTAGCCTAGCATCAAACGTTCATCCAATCCATAATCCAATCACATTCGCTTGGCTATCCTGCGTCTCTTTCTACAGTCTGTGGGTCAGACAGACAGCAGTTGAAAGTATATTAGGCTCGTTTGAGATGACTTCTGGCTCGCCTGGGAAGCAGGCGAAAGCAGCTGAGCGCAGTCAGCCAAGCAGAGGCAGAGAGGGGCGGGTCATGCCTTGGCCTAGCCTTCGCCATCATGGGGAAAAAAATATTGCTCCCCTCAAACGAGCCTAACCCTTTGTTCACACCATACGCCGAAGCAAAATCTCAAGCCACGCTGAAACTGAGCTCACGCTAAACCACACAAGAAGCACTCTCTTTCCCTCAGCTCCTCGCCTTGACCCCGCCCACAAACAACATCCATTGACTTGATGCCTGGTAGCTGCACGCTTCACGCTTGGAAAATGGAACACAATCCTGAACGATCGCTTCAGGGCAGCTTGGGCGTGGCACACGTGATGGCTTCAGGGCAGCTTGGGCGTGGCACACGTGTTAACAAGGACGCCGAAATGAAAGTGCGTGGGTTCAGCGTGGCCTCGTTTCACACCAGCCAGGCAATATTCAGAAGCAGCGCTTAACAGAAGCTGAGTGCCACGTTAAACCGGTCACACCAGAAGCACTCTCTTTTCCTCACCGCCTCGCTTGGCGCTGCCCTCCCCCCGCTCACAACTTGCATTGACTTCATGCCTGGCAGCTCGGGTGCAGTGCAGAGAAAAAGTAGGCTACTTCCAAGTAGGGCTGGGTTAAAAAAAATCGATTCTTCGATTTTGAATCGATTTTTATTTTAATCCTTTGATATCGATTCATATGTCGAGAGATATATTTTTTAAATTAAAATAAATAAATAAATGAATAAATAAATATATACATTTGCAAAAACAGGTATCTCCGTTTGGATTTTTTATAATTTTATTTTATATATTGATGTATTTATACTGTAATTTATTTATTTTTGGGAAATTTGTATTATCAATCATAACTAAAACATATTCATCTGATAATTTTCACATAAATCACCTCAATAATGTTTTCTATGTGCACTCCAGGGAGTATCAAACAGATGTTTGTTCATTTTAAGAATGGCGTTTACCTGTTTTTGCAAATGAACTCTTCATATATATATATATATATATATAGACTATAATATGTTAGGCTGTGTGTGGTAGTTGAAACGTATTTTTAAGTTGACGTTTATTTATGTTTTGTAGTTGAAAGTTTGAAACAAAAACAGAAATACTGTAGGGTACATGAATGGAAATGTTTGATCATTATATCTACTTTTAGAAATTATATAGGCTGAAATCAAATCACTGTGCATAATTGTGAAAGTGTCTTTATTGACAGGTGAAAAGGCTGTTATTTACCCTTTGTCACCACCTGGTGAGTAAATATATGTGTAACTAAAACCATTAAAATTGACAACCGGCCGCAACTTTTTTCCCCTTCTTGGCGCAAAAAAGGTTGGGAACCCCTGTGTTACATAACTGGACAATCATGTAATTCAGGTTACAGCTCAAAAAACATGTTTTAGTATCACTAATCAAATCGATATTGAAATTAATCTAATCGGATCGATTCTTGAAATTTGAACCAATACCCAGCCCTACTTCCAAGCATTATTCCTATAGACAATATAATATGAAAATATCGCTTGCCATGTGCACCTTGTCTCTAGTGATTGGTTAGGGACAATCACAGCCCCTCCCCTCATAGAAATCCCCTGAACTGACTGCAATCTCAGACTAGAAGAGGAAATGAGTTTAGAGTTGACAAGTCTGAATATCAGGCTACTGCTAAACTTCATGGGGGAGAGGGGGGACAATACTATAACAACAACACAATGGCCATCAGGTGGAAAAAAATCTATATCTGTACAGGGCAGGCTATTCTACTTGTCCAGGAGATAACGAATGCTATCCTGCACTGCATTACTGAATAACTTGATTAACTGAACATTTGGTACTTTGGGAAAAAATGAAGATAACTCAATTTCCATAGGCTATAGGCCTACAGTAGGCTATGCCATCAATAGTATATTGGTGGAGGCTGTAATGTGCTGATCAAACGGGATGTCTCCTTCCTGACACTGTGAAGGATATGGCTTGAGTCAGCAAAACCACGGAGCATGTTATCATGTTACCTCATTTTATGTTTCTGCTCACCAGTTATTTTAGCTCATTTGAAGCTTGAAGCAGTGATTTAATCATTATAGAGTTGTGTGAACTCTACACAATACAAACGTTAATATGGATAGATAGCCTACTAAAAATAAGTCCGCACTGGCAGCATAGATAGAGGCGCAGTGTGTGTGTGTGTGTGTGTGTGTGTGTGTGTGTGTGTGTGTGTGTGTGTGTTGGGGGGGCGGGGGGGGGGCGGCGTACTGCGCCAAACTTCTCCCCTGCAGTCACATCTCCCCCATGCAGTCAGACAGGCTCAACCTTTCCTCCAAACATCCATCTATTCTGCAGCCAACACCATGCAGACCCATATCACAAGAACACACCGTCCCGTCTGTCTGTCTGTCTGTGTGTCTGTGTGTCTGTGTGTGTGTGTGTGTGTGTGTGTGTGTGTGTGTGTGTGTGTGTGTGTGTGTGTCTGTCTGTCTGTCTGTCTGTGTGTCTGTCCTGTCGTGTCCCAGGTAGGTTAGTCTCCGGGCTGCGGGACAGTATGCATGCAGACGGTTGTCGGGTCTGTGGTCTTACCTCTCCTCTCCTGGATGACCCAGTCAGCGGTCTGTTCGGTTCTGCTTATCCGGAGCACAGAGCTTGATGTGCCGCGGCGCTGTGTGTGCAAAGCTGAGGCGGCTCCAGGCTGCAGGCAGGCAGGCAGACAGACAGGCCGGCAGACAGGCAGACAGACAGGCAGACAGAGACAGGGTGTGTTCGGAGGAGAGGGTAAGGGAGGGAGGGAGGAAGGGGGAGGAGCACTGCACCAGGCAGGAGGGAGGATGGCACTGCTACTTTTTCTTCCTTTTTGGCCAGCGCAAGCGGGGGGGGGGGGGGGGGGGGGCAGTATTTTAAATAGGCCTACATGTATTTCAAATATGTATTTCAAATAGGCTACATTTGTGTATTTTGTAATTTGTATTTGGCTGGACCGAGAAAAATAAGATGTAATTTGTATCAAGATACTTTCAGACCTTGTATTTTGTGTATTTTAACACATTCACTGCCAGCCGTTTTTTTTTTACTGTAGGTAGGTTCTGCCAGAGGGTTTTTTTGAGGATTCTGGCTCATCTTTCAAGACCCGAGGATTCTTTTCTGCTAAGATTTTGTGAACACACAATATCTCAAAAGAACTAATAGAATGTGTGTTTTCTCTGTCTAAAAGAGTTAGTTTGTAGAGTTAGTAGTTATGTAAGCATTAGCAGTTGAATACAGCATGGTTTCAGCGTCAGAAAAATTATTCAGAGATAAACGGCTTTTTGTGAAATTCGATAGAACAGTCACTTTAACCATTCATTTTTGGCATCAGTAAGACGTCAGACATCTAAACAATAGTTTTGAACAGTAATTTCCTCCATAACAGCAGGAAACCCCCCTCTGCTTCCAACTCCTCCCTCCGTGTGTGTCTTCTTGGCTGCAGCGGCCGTGTCACAAGCTCGTTGCTGCTGCTCCTGTAACCTCGCATCACCAGGCTCATTGCTTTGCTGCTGCTGTGCCTGTCTGCGCGGCCGCTCTTTGAGGAAGTCTGGATGGACTCGCTCGTTACTTGGAGTTTTGGTTGAGAGCTTTGATGAAGCTTTTGCGATTCTGGTCATATTTATGCTGCGTGTTTCAAAGTGTGTTCCACCCGTAATCTATTATGCAAATTTGCAATCCCGCACCGCCAGCAATCAGCGCGAAAACGAAAGCGTTTTCGCCAATCCATTTTCATGAGAATGGCTTCGAGGAAGCCATTCTCATGAAAATGCTTGCCTTCCTCTAGTCAGGAGAGCACTGTCGCCACTTAGTGGGTCGGTGGAATGGGGTGGTTCCAATAATTATATAAGAGATGTAAAAGGGTTAGATGCACATCCCACGGTCAAAAAAAAAAAAAACATTTTTTTGACGGAGTAATACGTCGTTGGCAGTGAACGTGTTAAACACATAAAGTACTTCTTTCTTTAATTTTATGTCATTTTATTCTCAAATTGACACATTCTTACCATTGACACACACAGGTTTAAACTGTGGAGAAAAATGTTTTGACATGTCACTTCTACTGTACCTCTGATTGGCTTACCCTCAGAACAAACTCAGCCACAAATCAGAGCTCTTCTCTCCCCCTCTCCCTCTCCTCTGGTGTCCACCCCAGTCAGCGGTCGCCTTTTATACACGTCCCAAACAGTGCAGGACAACGCGATTGGCTGGCTCAGATTTGAACAGATCTGAGCCAGCCAATCGCGTTATCCTATGATGACGTAATGTCCTGTGCCCCATGACCGGATGGACCATATATGGACTTCCTCTATCATAGCTGCTGACTGTTACTGCACTATCCGTCAGATCCCTTTGCCCAACCCCGTGCAATCCATAAAGGTACATGGACGTTACTCTGCAGAAACTACAGTAACAAAATCACGAATTGCTGTTTTTGGAGCTCTGCATGTCTGTGTTTGTCTAATGCGTTAACGTTAGCTAACGGCTAACATTCGCTAGTTAGCCAACCAACCAGCAGCTAACATTAGCTAGCTAGCTAGCTTACCAGAAGCGATATTTTTTGTGTGATTTCTAACCCCACATAGGATAAGCAATAACCACGCCCTGTGGCGCCGGGATTGGCCAGGAGCATTGAAGCTTGGGACTTAAAGCACCTGGGGTTTTTCATCTTTTAAAATAAAGATGTTTACAAAACTATTGCTTGTTACATTTTCAGTGCTGTACCTTTTCTCTGGGTAAGAATTGAGCTTGAAATTAACGATATGATACATTATATTATATGAGCTATGAACGTGAACACAACACCGTTTATATTATTGCATGTTTTTGTAGATTGTGTACATTGTGTAGATTACAATTATTATGCTTATTATTATTATTACTATGCTAAGGAAGGTAGGTGACCATAATTCATTTCAATGTCCGCTCTCGAAATCGCTGTCCGTTCTCAAGAGCTATTCAGTTGGTTCATGAAATCGCTGGGCTGCGTGCCCTCCAGTGTTGCTCCTGGCCAATCCCGGCGCCACAGGGCGTGGTTATTGCTTATCCTATGTGGGGTTAGAAATCACGCGTCGGGCAGGCGGAGCAAGTCGGACAACTTTCTAACCATCGCTGGTCGAATCTGCGCAGAATTTGCTCATCTCAAACGAGCCTAGAGATGTAATGCAGGATAGCCAAGCGAATGTGTTTGGATGGAAGTTTGACGCTAGGCCAATCAGAGGCAGAGAGGGGCGGGTTATGCCTTCGCATAGCCTTCGCCATCATCTGAAAAGAAATCACGCCTCCGGCGTAACAACGCTTCCTACCCAGCGTGTGCATGTCTTTCCGACCAGGGGTGGTTGTTATGGCAACTATCAACAACAACAACTACTACTAACTACTACAAGACATAGACCGAAATAGGCTACCTTGTTAATGTGTCTGTCGGAGACACGGCCTAACGATAACATTTAATATGAGCCGAATATCAGCCTGCGCTCAGCTATGTATACAGGAAGTAAAGTAAAAGTAATATACTGTATATATGTATTGCTCTGTACTAATACATATATATATACTGTATATATATGTATTGCTCTGTACTAATACATATATATATATACACTGTATATATATATTGCTCTGTACTGCTGTCTGAGCAGGACGCTGAACTGCCACCTGTTTTTATTTAAATGTACCATTGTATCAATGCTGTATTGTATTTGATTGTGTCTTGGAAACCCATGTGGGTTGGGCATGAGTGCATGACACTTGAATAAATCAATCAAACCAACCAATCCGGATTTCGATTAAGAAGACGGGCTCGGCCAACGGTCCGGATACTGGAGTCTTCGTGTTTAACACTCAAAACAATAGAGGTAGTGTAGACATTACAATAGATGCAAATGAAGTGCCGATACCTAAAAAACGGCCTAATGTAGACATGGCCTGAAAAGCTCTGAGAAAAACTATTAGCAAGTGGCTAAGAGGATTTGATTGCTGTCTAGCACTATTGAGGTTGTGGGTTTGAGCCTCAGTCTGTTTTGAGCCCATGGGTTCGAACCTCATTCATTTGAATTGCCCCCCCCCCCCCAAAATTCAAACACTTCAAGGGCCTTGTCTGAACCCTAGACTTGCCCTATGAGACTCCGTGGCTCAGTTTGACAGCTGCATTAAAGTTTTGAGGTTGTGGGTTCGAGCCTCAGTCAGTTTTGAACCGTGACAGCCAGAGGAAAGGCTGAAAAGCTGAGAAAAATCTGTCTTAAGAAGTGAGACCCAGTGGCTCGGAGAGTGACTCCGACTGTTTAACAGTATTGAGGTTGTGGGTTCAAGCCTCAGTCAGTTTAACAGTATTGAGGGTGTGGGTTCGAGCCCCAGTAAGTTTTGAACCACGAAAGACTGAAAAGCTCTGAGAAAAACCTATCTTAAGAAGTGAGACCCAGTGGCTTAGAATGTGGTTGCAGCATGGCAGTTTCAAGCTTGTAGGTTTGAAGCAAATAAGTGAATTTCTAGGTTGTGGGTTCGAGCCGCAGTCATTCGGTTTTGAAAGTGGACACCCAGTCAAAAGCCTGAGAAAAACCTGTCCGACTGAGAGGTGTGACTCACTGTCTCAGGGAGTTGGGTTGTTGCCCTTTCACTTTTTATGTATAATTTTTTTCTTTAATTTTTGTTTTCTATCTGCATTGTAAGTTATTTCCCTTATTAATGGTACAAAAAGACAATGTTGAGGTTTATTGAGGCAAATGGAAAATAGTTTAATGAAGGGTGGAAAAAAACGTAATCCCTTTTACCTAACTAATTCTTAAAAAAAGGGAAAAAGAAAATAATTGCTGGTGAGATCGTCCCCTCTCATTTCTGCTCTTTTTCACGTTGCCAACGTTAAAATACACAAAGTATTTGCATGCAGGACACAAGCCTAACTAACCCTAACCCTACCATGCAAGACACAAGGTAAATGTCAAGGTAAAAAAAGGGTTTAATTCAGTGTACTACTTTACAGAGTAAAATGAAAGTAACAAAAACAAAACAAATGTTGCCCATGTTTCTCTGAAGACATCAAAGGACCAGTGGCTGCTGCTGGTGTGGTGACGGGCTTCTTCACAAAGTCAACTGGGGAAAGAGACAAGGAAGACAAATTATTATTATTATTATCATCAAGACATACACCACTAGAATTATTTATTTGGTTTCTCCCTCTACAATGCGAGGCAACAAGCTGATGGATAACAATATTGATACTTAAGGAGCAGAACTGCTGTTTTATATATTTTTTGTTTGCATTATAAAATATTGTTACCGAACAATACCAAATGTATTAGTAAACTCAGAAGAAAAACATATTTGCAGAAGAAAAAGAGGTATGGATACTGCTCAAAATACTGTCAAATAACTGATTAAGGCAGGCATGTCCAAAGTCCGGCCCGGGGGCCAGATGCGGCACTTTTACAGATTTTAAGTGGCCCTCGGCTTGTCTCTCAAAAGATACTATATGTGGCCATCCGCACAGCATTGGTCAATCAAGCAAGTTCAATTCACATTTTTTCCATTCACCTAATGATGACAGCACTATCATACACTTTGTAGACAGGCACCTATATGATGACAGCACTATCATACACTTTGTAGACAGGCACCTATATGATGACAGCACTAGGGATGTCAACGGTTAACCGTTAATCGATTAACCGTCGCTAACGTCGTTGTTCGGTTATTGCTGTCGGTCTATCAGTTAATATTAAAAAAAAAAAAACATTTTTTTTTTTTTTGGTCTATTTACTCAATGAGCTCATGCCCAAACAAGGCGTGTCTATTTAGATGCTGAAATGTTAATGCTTTTTGTGTTACAAATTCTAACACAAAAAGAATTTGTGTTGAAATGTTGATGCTTTTTGTTAATGCTTGTTAATGCTTTTTGTGTTAGAAATTCTAACACAAAAAGCATTAACATTTCAGCATCTAAATAGACACGCCTTGTTTGGGCATGAGTTCATTGAGTAAATAGACAAAAAAAAAAAAAAAAAAAAAAAAAAAAAAAACTTTTTTTTTTTTTATATTAAAAAATTATGAATTAACCGATAGGTTAATCGATTATTAGCGTCGGTTAATCGAAAGTGAAATTAACCGAAAATTGACATCCCTAGACAGCACTATCATACACTTTGTAGACAGGCACCTATATGATGACAGCACTATCATACACTTTGTAGACAGGCACCTATATGATGACAGCACTATCATACACTTTGTAGACAGGCACCTATATGATGACAGCACTATCATACACTTTGTAGACAGGCACCTATATGATGACAGCACTATCATACTTTGTAGACAGGCACCTATATGATGACAGCACTATCATACACTTTGTAGACAGGCACCTATATGATGACAGCACTATCATACACTTTGTAGACAGGCACCTAATGATGACAGCACTATCATACACTTTGTAGACAGGCACCTATATGACGACAGCACTATCATACACTTTGTAGACAGGCACCTATATGACGACAGCACTATCATACACTTTGTAGACAGGCACCTATATGATGACAGCACTATCATACACTTTGTAGACAGGCACCTATATGATGACAGCACTATCATACACTTTGTAGACAGGCACCTATATGATGACAGCACTATCATACACTTTGTAGACAGGCACCTATATGATGACAGCACTATCATACTTTGTAGACAGGCACCTATATGTATATGATGACAGCACTATCATACTTTGTAGACAGGCACCTATATGATGACAGCACTATCATACACTTTGTAGACAGGCACCTATATGATGACAGCACTATCATACACTTTGTAGAAAGGCACCTATATGATGACAGCACTATCATACACTTTGTAGACAGGCACCTATATGATGACAGCACTATCATACACTTTGTAGACAGGCACCTAATGATGACAGCACTATCATACACTTTGTAGACAGGCACCTATATGATGACAGCACTATCATACACTTTGTAGACAGGCACCTATATGATGACAGCACTATCATACACTTTGTAGACAGGCACCTATATGATGACAGCACTATCATACACTTTGTAGACAGGCACCTATATGATGACAGCACTATCATACACTTTGTAGACAGGCACCTATATGATGACAGCACTATCATACACTTTGTAGACAGGCACCTATATGATGACAGCACTATCATAGACTTTGTAGACAGGCACCTATATGATGACAGCACTATCATACACTTTGTAGACAGGCACCTATATGACAGCACTATCATACACTTTGTAGACAGGCACCTATATGATGACAGCACTATCATACACTTTGTAGACAGGCACCTATATGATGACAGCACTATCATACACTTTGTAGACAGGCACCTATATGATGACAGCACTATCATACACTTTGTAGACAGGCACCTATATGATGACAGCACTATCATACACTTTGTAGACAGGCACCTATATGATGACAGCACTATCATACACTTTGTAGACAGGCACCTATATGATGACAGCACTATCATACACTTTGTAGACAGGCACCTATATGATGACAGCACTATCATACACTTTGTAGACAGGCACCTATATGATGACAGCACTATCATACACTTTGTAGACAGGCACCTATATGATGACAGCACTATCATACACTTTGTAGACAGGCACCTATATGATGACAGCACTATCATACACTTTGTAGACAGGCACCTAATGATGACAGCACTATCATACACTTTGTAGACAGGCACCTATATGATGACAGCACTATCATACACTTTGTAGACAGGCACCTATATGATGACAGCACTATCATACACTTTGTAGACAGGCACCTAATGATGACAGCACTATCATACACTTTGTAGACTAGAGCTGCAACTATCGATTCTTTTAGTAATCGAGTATTCTACCGAATAATCCATCGATTAATCGAGTAATCGGATAAGAACCCTTTTTTGTGTTTTCAAAGGCTTATCGTAAATATACACCAAAAAATAAGATAAATCTCTTCAAATAAACAACTACATTAGTTTCTTTCTTAGAAAAAACAACATTTTGATTTTTAAATTGCATAGAACTGGCAGTGGCACCATTCATCTTTTCAACCTGACGTTTGAGTTCTTCCAGTGTACAGCAACTGTTAAATAATATGAATGAATGGCTTACTAGCTAGTTTACATCCTTCATTTACCTTACAGCTGCATGACACACACACTCTTTCTCTCTCACACATACTCACTCTCTCTTTCTCTCTCACACACCAACAGGCTAGTGTGATCACACACACACACACACACACACACACACACACACACACACACACAAAACGCTGTTAAATTAGCCGCTAACGTTAATGTTAGGTTGAGCTTTGTATTTCTCACAGAAAACGGTCCAAACTTCTCAGAGAGAGCGGTCGGTATTCACTAAAGCCTTCATATCTCAGGCTCTGTAGTACATAGAAACATAAAAATAAAAAGCATTTGAGAGCTTAACCCTTTGGCTTTTCGTATTATATTTGCTCTAATGTTCATTAAAAAAAATCTTAAAAATCTTTAACCCCAAAAAATAAAAAATAAAAAGATTCTAATGCATTTTAAGACATGTTAATAAAGATTACGGCAAATGTAACCCTTCCAAATAAAAAGCCACGGGTTTAAGCTGTCAAATGCTTTTTATTTCATGTTGATAGCTACTATACAGGCTGAGGAAATACGTTATGTTGAACCCTTGACAATTACTGCAGCAACGTTAGCGTTAACGTTAACGTTAGCGATCTCTGTTTTGCAGTCGTTGTGAAGACAGTGAAAAGCCCCGTTATCTAACAACTACAACTGCAGTGAAACAACTTATCCAGCTAACGCTAGCTAATTAAATAACGTTATCTGATGTTGTAGTCGATGCCTCTCTCAACGTTACAGCTCAAGGCGGTGGAGGTGCTGCTAACATTAGCTGCGGTGCGCTGCCTGCTTCATTCACCCTCAGCCTATCTAGTAATACGTTACAGTCTTCAGCATTTAGCTACTGTAAATATATCTTGTGTTTGACCATGCTTCCTCAAGTTTGAGGTGTTTCCCTGGCCAGCTTTGCAATTCACATCACAAATGTTGCAACCAGTGTTGTCTGAGTCTATCTTGGGAAAGTGTAGCCACATTTTCGGCTGCTCCCGTTTGTTGACGTTTCAGGTAGAGTGACGCACTGACGTAACGCGCTCTCACGTGTTGCCTTAAGGTTCCGTCGGAATTTCTATTTTACCCACTCTCTTCTATTACTCAGATGCGTGTCGAGGCGAATCATTTTGGCCTCGATCAATTTAATTATTCGAGTTATTCGAGGTACTCGAGGAATCGTGACAGCTCTATTGTAGACAGGCACCTATATGATGACAGCACTATCATACACTTTGTAGACAGGCACCTATATGATGACAGCACTATCATACACTTTGTAGACAGGCACCTAATGATGACAGCACTATCATACACTTTGTAGACAGGCACCTATATGATGACAGCACTATCATACACTTTGTAGACAGGCACCTATATGATGACAGCACTATCATACACTTTGTAGACAGGCACCTATAGAGCCCTATAGAGAAGGGGGGGGATCAACATTTTTTCCCGTTGTTATTTTTTGTTCTTGCTTAAACAGAGTGTTTTATGGGCACTCAAGATTCTCTGGATCACGTGTTGGGCTTGGTTTGAGGCTTAAAACTTGTTATATTTGTATTTATCTAAATGTCTATGGAGAAAATGGACGTGGAAATTACTTCCAGGGGAATTACGTCACAAAAAGTCACGTGCCTGTTGAGCTCTATATGAACAACACAGGCAGAACTAGTGTTTTCAGATCCTTAGAGTAGTATTGTATTGTATGTGATTTTATTTTTATAACCCATATGATGCGAGAAGTAGCTGGCCGGCCCCCCGGTAATTTCACATGATCTAATCTGGCCCCCATTCAAAAAAGTTTGGACACCCCTGGATTAAGGTGATACAGGACATTTTTATTTTGTTGTCAATTTGTATCTAAAAACAATTGACAAACACATTTAGTAAAGAGAACAATGTAACACTATCAAACTATGGGTTGGTTGAAGACAGAGTTGTACTTAATTGACTCTCGAGTCCCCAGTTTTCAAGTCTCGAGTCCAAGTCACCAAAGAAGAGTCAGAGTCGAGTCCCTATTACCTGAGTGCGAATCAGTCTAATGTACATGAATCAGCCTAATGTACATGGGTCAGTCTAATGTACATGGGTCAGTCTAATGTACATGGGTCAGTCTAATGTACATGAATCAGTCTAATGTACATGAATCAGCCTAATGTACATGAATCAGCCTAATGTACATGAATCAGCCTAATGTACATGAATCAGCCTAATGTACATGAATCAGTCTAATGTACATGAATCAGCCTAATGTACATGAATCAGCCTAATGTACATGAATCAGCCTAATGTACATGAATCAGCCTAATGTACATGAATCAGTCTAATGTACATGAATCAGCCTAATGTACATGAATCAGCCTAATGTACATGAATCAGTCTAATGTACATGAATCAGCCTAATGTACATGAATCAGTCTAATGTACATGGGTCAGTCTAATGTACATGAATCAGCCTAATGTACATGAATCAGTCTAATGTACATGAATCAGCCTAATGTACATGAATCAGCCTAATGTACATGAATCAGTCTAATGTACATGAATCAGTCTAATGTACATGGGTCAGTCTAATGTACATGAGTCATTAGACTGTCATTAATTATGCCAAATTATTAGGGCCTATTACAACAGGTCCGAGTCCGAGTCTCCAACTTCCAAATGCATGAATGCTCAAGCCCAAGTCCGAGTCATCAGTGTACAAGTCCAAGTCGAGTCACAAGTCCTGAAAATGAGTCCAGGACTCGTGACTCGAGTCGGGACTGGACCACAACACTGAGTGGAGGAATGGGGGGAGCGTTCCAACCTGAAGGTGTTCCTCTTGGGTCACTCCTGGGTCTCCATGCTCTCGTCCTCAGCGTCCCCTCCCTCCTCCAGAGCCTCGTCCTCCTCCTCCTTCCTCTCTGGAGGCTTCTCGTACGCCTTCTCTGACGGAGTGACGATCACCCCGTCCCAGGTAGACATCTCTGATGCCAGGTCTGAAAGAGGCCAGGAGAGATTTAAATACACTGACAGAGTGAGATCACCCCATCACAAACATCTCTGATGCCAGGTCTGAAAGAGGCCAGGGGAGATTTCAATACACTGACAGAGTGAGATCACCCCATCACAAACATCTCTGATGCCAGGTCTGAAAGAGGCCAGGAGAGATTTAAATACACTGACAGAGTGAGATCACCCCATCACAAATATCTCTGATGCCAGGTCTGAAAGAGGCCAGGAGAGATACAGTAAATACACTGACAGAGTGAGATCACCCCATCACAAACATCTCTGATGCCAGGTCTGAAAGAGGCCAGGAGAGATTTAAATACACTGACAGAGTGAGATCACCCCATCACAAATATCTCTGATGCCAGGTCTGAAAGAGGCCAGGAGAGATACAGTAAATACACTGACAGAGTGAGATCACCCCATCACAAACATCTCTGATGCCAGGTCTGAAAGAGGCCAGGGGAGATTTCGAGTGACGATCACCCCGTCACAAACATCTATTTAAAACAAGGTTATGAATTCTGTTGCCAAAACAAAATTCAAATTGAGCCTCTGTGGGACTTTTCTATGTGCTCTGTCTCTCCCCTCATTAACTATGCACTGTTTTGATAAGATGATCTGTTGGGATATATCCATCTTTGGTGCAGCTGATGGTTTTCTGTAAATGTTTCCATTCTACACAGCAGCTATGCTACAGACAACATTTGCTCTTCCAGATTCAGTTAGCAGGGCGGCGCCATAAGCAGGCAGATTAAATTTGTGTTACTTTGTGATGTCACAAAATCACGGCAGTCAAAACGGCACGTTTGGAGGCACTTTTTCCTTACATGGCTGGTGTAGCTTTATCTGTGGACCATGTGTTTTGAGACTTGCATGATAGCACGTCCAAGTCCTTTAGAATCAGAGAAGCAAGGAAATCATGTTTGACACGATGTGGGCAGTGTTTTTCCTGCAGAGAATTCAGAGGCAGCCACCTCCAGCTTTTGACAAATCTCTGACACGTGTCTTCATGGGAAACACTAGTTTCTAACAAGCGTTGCACTTGGGGGATTTCTGTCATTTGTAATTGTGTGTGTTGACAATTTAAAGCAGGACTAAGCTCCAAAACACTTTTTTTCAGCTTTTAACCAATATATATGGCTTTTGGGGCGGTGTGTGAAGAATTCTGGTCAAAATTTCCACATTTGAGACCAAACTGTTAATATTGTGAGTGAGGTTATTGGCTGGTCGCTAAAACTTGCTATACATCCCCGCCCAAATTCGTCTCGACCACAGCCAAACAAATGTAAACACCACCAAGATCAGGCAGGGGGCAGCGTCTGACCACGAACACACTGCCACTGTATTTAGAGGGTTAGAATTGATGTTTTTGAGGGGGAATTTTTCCATAGGGATATATATATATTTTAGATGCATAGTATACTTTTAACAAGATAATTTTACCTTTTTTTGAGGGGGAAAACGATCAGACACAAATTATTATTCAAAGTAGAGTATTTTATATACATCTTAAAACACACAGGCGCCAGCCCAGTTCGACGACTCGTCACCTGTTCGGTGCTTTTTGACGGTTTTATCGTGTTTTTACTGGTCTCACGCATGTCTTTTTAAGTAAATTGCACCTGCTAACTACCATAAAATCTCGGGGATAAAGGAAATTGCGATCCGTCTAGTTTTATGGCCGTTGTGGGGATTTTTGTGTGCACTCCCCTTATTCTTTACCACTTGAGATATGTACATGTATATTACTTTTCTATTGCCTGTTGTCTGTCCTACATGTATGGTGGCACTCAGTTCCCCCCCTGGGATTATTAAAGTATATTATCATATCGACTTTAGGGGGTCTTTAATAAAGCTATTTGTTTAAAAAAGCAGCCTTCTGAGTACGGTTGCATAGTCAAATCAAATCAGAGCACAATCAACATAGAAAACGTCTATTTTCATTCCAACAACAACAGAAATCATCACATCTGCCACCTATCGTAAGCAGTGAATTTCCCCCGACTAAAATCACTAAAATGGTATCGTCTCAAAAATCCCATATCAGTCGGGCTCTAGTATCACCTGACCTCCGCCTCATTTTGAGCCAGAAAAAACCCTGCATGGGACATTTAAACACACGCTCCCATTCAGGCAGTATGTATTCAGACTGAAGAGCAAAGCCACAGAGGTGCACCTGTGATTTAGGCCGTGTGTCCACATAGCGTTTGTTTTGTTGTGGAAAAAGCTCTGCCTGGAGCAAAGTAATCTCTGCACTACTGTGTGCGTCAGGTGCGTAGCGATCTGGGAATCCATTAATAAAAAACAAACAAAACAAAACAACTCTGGGGGCAGGCTCGTTTCATGTCTTGATGTGAAAAGAGGTTAGCTTACAGCTAGCGTCTCCCTCCAAGCCCAGGATCTTGCGGTAGCCTCCATGAGACAGCACCCTCACTAGCGTCTGGGCAGTGAAGCACACCATATCCTGCAGAAAGACAGCAAAACATTAAGTGCAATGCAGTGTGTTTATGCGCTAACATTATTAGCAAATAGCCGAAATGGACACGGAAAAGGAAGTGACGGTGACTTTTCCGTCACTTCCGCTTTCCTTTTCCGCGTCGGCAATTCACTAATAACGTTAAAACGGCATAGAAGATGTCAACTCGTCTTACAACAACAGTGGAAGAGACGGGGGCAGAAGAGGCGCGCTGTACAGGAAGCTGGGAAAAACGGTAGGGCTGTCCCAGAGTCTATTTTTCAAATAAAATAGACTCTGGGTTCCCAGATTGGGAAATTAGTGTAACGAGTCGACAATTCACTTTGAATATCAGGCTATTTTTATTATTAAATTCCATGATTCCGTCCGTTTTGTCTGCATTGTGGAAATCATATGGCCCGACAAACACCATGCAATGAGGGGATCACAAAGGACTGACCTGTTGCTCCAGAGTCATGACGGTGTGGACCCGGAAGTTTCCGCTCTCACAGGGGTCGGTGATGCCCACTGAGCCGGGCAGGAACAGGCCGGCCGCCAGCATCTGCAGGCAACGCCTGGAAGCACACGACAAAGATGCTCACAAGTCAGCTTCTGCAAGTCCAAGTCAAGGCTCTAGTCTTTGAGCTAGAGTCCAAGTCTAGTTTCTAGTCTTTGAGCTAGAGTCCAAGTCAAGGCTCTAGTCTTTGAGCTAGAGTCCAAGTCTAGTCTCTAGTCTTTGAGCTAGAGTCCAAGTCTAGTCTCAAGTCTCTTATGGATCAGCGTTCCATCATCTGCTGCATGCCATCCTGTCTGCTTAGAACACTGCATACAGGGCTCCAGACTAACTTGGGTTGCACTGGTGCGTCTAACCGTTTCATTTAGGTGCACAGCACATCATTTAGGTGCACAGCACATTATTTAGGTGCACAGCACATCATTTAGGTGCACAGCACATCGTTTAGGTGCACAGCACATCGTTTAGGTGCACAGCACATCGTTTAGGTGCACAGTAGGTGCACAGCACATCATTTAGGTGCACAGCACATTATTTAGGTGCAGAGTAACAGAGGCTCCGTGCCGACACATGTTTCTTTTAGCGTGCGTCTGCATCTGTGGTGAGTCGTGTCAGTCAGTCTCTCCTCAAAACAATCCACCATCCAGCAGGGAGGCTTTTTTGTGTCCATCTGATAAATCCCTCCGTAAGTCGGAAGATATCCCCTCTGATCAGTTCACATCTCCATGGCAACGATAGAACGTCATGTCAGAGAATGCCTCCCCGCGCTGTAAAAGCATGTCTGTGTACAAGGCAACATGCACTTCTTGTGGGACTCATTGCGGGCCTTCATAACAGCAGGATCTGTGTGTAAAAGTTGCTACTGATTTATGGGCTTTTCCAAATGTTTTGGAAGTAAGAAAGACATTACTTTTTGAAATCCACAGTGTTTACATGTTTTTCAGTATGTACACAATTTGATTATCATACAAACATGGGTACCGTACATGGGTAAATATCGTTATCGGCCATAACAGCAATTTTAATAGTGGTTATCGATATCAACCAAAAATTGAGTGCCAACCAAAACCAGTGCATCCCTATCAGAGACAGGGGCAGCTGAGAACTCACCTGTAAGCCACATTCAGAGACAGGGGCAGCTGAGAACTCACCTGTAAGCCACATTCAGAGACAGGGGCAGCTGAGAACTCACCTGTAAGCCACATTCAGAGACAGAGGCTGCTGAGAACTCACCTGTAAGCCACATTCAGAGACAGAGGCAGCTGAGAACTCACCTGTAAGCCACATTCAGAGACAGAGGCAGCTGAGAACTCACCTGTAAGCCACATTCAGAGACAGGGGCAGCTGAGAACTCACCTGTAAGCCACATTCAGAGACAGAGGCAGCTGAGAACTCACCTGTAAGCCACATTCAGAGACAGAGGCTGCTGAGAACTCACCTGTAAGCCACATTCAGAGACAGGGGCAGCTGAGAACTCACCTGTAAGCCACATTCAGAGACAGGGGCAGCTGAGAACTCACCTGTAAGCCACATTCAGAGACAGAGGCAGCTGAGAACTCACCTGTAAGCCACATTCAGAGACAGAGGCAGCTGAGAACTCACCTGTAAGCCACATTCAGAGACAGGGGCAGCTGAGAACTCACCTGTAAGCCACATTCAGAGACAGGGGCAGCTGAGAACTCACCTGTAAGCCACATTCAGAGACAGGGGCAGCTGAGAACTCACCTGTAAGCCACATTCAGAGACAGGGGCAGCTGAGAACTCACCTGTAAGCCACATTCAGAGACAGGGGCTGCTGAGAACTCACCTGTAAGCCACATTCAGAGACAGGGGCAGCTGAGAACTCACCTGTAAGCCACATTCAGAGACAGGGGCAGCTGAGAACTCACCTGTAAGCCACATTCAGAGACAGGGGCAGCTGAGAACTCACCTGTAAGCCACATTCAGAGACAGGGGCTGCTGAGAACTCACCTGTAAGCCACATTCAGAGACAGGGGCAGCTGAGAACTCACCTGTAAGCCACATTCAGAGACAGGGGCTGCTGAGAACTCACCTGTAAGCCACATTCAGAGACAGGGGCAGCTGAGAACTCACCTGTAAGCCACATTCAGAGACAGGGGCTGCTGAGAACTCACCTGTAAGCCACATTCAGAGACAGGGGCAGCTGAGAACTCACCTGTAAGCCACATTCAGAGACAGGGGCTGCCTGGACGGGTTGTTCATCACTGCAGAGTGGCCCTGCAACAAGAGAGGATCGCCTTCAAACTCTCAAACTAGCATCTAAGGTGGGAGTGGACGATATTTAAAGAGCAACTACACCCAAACCTAAATGTTGAGTGAAGGCTCTTGTACTTAGAGAGTGACATCACAGAGGAAAGAGACCAGCCAATAAGAGAAGGCCAGTTCAGTACCCTATTTTCGACCATTAGGCGTCGGGCTTCACGAAAAGCTGCACAAAAGTGAGCCATTGGCGATTACAGTTCCACACAAAAAGTTGACCGCAGCCTGCCAGATAGTACCATAGTCATGGTAGCATTAAACGCTGGAAATGCGATAAGCAGAGAGAGAGAGAGAGAGAGAATGCCAGCGTTCAAACGTCTTGTTCACTCGTCTTCAGCAAGCTAGCTAATTAATAATTTTAGCTTAGCTAGAAAGATTTGTGACTCTGAAGTAACCATATTTCTTCAGTCAGACTTTGTCGTCATTGATCTTGTATTTATTACGTCGTATCGTAGTTGTATTGAATCAGAAGCCACATACTGCTTATCAAATCATATCACAACATAAGTGTATTGCTCCATCCCGAGCTGGCTGTGTGCCTTCGCATTCCTAAACCAGAAACCACAAAGATATCTGCATGACATCCTGCCATCGCGATTTGTATAAAGTCAAATTGTAGGTGTTTGAAATGGCCTCACCAACAGGTCCAAGATCCAGGGGGTGAGGGGTTCAAAGCCAGGGAAGCGCAGTCTCAAGTCCTTCAGCAGGCGGATCAGAACTTTGACTCTGAAAGTCAAGTTCACACAACATCAAATGTTAAGGTCAAGTTCACACAACATCAAATACTCTGTTAAAGTCAAGTTCACACAACATCAAATACTTTGTTAAAGTCCCTGGAAACCAGATTTTTTTTTATTATTATTTTGCATTTTGAGTTCATCACATCACAGGAACCTATGTTAATAAGCCACCAGCCAAATTTGAACGATGATGAACGTCGCAAAGTATATATATTTAGGTTTGACAGTAATCAATTCGATTTTAGACTGTCTTTTCTCCCGCTGACTGTGTGGGCGTGTCCCGTGTGTGTGCGTGCAGGACTGCAGGTCTCCTCCGAGAGAGAGAGAAACGGAGAGAGAGAAGGAAAGAGATGGAATGTGTGTGTGTTCGCTCGTTGCTCGGCGCATACTGACAGAGGAAGAGAGACTCTGCCGCTGCGAGTGCACAGCGCTACTGTGTGTGTGCGCGCTTGCGTGCGTGTGATTCGATTAAATCTTATGACGTGATAAGATCATTCATTTTAGCACCGCTCTCTTCAATGAGGAAGTGGAAATCCAGACCTTGTAGAAAAGTGGCGATTTTGGGGGTTTGGGTTGAAACTAATGTCTCCTACTTTCTGAGGCACACAATTACTCGCATAAGACCCTAAATTTAATAGTTAGAAGGTTTTTGTGGATTTTGGTTTCCAGGGACTTTAAGGTCAAGTTTACACAACATTAAAGACTCTGTTAAGGTCAAGTTGACTGGTTCTCACGTTGACTGGGACGCGTTCTCCTCAAACCAGCGGGCGTGGCGGATGGCGGCAAGGGCGCTCTGCAGCACCTTGATGTCCACTGAGAACACAAAGTACACAAACCTTAACCCACACCAACACATCCATGTTACAGGCCTACCACATGTCTACCATTCTATTCTCATATGGCTGTGTGTGTGTGTCAAGTTAAATTGATAGATTACATGTCATTACATACAATGATGCCACTCAAAGTGCTTTACAAACACAATTTAAAAAAACAAAAAATACTTAAAATAAGCTTTAAGTGCAAGTGAAGGGTTTCACTCCAAAATGCAATATATTAATTTGTTACCTGAAATTATTCAGGCAATATTTGAAAAAATAATCATCTTCAAAACATTAACTATTTTATAAGCGAATGTCTTACGATGATGACTCTGGGTGTCTCATTTTGGAATGAAATTCTTCAAGTGTAAAGTTATGTTAAAGGTCCCATTCCGTGCAAAAGCTGTTTTTACTTGTAAATGCATATATACTGCTGTCCTCCCTCCCTGGAATGAGTGGTCACAACCTCAGAACTGCCAGTGTTGGATTTGTCCCTATCCAGCTTCCCCCTGCAGTCTCCTTCAAGCCACTCCCCTTACAGTCTGTTCTCCCAGACGGGTTAATGTGATGTCACTCGGGTCCTTAAACATACTGCGCGCGGTCTCTCTCACACAAGCTACCTGCACCATTTTGTCTATAGCCACAAAATTAACACTTCTAGCTGGAGCGACGCCAACTGTACGTGATCCAGCAACTGCGGAGGTGCATTCGGTAAGTTTTGAGATAGGCATTTTGAGATGTCCTCTTTAGCGTAGCAACCGTTAAGTTAGCGATAGCTCATTGCTAACGTTAGTTGTGGACACAACCTAGCGTGCTGGTCCACAGACGCTAATCTGATTGGCCTGGGGCGGGCTCTCCCTCAGCGGCCAATGGGAACTGTTAGTTCTGAATATATTATAGAAACAGACCATTCTTGGGACGCAACGAGATGAGTAAGTGACAACTCCGTCAGAACGAACGGGGTTGCTATATTTTCGACAAATTAATCCAGAATCATGTTTTATGGACCAGAGACACACGTTTTTAAGAGGTTACAGTTGCACGAATTGGGACCTTTAAAAGAGCAATCGAATGCAGCGGTAAAAATGTGTGGTAGCAGCCAGAGTTTGTTGTAAAAATCTGAAAGCTACACACTTATTGAGCAGCATGTGATTTTGGTGATTAGTTTATATTCTGGTTTTTATGGTGGTGGGGGGTCAGGTGCCAAATTACCCCATGTTAAGTGGAAAACTGCTTTAAAATCTACCCCAGGTTGAGTGAGTGAGTGAGTGAGAGTGTGTGTGTGAGTGAGTGTGAGTGTGTGTGAGTGTGAGTGTGAGTGTGAGTGTGTGTGTGTGTGTGTGTGTGTGTGGACCATACAGTGCAGCTCGGGGTCCAGCTTGCGCAGGTTGGGGGGGACGGTGGTGATGAGGATCTTGACGGTGGCATCGGCCGAGCTGATCTCAAAGCCCGTCTCATTGGTCAGCATGGACAGCACTGAGAACATACAGAGACAGCTCATTGGTCAGCATGGCCAGCACTGACAACAGACAGACCGCTCATTGATTGAATGATTGTGTAGATGAAAAAGACAAATATGCGCACATCCAAGAACTTACAGGTGCTGGACAGTTACAAAGGTAACTATAACAAAAAGAGGTCCACACACTGAGGCTCCATCAGATCCTGGAGATCGAAACATTGCAATAAAGAAGCACTGATGGAGCCTCAGTGTGCGGACCTTCTCTTTTTGATAGTGTAGATGAAACACGAGATTATGTTGAAAATCAAGCACTTTTCAAGGAGCATATTATTCTAATTCAAGCATATTCCTATTCCTAACCTTGAAAACATCATGGTTAAAATTTCCAAACTTTCAAGACTTTGTAAGAACATTGTCTTTAGGAGTCCTTTAGTCACATAGAAAGCATTGCAACTGCGGGATACTTCAAGGACTACATCCTATGATCTCAAATCATTAATATTCAGACAATTTGTCAGTTACAAGTCGTGATAATAATGTTGCGTTAGAGAAGCCATAGCGTGTCACCTTCAGCAGGGTCCTGTGTGCGAAGGGTCTCCACTACTTTGTTGCCGAGGGCAGCAACCGCCTCCACTGTAAGAGACGAGCAACATTCAGCATCCTGCACCCCTTTTCTATAGCCCCGCCCACTTCCTTCAGCCAAATCGGATCAAATCCACTTCAAAATGTAATGGCTTCTTCCTTGGCTCATGCTACAAAAACTAACGCTCCTTGGCGGAGGTCATTAAAGCATTCCATTTTGTGTTTTATTCCCTTTAATATCCTGCTGGTTACTCACATGTAGGGAGGATCTTGAGGATGACCACCAGGTCGGCGACGTTGTGTCCCGTCGTCATCGTGCCCTTCTTATAAGAGCCCACCTGACGCACCTCTTCAATTTGCTGTGGGGAGAGAAGAGACAACATGCTACATTCCATCACTGCTAATATTACAAACCAGCTCATCAGCGTCCAGTTTAAGACTTTACGCCGACCATGGTCAACCTGTCCCTAAACGAAGAATGGATTTACAAAAACAAAAACATTAATTAAAAAACAAATTTGTCATCTGTATTGACTGGAACTGGAATAAACCGCAAAACTTAAAATAAATGCCCGGGTGTTTATTTACCAAAAATAGTTTCCAGACCCGGCGTTTATACGGAACCAGCGTCTATTTGGGACCGGCGTTTAATTATTTTTGCAATTATTTTTCCAATCTTGCTCAGCAAAGATTGGAAAGTATCAAATTGCTTATTTAAACACACACAAACTGTCATAAAGTTTGAATATTTTTTCAGATGAGAACGTAAGATATATTCCAAATATGGGACCAGTTTATCAGAATAATGACTATTTGGAAATTTTCACCGATCAGTGAGGAGCACTGGCTGTGTCCGGCCGGACTAGCTACTATCTGTCAACCCCTACTGGCAGTGAGAACACTGTCGACGTTCTTTTGTAACTAACGTTATGCAGACGGGGTACAGCCACCGGCTCCTCGCAGCAGTAACGCTATGAACATGTAACTGAAGTTGGCCACACTCGCCGCAGTGTAGCTGCTGAATGTTGCCAAACTTCATTCATAGTTTACAGTTTATCGATGTTTACAATGCAACCGGCCGGCTAACACTGAACCAGAAAAACAAATACAATTGCGCCTGATACGGAAGAGAAAAAGTGGGTGGGGCAACATAAGGTGAATACAGATCTGCACTACATTAGTCAGGGTTCCTACACATTTTCCATGATAAAATTCCATACTTTTCCATACTCAAATTTCCAGACTCCTCAGTAGATTTCTAAGACCATTTGACATCGGAATACCAACAGGTTCTCATTCCAAGAGAAACTATATGCAGCAACTTTTAATACTTTTCAAGACCCCGCGGATACCCTGAAGAGTCTCAAAATACACACCCCCTCAGCATCATTAAGTTTAGATGTGTAGGGATGTGGCAAATGAGCTAAACTTCAAAAAAAGGTGGTGTATCTCTTTAATGATCAATTATCGATTATTGATGAACATCCCTACCTCAGACTGTTACATTCAAGACTTTCGCCTACTTAAACCTCAGACTGTTACATTCAAGACAGTCCTTCAGCACCTCATTTAGTATTGGTATCAATCTGCCATTCAGTATGCCATGCAATGTGCACAGTATACGTGGGTGTAGTGTGTAATGTAGTGTGGGTGTAGTGTGTAATGTAGTGTGTGTGTAGTGTGTAATGTAGTGTGGGTGTAGTGTGTAATGTAGTGTGGGTGTAGTGTGTAATGTAGTGTGGGTGTAGTGTGTAATGTAGTGTGGGTGTAGTGTGTAATGTAGTGTGGGTGTAGTGTCTAATGTAGTGTGGGTGTAGTGTGTAATGTAGTGTGGGTGTAGTGTGTAATGTAGTGTGGGTGTAGTGTGTAATGTAGTGTGGGTGTAGTGTGTAATGTAGTGTGGGTGTAGTGTGTAATGTAGTGTGGGTGTAGTGTGTAATGTAGTGTGGGTGTAGTGTGGGTGTAGTGTGTACTGGACTCACCACTTCAAAGTTGCCAGGGGCAACAATGAGGTTGTCAATGACGTTGTTGATCTTTGTGACCAGGGACAAGATGGAGGACTAAATAGAGAAAAAAGACAATGTAAGCAGGTCTTTCAGCGGTGGATGTATTTACAAACAACAACAAACTAAACTTAACTTTTGACTGTTCAGACACAGGAATGCAGAACAGAAACAAATTAGCTAGGCAAGCTAAGTTAACCACTAAATGCCGTGTGTGCATGTGTGTGCATGCATGTGTGTACATGTGTGTGCATGTGTGTGCATGCGCGTGCACCTGCTCTGCAGGTGTTGGGGTCAGGTCTGCGTTCCTCTTCAGCAGACACTCGCTGAAAGCCGTCTCGTCGGCTGCAGGCTTCACTCTGGGGAAGGCCATCTCACACTGAGGACACAAACAACATCAACATCACTCACTGTCAGTGTGTACTGTATGTACTGTCCAATCAGAGGCACTGTATGTACTGTCCAATCAGAGGCACTGTATGCACTGTCCAATCAGAGGTACTGTATGTACTGTCCAATCAGAGGCACTGTATGTACTGTCCAATCAGAGGCACTGTATGTACTGTCCAATCAGAGGCACTGTATGTACTGTACTGTCCAATCAGTAGTACTGTATGTACTGTCCAATCAGAGCCGAGGTACTGTATGTACTGTCCAATCAGAAGTACTGTATGTACTGTCCAATCAGAGCAGAGGTACTGTATGTACTGTCCAATCGGAGGCACTGTATGGACTGTAGAGAGAAAGAGCCAGCACTCAAAAATGTCCTTTGAAGTTGTATTCCGTTTCAAGCAGTACAACGTACACGTTTCAGCAAGAAGCCTTCGTCAGCGTTGACGAAGGCTTAGGGGGACCTGAAGGAGTGCAGTGTGTGTGCGTGTACGGGGTGGAGTGCCCACGGGGTGGTGCATGGGGGGGACAGACACTGCACTAGTTGTTAAAATGTCCTGAAAATGTTAAAAATGTACTGATTCACTCACTGAAATCATTTAACAAAGTTGTATATTGAAAACCACAAATAAAATCAACAGTTGTTATAATATGCATGTTTTTGTAGGGGTGTCACGATACACTCAGTTCACGATACGATACACGATATTGGGTTCACGATACCGATACTTTAACAATATTTTTTTGCGAACGATTTGTAAGTTGAGGGGGCATCCTCCACGCTAATTTGAGTAATTTCACCATTTTCATCCTCCGTGTCTGTAACGTCCCTCGTCTGTTCAAACAAAGCAATGAAAAGGAGAGCGAGCATGCAATCAGATGCAGATCAGTGCCACCACGTTCAGCTTCTTTTTCTCACGATATGAGATTTCATCTCAACGATACATATTGTCACGTTTTGATATCACGATATATCATGGGACGATATATTGTGACATCCCTAATGTTTTGGTTTGCATAAACAGACACATTAACATAGCCAGACAGACAGACTTATAAGAATCATCTTAGATAAATTAACAGGCATAAAACCCACCAGCAGCTTTTTTTTACTCACCACATAAAAATCAAACGGGATGTGTGGGACGAAGGGACGGTACCTAAAAGTGGAACAAATAAAATCATTGTAGCATGTGAACAGAAATATTGCTGCTAACAGAAAAAATAGGCAAAAATGTAATGCATGCCAGTGTTTCCCACACATTTGCGGCGGCCAACCACAAAATCAGCACTGACCACCACCACAATATATATTTTTCCTGGGAGTTAAAACCTACCTTTTTTGCGTTTAGATGACCAAATGTAAGTAGAATGTGTCAGCTGCACACCCAGTATTTAATGAGATTACTGAGAGCAAGCAAAAAAACACAACAGTGTAGCACTGTTTATATTTAAGCTATGTTATAGTCCAAGTACTGACCCTGGTATACAGCAATATCACCACAGTGTAGTTTGGCAGAGAGCTTTAGTAAGAACAGTAAGTTGACATTTTGTTGAAATAGGTTAAGGTAGCTTCTTGGGGTATGCTGAATTTAGCAGTGGGGCCAAATGAGTGGAAAATAGGTCTTCACTCATGTTCTGAGAGGTAGGTATGTTTTCAGATCTGCTTTACAAAAGCTTTGAGGGGATTTCTCTGCCATACACAGAGACATGGTTTTAGGGCTTTTCCTGTAGCAGGACTCAAGAGTCTAGACCATTGGTTCCCAAACTGAGAATTGCAAAAAAAGAAAGAAAAAAAAAAGGAAAAAATCACATATACACATGACACTGAGCAGTAGACTTGGGCAGATTTTCGTTAATATCAATAGACATCACAATATCTGGGAAATATCACGATTTTGAAAATCTACTTTGAGAGGTTGTAGCGGGCTCAGTTTTAGGTATCATACGAGACTAGAAGACATAATGCATCGATTGGTACCAACCATGTAATGCTAGCTTGTCAAGAATGTAGCTAAATAAAGCTCCAAAAGGTAGGCAACATTTTGGTGAGGGAAAAAACAAAGGGGTCCTCTTTTTCACAGCCTAATGTTGGCAGGAGTGTGTGTGTGTCTGTTCGTTTTGAACCAGTAGCATATGTTATTTAGCCTTTCTGATGCTACTGCACGGTTAAATCCAATACTATTTTATTGGGAAAACATTGCTGGTATCCGCAGTGGAAGTGGTCCCTGTGAAATCTGGTTCAGTACATACTGTAGTGGTACTTGGTCTGAAAAGTTTGGGAACCCCTGGTTTAGACCATGGCCGACCATTTTGCAGTACACCCTGAACCGATGCATGGCACTGTGGAGCAGTTGAAACCCTAAATTACACAGCCGAAGAAGACTGATTTTGAGATTAAACTTTTGGCTCTGGCATGTGAATAAAGGCTCTGTATTGGAAACTATGCAATATTTGGGAACACCAAGCAGCATGCTTTGCGGATAACAACTTTATGCAGGAGGCATGTACAGTTTTATTGGGATTGGTATGTTAGTGAAGATGTGAGGCCATTTGAAGCGGGGTCCGCAACTGCCTCTGGAATTGCTACTGCGAGACTCCGAATGAAGACTGAAGGCTGAGTCTTGCGCTAGTGAGAATAGAACAATGTGAGAGAACATTGCATGATGTCTGGCTGGCCAGCTCAATAGATAACGTTAGCATGATGCTAATTAACCACAGTGAGTAATGTTAACGTTAGCATGGTGCTCAACTCACCCCTGGACCAGTCCTCCCCTGGAGCCGAAGCGGCCTCCTCGGCCCCTGCCGCGGTCTCCTCTGGACACAATCATACATAGTAACATGTGAACACTGCTCACACACAGACATGCAGTAATAATAATAACAATAATAATGTGTCTTTACATGTCAGCCAAAGAGTAGGGCTGCATGATATGGGGGAAAATAATTATTGCGATTAAATTGACAGATATTCTGATTATCTGATGTGATTTTTGCTGGGGTCTAACAAACAGCATGTGCCCCACGTCTGGAGAATGATATGTAGGCCCAGGCTTCTCTAGTTTGTAGCTCCACAACGCTTCATAATGCTAACGTTCATAATGCTGCGATTTCTATATATATATATACACACACAGACACACAGACCGTATATATATACCGGTATATATAATATTGAAATCGCAGCATTATGAACTAACGCTATATAATATATATATATATATATATACACATATACATATATATATATATATATATATATATATATATATATAAACACCACAGCACTTGGCCATGTTGCGAATTGTATATGGATTGGATTCACTGTGCAGCCCTACCAAAGCGCTAAACTAGCTAGCTTCGCTTCAGCTGCTGTGCTAACGTCGCTACCAGACGAACAGGGTTGAACTCATTCATTGATGATTGGGCGTCACTGGCTAAAAACTGGTTATCTTGGTCAGAAGACAGCTGCCTCCGCAGACATAAAAACCATAAAGGCCATATAGCTCTATGCCACAACGACAAATGAGAAGAAATAAAATCATTCGTTTAGTGCCTCGCTAACAGAGGTACCGTTAGCCATCGAGCTAACAATGCATCCTGGCACGGCTAGCACGCTTCAGGCTAACGACTTCATCCAGTCCTTTATCTTTAAACACACCTCTCTAACTGGTGAACTCGTGCTAAACAGGTCACAGATATAACCGATGTGCCTGCAGTGTGTCAGATGTGTGTATATAAATACCTCATAGCGTACGACGTGTTGATGGTTAAAAATGTAGATTTTAGGAGAATTCTTCACGGCACCGGCCTGGCTTCTTCTTCCCGCATACAAGAGCGTGGACGCCGGAAGAGCTAGACTCAGTTCTCAGTCTATATCCGCGTATACTGCCCCCTACAGGTCTTCACAGTGCAGTGCACACCCAAAGTGCTCCCATACACAATACTTCACTGTTCCAGGGCAAATTACGCCACGAAAAGTCACGTGCCAGTTGAGCTCTATAAGGGCCATTTAAGCATTATTAATTTGTTCATAACGTGAGCAGCAGGTGCGTTAAACCGTATAACTGAGTTATTTAGGCCTACTTAGCCTATTGCACAGACACACACACAGACTGTGGGGGTGTAGCCCCTCTAGAGAGACACACACACAGACTGTGGGGGTGTAGCCCCTCTATATACATAGACACACACACAGACTGTGGGGGTGTAGCCCCTCTATATACATAGACACACACACAGACTGTGGGGGTGTAGCCTCTCTATAGACACACACGCACACACACAGACTGTGGGGGTGTAGCCCCTCTATACACACACACAGACTGTGGGGGTGTAGCCCCTCTAAAGAGACACACACACAGACTGTGGGGGTGTAGTCCCTCTAAAGACACACACACACACAGACTGTGGGGGTGTAGCCCCTCTATACACACACACATAGACTGTGGGGGTGTAGCCCCTCTAGAGACACACACACAGACTGTGGGAGTGTAGCCCCTCTAGAGAGACACACACACAGACTGTGGGGGTGTAGCCCCTCTATAGACGCACACGCACAGACTGTGGGGGTGTAGCCCCTCTATACACACACACACACACAGACTGTGGGAGTGTAGCCCCTCTAGAGACACACACAGACTGTGGGGGTGTAGCCCCTCTAGAGACACACACACAGACTGGGGGTGTAGCCCCTCTATACACACACACACAGACTGTGGGGGTGTAGCCCCTCTAGAGAGACAAACACACAGACTGTGGGAGTGTAGCCCCTCTAGAGACACACACAGACTGTGGGGGTGTAGCCCCTCTAGAGACACACACACACACACACACACACACAGAAAGAGAGAGACATGGGTCATGGTGTGTGAGAGAGACAGCGGTCAGCGGAGCACAGCTCAGAGATTTCTGCATTGACTGGTCCCCCCACCCCAACCCATAAATTATGTACGATTATCGAAAAGAGCTGAGCAACAGATACAAAAACATGAGCATGTGTGTTTAATGTACATACAAGGAACTGCCGTGATCAGACTCTTGAAACACGCATTTAAAAAGTCCCTGAGAGACAGTCCCTGAGAGACAGTCCCTGAGTGACAGTCCCTGAGTGACTGTCCCTGAGAGACAGTCCCTGAGAGACAGTCCCTGAGAGACAGTCCCTGAGAGACAGTCCCTGAGTGACTGTCCCTGAGAGACAGTCCCTGAGTGACAGTCCCTGAGAGACAGTCCCTGAGTGACAGTCCCTGAGTGACAGTCCCTGAGAGACAGTCCCTGAGTGACAGTCCCTGAGTGACAGTCCCTGAGTGACTGTCCCTGAGAGACAGTCCCTGAGAGACAGTCCCTGAGTGACTGTCCCTGAGAGACAGTCCCTGAGTGACAGTCCCTGAGAGACAGTCCCTGAGTGACAGTCCCTGAGAGACAGTCCCTGAGAGACAGTCCCTGAGTGACAGTCCCTGAGAGACAGTCCCTGAGAGACAGTCCCTGGGCTGACAAATGCAGAATGACAAAGCACACGTGAGTAACGTCTCAGGCTTGGGGGGGAGGAGAGCTTCTTTATCCTTCCATGTTTTATGACTCACAAAAATGGGAGATACTGAGCCCCAAGTCCCGCCCACTTCAACCCCAGCCTCAAAAAGCCGTGAAAGCAGGAAAATGGCAACATTTAAAATGTGTGTTGATGCTAATGTCTCCTACTTTTTGAGGCTTACAATTAGTCACATAAGACCCTAAATGACATAGAAGTTTTGGTGCATTTTGCTTGCCAGGGTCTTTAATACTAGCAATGCTAACCATGAGTCAGTCAGCCCAGGTTTCTGGGTACACTACATGATGGTTTCAGAGGGAGGCCTCACGCTGTTCTAACCCAGATCAGAGATGATGGACTATATAGATTCCTCATTCCAGGCTGCGCAAATAGTAAGAAATGGTACTCTTCCAGTCTCCTAACTGGGTGTCGTCACTTCTCCCCTTGAAGTGTTGTGCTGACCTAGCAAGCTAACTTGAGCTAGAGATCGTGAGTTCCCAAAGCTGAACAAACACTGCACATATAGACACAAAACTGCCCCATGTTAGCTCAATCTAGTTTTAACTAAGATATTCGCTGATTTTTTTTCCAACCACAGATTTAGCTACTACATCTGCAAACTTCACACTTAGCCTTAGCTAATCGCTACCTGCTAACGTTAGCTCCTGTTACTAAATCTCCCGAGAGGGTGTTGCTGAGACAGCGACAGGTCTCGAACAAAGTTAATTTCCTCCTGATGGGTCTGAAAAATGTCATTTTAGTGTCAGAATGTTCAGATGAAATGTGGCTTGTGGAAAATGGGTCCAATATTTACTATGTTGTTGTTATGGGGCGAAATAATCTGTCACAATCTGTGATCACGTTCACTTCTCCCATTGACTCCAATAGACTCAGGAACTGCTGCTAGTCTCCTAAGGCAGTGGAGAAACCCATGTGACACAGATACAGGAAGTGATTGGAAGTTGAGCTGTCTCTATAGAGTAACGTCTCTGCCCAGATAGAGTCGTTGGTGGCGTTGAAGGAGGCCGGTGCAGCGTCAGTGCTCCGAGTGCTGCTTCTTATGGAAGGTGAATTTCATGCGAGCCCAGAACGAGTGTCTGCGCCTGGGCTTCCTCTGGCTGCTGCAGAGGGTGTCGGCCTGGCGCTGGCGGACCTGCCTCACCAGGGCGGTGAACACCTCGTCGATGTAATAACGGAAAGCTGCGGACGTCTCGAAGAACGGGCAGTGGAACTCCCCGGCCAGCTCGCGCCCCTCCTCCACAGACACCTGGGGGCAGAGATGGGAAGTACACAGGTTCTTTACGTACAGTAACTTGTGTTTAAAAAAAAAAGACTGGCAAAAGTAGAACTATTGATTCAACTTGTTTACTCAAGTAAAAGTAAAAAAAAAAAAAGTACAGGCTCTGAAATGTAATAAAGTATAAAAGTAAAAAGTATTTCTACCAGCTGTTTCTGTGCAAAGCTAACTGAAACTCACATCATATTAATCTAATACAAAGACTATTCAACTGAATGGACTCTGGCTTGACTGTACACTGTCTTGGTCTGATCACATCAACAAAATAGTTGCCAAGATGGGCAGAGCAGTTGTCATTACAAGAAAGTGTGCACCGTTTCTTACACCATTATTGTTTTGGCAAATTGTTCATTGGTTGCGTCACCTGGATTGTTGATCGGTGGTGTGGTCATCTGCTTCTAAAGGTCTACTCAGAAAGATACAGGCAGCACAAAACAAGGCAGCCAGACTGGTCCTGGGCTGCTCCCTGAGGTCTAGCGTCGCTGATATGCATCTCACATCGCTTAGTGTTGAGCAAATACTATCGGCCAACTTACTTATATTTAATTATTACTTATACTTAATTATATATTTTCATAGTTATTCAAACTCAGACTCCTACATTCCTTTTCAACAACATCATTTATAGTTGAAGTATTCAAACACATTCCTCACCTTCGACAGGGCCTGACCTGTCGAAGGTGAGCCAGGTCGGACTCGTTTCCGACCAGCACCACGGGCGTGTTTTAGGTCCTGACCTGTCGAAGGTGAGCCAGGTCGGACTTGTTTCCGACCAGCACCACGGGCGTGTTCTGGGTGCGTCGCACGCGGTCGATCAGCTGCTTGAAGTGCCTTGCCTCCTGGAAGCTCCGTCGGTCTGTGATGGAGTACGAGATGATGAAGCCTTCACCCGCACGCATGTACTGGTCCCTCATGGCTGTGAACTCTGCCTGTGGGAAGGACACAGATGGGAAGTAACTAAGTACAAATACATCATGACTGTACTTTTTTTTTCTTTTTCCAATACTTTTTTCCCAGATTTTTTATCCCATTTTTATCCCCCAATAGTGCCAATTTAATTTATTTATCCTGGTTGCGACTCCACCCTCTGCCGATCTGGGGAGAGCCGAAAACTGGCTCCATGCTTCCTCCGAGACATGGGCAGTTAGCCAGCCGCTTCTTTTCACCTGACAGGGGAAGCTTCACCGGTAGGACATAGCACGTGGGAGGTTCACGCTATTCCAACGAGTTCCCCTCCCTCTGAACAGGCGCCCTTAACGACCAGAGGAGGAACCACATCAGCAACCAGGATATTGCATGTTTTGGTGAGGGGTTCCTATATGAAGGAAACCCCCGGGAGGCACGGGGAGAACATGCAAACTCCACACAGAAAGGCCCTTTTGACGACCCCACCCGGGCATCATGACTGTACTTAAGTAGAATTTTCAGGTATTTCTACTTTACTGAGTTTTTTTTCTTTTCTGACCACTTTTTACTTTTACTAACGTCAGAGGAAGCCAGGATCAGTCAAAACGATATGAGAAATACACAGCACGTCTGCCGTGTGACTTTTCCGGGTTTATTGTCCTGCGTGGGGGGGTACAGACGGTGGTAGGGGACGAATTTCGAGGTTTGACTGACAGATTGAGGGCGAATGGCGTTACGAGATTTACTCACAAGCTCGTTTTAATGCTTTTCCATTGGTTGCATTTGTTAAAAACCACACAGAGACGTGAAGGGTGACCAATGGCACTGATTGATTACAAAAAGTAAAAAAGTGAAAAAAGGCACATTCGAGGTCCTGGCACAACAGCGACGATGTGTGACAAACTGTAAAATCTCCACAATGAGGAGGACATGCTGGCGTGTGTTTCCTTTTGGCTGCTTGGTGAACGCGTGCATCGTGCAGCTGCAGGTAATTAACCAAATAAAAAAAGGGGAAAGCCGACCGGCGCACAGAATCGGCAATGTGGACTGACGAGAGATCACGTGCTTTTTTCACCAGTCACCATTGGTTCAAGGCAACGCTGTGTTGCCTTCAAGTGAACTGGAACACAGGCTCTCAAGTTTAATGCCGTTCTGATTTTTAACGCTCTGAAAAAATAAATATATATATTGAAGAATTCTGTACTCGCACACGTGCCCCAAAAGGCATTTTACAATTCGCACTGTTCTATTTTTAGTTGTATATGAGAGTAAAACGGGCGCAGTCACCAGCCCTGCTCCTAAGACCAGCTTCAAGGTGCATTACATTTGTTGGGGGTTTTGCAAGTAATCTCTACAACCCAGAGAAACTGGGTTGTAGAGATTGTACAACTCCACCCCATCGAATGGGGACATTTTGAAGCAATTCCTTTCCATTCAATGAGGTGATTCATAGTAGAACGGATCGGGTGGGGGATGCCGTCCGGGCCGGCCGCCTTGCGCGGATTGATACGCAAGAACGGCCGGCGCACCTCATCCTCAGTGATGGTGAGAGGGCGGTCTGGATCTGTCTGGTCTGGATCCTCTTCTGCATTCAGCATACAAACCAAGGGATTTCATCCGCCATTCATTTTTCCATCTACATTTCTTAAAATGCTTATAAAAACTAGTTTGACTCTGTAATGTATGCCAGGATAAAGGACTTGTGGGAGAAGCAATAGTAATCCTTGCAGCAGACAGTCGAGCAGGATGATCAGCAACTCCTCATGTGTTCACAAGAATGGTTCCGCACAGGGGGAAACATTAGTTGTTTCCTTCACGTTAGCTCTAGTTAGCTTGTTAGCATTAGCCGTTTGGTTTTGCTAGTCTTTACTCTCATCCTGCTTATAACATCAGAGTGGCATGCACACCAAACGATGTAAACAATGGTTCTGGAAGTTAAATGTTAGTTGCTTTGATTGAACCTTGAACTACCAAGACTGAAAAGGTCGGAAAGGGATAAAGTTATTTCTTCGTTGGGTCGGGTTGCCAGATACAGCGATGTTTCCAGCACAAAGACTGCTTAAAAACCACCAAAATACCCACAAAACCGCCCAAGCAAATGCAGGTCTATTGGAAAGAGTGTGCTATCTAAAAGCACATGGTTTTTGTTTACATGGTGATGAACGGAAATACTGTATTGAGGTGGGGGAGGGGGGGCGTTTTAACCAGGACTTTGATGGATGAAATGCATGTACAATGGAAACTGTTAGACCTATAATACTAGAATATTATACCAGCTGCTATTAAAAAAAGAAAAAGATGTGCATGATTGCCATTTACTCCATTTTTGTTGGATTTTCTTCATTTAACTGTGCGAGAAGCTTGTCCACTCTTCTAGTGGCTTCTAAATGCTTTACCTGTCCTGCTGTGTCCAGGATATCCAGGTTGGCAGGCTCGTCATCAATGCGGATCTGAGTCTTGTAAGCATCCTCTGAAAGGTACAGAAGCCCTCGTTAGGATGCTACTTTTACAACCGGCTAAACACCTGTATCAAATGATGCGTACGCAACTGCAATCAAAATTATATATATATATATATATATATATATCTATATATCTATTTATACAACAGTTAGTTCCGGCCGGGCAATTTGATTGGACAAGAGGGATCCTACCAGTGCCAATATTTCATGATAATGCACTGGCGCTTCACTGTGTGTAGATCACTCCGCTTCACAGCTGCTGTAATCAACAAAATGCTTCACAGCTGTAGAGTAGACAGTAGTAAAGTAGACAGCCTGCAGTTAATTAGGCTGATTAGGCTACATTTTTGGCAAAGCAGAAAGCTGAGGGAACTATTTTTGTTGGCGGAGGAATAAATAGAGAAATCATATATTTTCTCAGCTTTTTGTCATTTTTTTAATCAGCTTTGTTTAATATAACTGTTGTATAAAAGCAATATCACACTCGAGGTCGTGCTGTTGTTGTCTAATATCGGCACTGCTATGATTATCTTCGGCACTCGGCCTGCGGCCTCGTGCCTACGACCGAATCACAGCAGTGCCAATATTAGCCAACAACAGCACTCCCTCTCGTGTGATATTGCTTCAATATATCTATATATATATATCTATATATCTATATCTATATCTCTCTCTCTCTCTATATATATATATATATATATATACAGTATATAGACGGTCTGTAAAGACTGTGTGTACTTTTCCCCTCTCTGCAGACTAACAGGCTGAGGGTGTCTCACCGATGGTGGGGTCGTGATCCTCTGGGAAGCGATGGCTGATGAACTGCATAATGATCGCTGAGAGAGAGAATGATGGTCACATGGTGTTTAGATCAGGTCTCTATGGCAGGGTTAGGGTTAGCAGGGAGGGAGGCCATAGAGACTTAGCAGACTGTATGGGATTATACAGGGCTTAAAATTCGGGATTGCGAGATTCGCAGATCTTTTTGGAAATTCCCGCATAATTTCAATTGATAAAGGGGGAGTAATCCGGCAATGGTTTACGCCAGGGGTTTCAAACTCACGGCCCGCCACGCCACTTCATATCAAGTTATTGTGAAATCAGGCCCGCTCAAGGCGCTGCCTTGGTGCAGGGTTGCCAGATACATTTCCATAGATGTGCAGTTCCTTGGGCGGTTTTGTGTGCATTTTGGAGGGGTTTGAACTCTTTGTGCTGGAAACCGTCAGCAGTATCTGGCTTCACACTCCATAATCACCTGCATTAGAGGTGATTGGGTTCACCGGAGTGAAAAACATTTGCACGCTAAAATGTTGTCTTTTGTTGAGAAGTGGCAGTTTCAGGAGAAGTGGGAGAGTGATTATTTTTTCCTCGAGTTCAAAGGGAATGCCGCCTGCCTCATTTGCAAAGAGAAATCGCCGTACTAAAAGAATATAAATCTAAGGGATTTATAAGTCTATAAATCCCCCCTATCTGAATAACATAAGGGGGGAATTCCCCCCAGTTTGCAAAGTGAATTTTAAGCCCTGCTCTATGGTCACATGGTGATTAGAGCAAGTCTCTATGGTCACATGGTGATTAGAGCAAGTCTCTATGGTCACATGGTAGAGGTAGGAAGTGTAGGATCTCAATATGAATAGAGAACTGCACGGAGGACCTGTTTTTGGAGGCCAACCACACATGGGACAAGTTAGCCCTGAAGCCTTTCTGTAAGAAAGCCACACCCCAAACTCATTTGATTGGTCGCCACAACTGCTTCTTCCTGAAAACGTGTGGCAAGTAAAAAAGATGTGGTTAAGATTAGGCTTAGGGTTTTCTTATTTAACCATGACCAGACCCAGACCCTAACCACATTGTTGTACTTGCCTAAACCTAATGTCTAACCCCCTAATGTCTTATAAATGTGTGTGGTTTGACCGGGAATCGAACCCCAGTCCTCACATTGGAAAGCAAGCACCCAGGACTGAGCACACCCTGAGCTGCACCTTTTTCACACCCTAACCTTAAAGTGGAACTGAACCCGTATCGTCACGTGCGTCACAGTCCATTTCAGACTGAAAACATCATTTGTCTGAGATGACAAATTGAGAGGCGGGTCATAGTATCATGTCGATGATTTGATTTGACAATTCTGTCGACTGGCTTTGGCATTGGTCAATCATGGTGTGTTCCACCCCCAAATTGAGTGGGATTCAGCGTGTTGTCGTGCTACGCGAGTGGGATCCGCGGAGTACCAGGCAGCCAGCTGCT
Source organism: Poromitra crassiceps (assembly GCF_964638095.1). Lineage (NCBI taxonomy): Eukaryota > Metazoa > Chordata > Actinopteri > Beryciformes > Melamphaidae > Poromitra > Poromitra crassiceps. Next base: position 53,233,481 of record NC_139643.1, on the reverse strand, counting down.
TCGTGCGGAGGGAGCGGACAATCCGATGAATGGGTGCTGCCTGCCCGCCTGGAATCTCCGAGGGCAGACCCCTGACAACCACGCTCTCAAGCGTGCGCCTTTTACGCTATTTCTGTAAATACGATATCCCTGGAATGCGCGTTTTAACGAGCCAGTTACATTTCTTTGCATTCTTAGAGATTATAGTTTTTGTTTTTTGTTCATGTTTCTAACAATTGGCCAAGTTAGTAGTTAGTTGATGGGATAGGAATTCTGCAGATGACAGGCACTAGGCGCCATTTTCTACTTCATTTGGAAGAGAAAATTATCCTGAAATGAAGATTTGATTGACAGCTGCATGTCGTGATATGATTGGTTGAAATAGGGTAGAAATTTGATAGTACTAGGTGACGTCAGCAAACTGTACATTACTGTTATCAAAGAAATCTTGAAAAATGCACTTTTGATGTGAAAAAGTGTGAAAAACTAAAGAAATTAGACTTTTGTGATTTTGTTTGCATACATTATTAAATAGGTGCACTGCATACCCAGGTATTTGAACTAAAAGAAAAGAAAAGCCATTTATGAGTTCAGCTCGACTTTAATCTTAACCACTCTTTTTTTTTTACTTGCTGCACATTTTCAGGGAGAAGCAGTTGCAGTACGCCCTCTGCTGGACTGGTATAAAAGTTAACAGTGTGAGCTCTGGAGTGTGAAGTGATAGAATGTAACAAAACATGTCGGTCAAAACAGTTCATTACTTTTAATCGGTTACATTCTTAACGGCAGTTAATCGACAGTTAATCGTTAACATCACTTGGCATATGATTCTAAATGATCAACGATGCCATGAGGTTACTTCTCCGTGTTCCCAGGTGGCATAGTGCCAGTCAGCTGTTTAGCTCTGTTGATGTGCCCACCTGTGAGGCTTTGTTCAGGCCACTCATGTACAATTTTATGCAGCGCCTGGAAGTGTCAAACAACAGCATCATAGTGGCGCTAATAAACCCTATAAAGAGTTCTTACCGGGTCACGTCCAGGCTGCGTAAGCACTGGCTCAGCAACTTGCTACTGATTAGGTAGGAGTGCACTACAGCACTTTTATTGCACTATTGTATTTTATTTTATTAATCTATTTTTCTACCTTTTCCCCATGTTGTATGTTATTGTATGATACATCTATGTGCTATGGACTTTTGTCTGAAATAAAGATTATAATATAATAAAATAAATAATAATATCATTGTTTTTTGTAAGGGAACACACGACAAACAGAAAGGATGGTAGGCCTATATTTCTCTAATGGAAACATTTATTATATTTTGCGTGACTCAAGTGACTCAAAAATTTGCAAATTTAATGTACTTAGTAAAAGTAACAATTGTGTATTGCTGTGTGTGTGTGTGTGTGTGTGTACTTACCACTCTTACCGACCCCTCCCTCTCCCAGCATGACCAGCTTGTACTCACGGGAGAGACTCCCAGAGCCTCCAGCTGACTCCATTCACTCTGTAGGGAGACACAGACACGCACACAGACACGCACACACAGACACACACACGCACACGGACACACGCACACGGACACGCACACACAGACACACGCACACAGACACACACACACAGACAAAAACAGAACAGTCGACTCACTACGGGTTAAAATGGACTTTTCGAAGACAGCCGATATTCTTCCACTTTATCTCTGTTCTGTATCTTTCAGATCGCACACACAAAAACATTACACACACAAAAACATTACACGTGCATTTACTTTATTTAATTGCCATTATTGCGAAGGTTGTACCCGGACGTTTCCGTTTTATACTGACTGACTTGACACCGCTTGCATTTGGTGTTGACACGCGGTTCTGCTGCACGTATCGTTCACAAACGCTGTGTATAATAAACGTGAAATCAAAGGGATGAACGCAACCAGATCCAGATATCCTACCTAGCGATGTCCAATACTGGGAAGCAGGATGACCCTCGCGTCCAAAAATGCTATATTTGGAAGGTGTTGTGCTGCCTGAAGCTTTGCTGAAATAAATCAAACCCAGCGTTTCAATCAAGCAACACGTAGCCTGTTGGCTGACACACGGAGCAGCTCCAGCTTCATTTGGAAAAAGTGAAACTGCATGATGTTTGTGCACTTGCTCATTCACATGGACTATTTATTTAATAATCTGTCACGCGGTCTTGTCTCTGTCTCTGCTGCCTCCCCCGCCTCCTCCCACTCACTTAGCTCAGCTACTTTACAGCATTCTGGAGGGGACCATGTGACTAGGTAGGGAGCTTGTCTCAGAGCCGGGTCGTAGGAGGGTCGCGGGAGCGCGCATAGCTCACCAAAATGTGTTCATACATACACCGCCACCCGGGTCCCCTCCAGATAACTCCCGAGTTCCAAGGCATGTCTGAAAGCGGCTATTCACCTTACGTTTCCCATGATTCTCAGCGGTTGCCGGTTGTCGACTTCCTGTACGTGCGCGCCGCTGTCAAAGAGTGGGAATGTTTGGCTCATTTTATTCAAAATGGCTAAAAATAGTAACGTTGTGTGGTTGCATAGTGGCGATATTTTACAAAAACGAGGTGAATGTCAATTCACTCGTACTGTACGGGCTTATTTTTTACCCGAAATGGCTAAAAATAGTATGTGGTTGCATAGCGGCAGCTTTTGTTTTGAAGGCTAAACATCCAAACCGAAACTCTTATTATTTGATCATTGAACGGAGCTTTAGCGGCCTCTCTCTTTCAAGATTCAAGATATTGTCACTCCGTTGTACAATCATGCACATGTGAAATGATTATGCTGGGGGGCTCCATTACAAGACATAGGTAGGTACAAAGTCACAACAATTATTATGATTATTTTCAGTCTCTTTCGGTATGAACGGTCCTGGGTGGAAACAGGCAACCGGCAGCTGGAAACAGGGAGGGAGGGTGTCATGGAAGCGCCCACGGTCTCACCAGGAAACTGGTGAATACTGTCAGTGCTTCTGTCGAGCCCTGCTAATGCTAAGCTAGCTCTGCTAATGCTAAGCTAGCTCCTAAGTAGATTACACTGGTGCCTGCCGTGCCGTGCTCTGCAGTTGCTATTTCTGCTATAACTGTTCAGCCCCTCGGGTCCACTTTCAAACATTGCAGGCTTGTTTTGGTATGCAGTCTCTCACACACGCGCACACACACACGCGCACACACACACACACACACACACACACACACACACACACACACACACACACACGCTCTATGAAATCACATGATTGCCTGTGAAGCCAATGTGAGTCACTTCCTCTTTCTCTCTGTGAGTCACATGGACAAATGTGATAAGTTGAAAGCCATGTGACCAGCTGCATTATGTATAGACTGAAGTCATGTGACCAGCTGCATTATGTATAGACTGAAGTCATGTGACCAGCTGCATTATGTATAGACTGAAGTCATGTGACCAGCTGCATTATGTATAGACTGAAGTCATGTGACCAGCTGCATTATGTATAGACTGAAGTCATGTGACTAGCTGCATTATGTATAGACTGAAGTCATGTGACTAGCTGCATTATGTATAGACTGAAGTCATGTGACCAGCTGCATTATGTATAGACTGAAGTCATGTGACTAGCTGCATTATGTATAGACTGAAGTCATGTGACTAGCTGCATTATGTATAGACTGAAGTCATGTGACCAGCTGCATTATGTATAGACTGAAGTCATGTGACTAGCTGCATTATGTATAGACTGAAGTCATGTGACTAGCTGCATTATGTATAGACTGAAGTCTGAGAAAAAATAATAACTTGGATGTTATAATATAATTTGTTCCTAAATAAATGCTTCAAATGCATTTATTCCAATGTTGTCAGTAAGAGGTCAACTTTGCAGCAGGAATATTATATTTAATTGTTCTGCTTCTGCATTCAACAGGCATGCATGTCATTCTCGGTAAGGACGGGTTGGTTATTGAAACACAGACAACATGCACACTCCTATCAGACAACATGCACACTCCTATCTAAACACAGACAAAATGCACGCTCCTATCTAAACACAGACAACATGCACGCTCCTATCAGACAACATGCACGCTCCTATCTAAACACAGACAACATGCACGCTCCTATCTAAACACAGACAACATGCACGCTCCTATCTAAACACAGACAACATGCACGCTCCTATCTAAACACAGACAACATGCACGCTCCTATCAGACAACATGCATGCTCCTATCTAAACACAGACAACATGCACGCTTGTATCTAAACACAGACAACATGCAAGCTCCTATCTAAACACAGACAACATGCACGCTTGTATCTAAACACAGACAACATGCACGCTCCTATCTAAACACAGACAACATGCACGCTCCTATCTAAACACAGACAACATGCACGCTCCTATCTAAACACAGACAACATGCACGCTCCTATCAGACAACATGCACGCTTGTATCTAAATCTAAACACAGACAACATGCACGCTCCTATCTAAACACAGACAACATGCACGCTCCTATCTGCATTTGCTGAGAATTAGCCTACTTTGAGCCAACATCTCCTCGACATTAGGTGACAAAACAATCCAGCTAAAACGTGTGGATAACTGTCAGTCAGGACAGTGGAGAGGTGTGTGTGCGGTAGAGGTCTTCACGGGTCCAAAATCACGGACCCGGACCCTAAAGGACCCGGGAAATTTGTCCCCGGACCCAGAGTGGACCCGTCTATTATTAGAAATCGGAGACCCGGCCCCGTTCAGAACCGATAAATGTCGGACCCGGACCCGGAGTGGACCCGTCTATTATTAGAGATCTGAAACCCAGCGCCGTTCAGATCCGAGAAATACCGAGGTAGAGACTAGCGGTGCCGACGTCAAAGTTGCTTGCTAACTGCTACAAGTTGTATATTAAATTGAAACTTTGTGCATCTTTATTAACTAACGTTATAGCATATTCTCCCCTGGTTGATGCTGCCGAGCTGCTGCCGGACACTGCCTGACCGTGACGTAATGCATATCCATTCATCCAGCCAAGAAATGTGCAATAAAAAAAATTAATCCATGTTTTCTGTTATTCTTCTTGCATGTGGCTCATGTTAAAGGCAAGGGACATCTTCACTGTGCGTGCATTAGAAAGTGTGTTTCACAGTGAAACATGAGGGCTGCTACTGCTATACGCTAGTTAGATAGTACAGTGGCAGTCTCTATGCTACCGCGTTCATTCACCCAAAAACACACAACAGCGCTAGAAACAATCACATACATGTTGTGACTTGTGTGTACTCAGCATGCTATCCTCAAAATAATCCAAAGTACAGGAAACAAACATTTTCAAAGTAAATCCATAGCAAGAGGTAACTAGCAAGAGGGTTCCCTCTCTGCAATGAAAATCACTTCCTCGTTTGCCTGAGGCGCCTCATGTAAACGAGGAAGTAATTTTCGTTGCAGATGGGAACGCTCTTTGCTAGTTATTTTCTCTAAGGATTTACTTGCCGTTTGTGAGAAACAAGCCTCACGTGCGCTGTGTGTTTTGATGCGTTTCTCTCATGATCAGTGCTGATCACGGGTCTTCTCGGATCCACTCGGGTATTACACATAAGGATAATTAGACCCGGGACCTGTGGGGACCCGTGGTGATAGAATCCGACCAGACTCGGACCCTAATTGACCATAATAAATATGGACCCGGCCCCGGACGGGTCTCGGGTCGGGTCCCGGGTCCTAGGGTCCGAGTACACCCGTGAAGACGCGATTCAGCTATCTTTAGAATCGGTAGAGACAATAGAACATTTCACTTAGACCAAAACTTAAAAAAAGAAAAAAAAAAAAAAATCTTCTTTCCGCAATTTTTTTTAACGTTTTAGTCTGAGTGAAATGTTATGTGGTCTCTCCTGTTTCTAAATATAGCAAACCGTTTGGTTTGAACAAGTACAACTATTTTTATACGCATTTTACGAAATATCAATGGGAAAATGAATGGTGGATGAAAATCTCTGGTAGTGGTACCATACTGAAGCAGGAAGTGACGTTCACTTTGGCTCTCTATTGTTTAGAGTTGTTTGGGGGATTATGGGGCATTCCTTTAAAACTGGGAAATGGGAATGTGACGGTTCAAAGGTCTTGAGCTCGAACAGTGACGTTGCCAGTGTTCGTATTTTCTCTCCAAAACTCGTAGGAGCCTCAGCAGCCCCAAACTCAAAAATCCAACATGGCTGCTCAACAGTAGTTAAAATCGTAGTAAATAGAGTACCCAGGGATGATGGATTTTTGTAGACTTTATCCAGAAATCGCCGCCATTTGGTTCTTCAGTGGAAAAGTCTATGGGGTTTTAGAATGGGGATTTCACTTAAATACATAACATAAGGTCTGTGATTAACAAAAGTTTATGGGAATGCGAATTTGGGTTCAGCAGGATACTCTTCACAAACCTTAATCAGTTTTATGCCTTTTGAAGCGTTTTCTACAAATCGCGTTTAAAAAAAATGCATTTACGTTCCAAAAGTCATAAAAGTTATTCACGTGTGTGAAGATTATCATGCTGAACCCAAATTCGCGTTCCCATAAACCTTTGTTAACCACAGACCTTATTTTATGCATTTAAGTGAAACCCCCATGTTAAATCCCATAGACTTTTCCTCTCACGAACCCAGAAGTATACTTCCGGAATCTTGCTGCAGTGTTTGTCTCAACGTCTATCTGTGTGGACATGTTTATGTCATTAAATCAGTTGTACACACAGCACTGTCTAACTTCTATCTGTGTCTCATTAAATCAGTTGTACCCACAGCAGCACTGTCTAACTTCTATCTGTGTCTCATTAAATCAGTTGTACACACAGCAGCACTGTCTAACTTCTATCTGTGTCTCATTAAATCAGTTGTACACACAGCAGCACTGTCTAACTTCTATCTGTGTCTCATTAAATCAGTTGTACACACAGCAGCACTGTCTAACTTCTATCTGTGTCTCATTAAATCAGTTGTACACAGCAGCACTCTCTAACTTCTATCTGTGTCTCATTAAATCAGTTGTACCCACAGCAGCACTGTCTAACTTCTATCTGTGTCTCATTAAATCAGTTGTACACAGCAGCACTGTCTAACTTCTATCTGTGTCTCATTAAATCAGTTGTACACACAGCAGCACTGTCTAACTTCTATCTGTGTCTCATTAAATCAGTTGTACACAGCAGCACTGTCTAACTTCTATCTGTGTCTCATTAAATCAGTTGTACCCACAGCAGCACTGTCTAACTTCTATCTGTGTCTCATTAAATCAGTTGTACACAGCAGCATTGTCTAACTTCTATCTGTGTCTCATTAAATCAGCTGTACACAGCAGCACTGTCTAACTTCTATCTGTGTCTCATTAAATCAGTTGTACACAGCAGCACTGTCTAACTTCTATCTGTGTCTCATTAAATCAGTTGTACACAGCAGCACTGTCTAACTTCTATCTGTGTCTCATTAAATCAGTTGTACACAGCAGCACTGTCTAACTTCTATCTGTGTCTCATTAAATCAGTTGTACACAGCAGCACTGTCTAACTTCTATCTGTGTCTCATTAAATCAGTTGTACACAGCAGCATTGTCTAACTTCTATCTGTGTCTCATTAAATCAGCTGTACACAGCAGCACTGTCTAACTTCTATCTGTGTCTCATTAAATCAGCTGTACACAGCAGCACTGTCTAACTTCTATCTGTGTGGACATGTTGCTGCAGTGTTTGTATGCACAAAATGCCACGAAATGCCTGGTTATCAACTGTTATTGCTAACGATGGCTAGCCTGGCTAGCGACCGGATCTGACTCGTTTAAACGGATGTGATGCAATTCAACAGTGAACTTCCAGCTCCCACTTTTCTGCAAATGTAACGCTAACAAAACGGATGTGACGTCATTCAAACGCCACATCCCAGTTTGTTTGCGATAAAGGAACGGGCCATTAGATGACTGAACTCTCTATCAGTAACAATGAACAAACAAGACATATTGGTCATTTGACACGTCATTGAACACAGTCAGGAACTTCAGTAGCGGGTGGAAGAACCATACTCAGTGGCCTGGACTAACTTTAAACATCCTTATACAGCTGCTAAACTAACCTTACGCTTTGTTCACACCATACGCCAAAGCCACGCTAAAGCACGCTGAAGCTGAGCTCACGCTAAACCAGTCACACAAGAAGAACTCTCTTTTCCTCAGCGCCTGCTCGGCGCTGCCTTCCCTCTGCCCACAACTTGCATTGACTTCATGCCTGGCAGCTGGGGTTCAGCGCTCTGCATGCTTGGAAAATAGAACAGAAGCTATCGGTTCAGCTTAGCTTTAGCGTGGCTTCAGCGTGGTGTGAATAGACTCGCCTGTTAACAAGGACGCCGAAATGAAACTGCATGGCTTCAGCGTGGGATTGGTGTATGGTGTGAACGTGCACTTACTGTCAGTGGCCTGGACTAACTTTAAACTGCCCGACATACATGCAGCTAAACTAACCTTAGTTACTGTCTGTAACGGGGCGGCTGTGGCTCAGGAGGTAGAGCGGGTCGTCCACTAATCAGAGGGTCGGTGGTTCGATCCCTGGCTCCTCCAGGCCGCATGTCGAAGTGTCCTTGGGCAAGACACCAAACTCCAAATTGCAGCTTGCCGCCTTTGTATGAATGTGCATGAATGTGCGTGTGAATGGGTGAATGTAGGCACATTGTAAAGCGCTTTGGGAAAAAGTGCTATACAAATGCAGTCCATTTACCATTTACTGTCAGTGACCTGGACTAACTTTAAACATGCTCGACAGTCGACATACAGCTAAACTAACCTTACTGTCAGTGGCCTGGACTAACTTTAAACTGCTCGACATACAGCTAAACTAACCTTACTGTAAGTGGCTTGGACTAACTTTAAACTGCTCGACATACAGCTAAACTAACCTTACTGTCAGTGGCCTGGACTAACTTTAAACATGCTCGACATACAGCTAACCTTACTGTAAGTGGCCTGGACTAACTTTAAACTGCTCGACATACAGCTAAACTAGCCTTACTGTCAGTTGCCTGGACTAACTTTAAACATGCTCGACATACAGCTAAACTAACCTTACTGTAAGTGGCCTGAACTAACTTCAAACTGCTCGACATACAGCTAAACTAACCTTACTGTCAGTGGCCTGGACTAACTTCAAACTGCTCGACATACAGCTAAACTAACCTTACTGTCAGTGGCCTGGACTAACTTCAAACTGCTCGACATACAGCTAAACTAACCTTACTGTCAGTGGCCTGGACTAACTTTAAACTGCTCGACATACAGCTAAACTAACCTTACTGTCAGTGGCCTGGACTAACTTCAAACTGCTCGACATACAGCTAAACTAACCTTACTGTCAGTGGCCTGGACTAACTTTAAACTGCTCGACATACAGCTAAACTAACCTTACTTATTGGCCTGGACTAACTTTAAACTGCTCGACATACAGCTAAACTAACCTTACTTATTGGCCTGGACTAACTTTTCCTCTCTGAAGTTTCTTAAACATTCCTGCTGCTTAAATCAAGCATCAAGACAAAGCAAAGCTGTGGTGATTTACACACAACCTGGTTTTATGTAACTACGAGGCTTTAGAGGGGCTGCATGCCTGCTGATTCATAGCCCTGTAAATTAGCCTGAAGTTAGCGCCTCGATCAAGTGAGCAGCAGAACCATTGTACTTCCGGTCAGTTCTTTTCAAAATAAAAGCTTTCATTCAAACTGTATTCAAACTTACGTCACACAAAGTGAATAATATACATACCACCAATCAATCAACCAATTTTATATTTATATAGCGCCAAATAATAACAAGAGTTACTCAAGGCGCTAGGAAAAGGTTAGGCTATATTGCATTAATACATATCCTTGATATTGTAGTGCTGAAGAATTGTACTCAAACTATATTATGCTTGCTCCCATCACTCAGAAGGGCATTAAACTGGCCAATTTAAAGACAAATCTTAAAAATCAAAATTGTATGACTTCTACTTTGAAGGCAAAATCACTCAACCGGAAGTGAAGTTGCTGCTAGCTGCTGCTCACTTAAAGGAGATGAAGTTAGCTGGAGTTATCTTAAATCGATCCCCTGCCTTGTGGAATGAAACATTACATAGCCCTCTCATATGAAGTGAAAGCTTGAATATATATGACGGCACTCACCTGTCTCACAGAGTGGCTGGCTTCATAGAGCAGCAGGCTGGAGGTGAACTTACAGATGAAAGCGTAGTGCTTAATGGCTGCACTGCTGTCGGCCTTTCATCAAAACAACACAGCTCTGCAGGAACATGCAGGCAGCCCCCCAGGGTCCTGCCGCCTGACACAATTACTACTGACCATGTGACCCTCCGCCCTCCCTCCTCTCTCTCTCGCTCTATCTCTCTCTCTCTCTCTCGCCCTCCTCTCTCTCTCAATCAAATTCAATTCAAAGGGGCTTTATTGGCATAAGGAGCATCTTACATTGCCAAAGCATACATTATCAACACTTAGCGATAACAATTCTCTCTCTCCCTCTCTCTCTCTCTCGACTCACACACACACACACACACACACAAACCACAATTATAAATATAAAAGTGTGTGTGTGTGTGTGTGTGTGTGTGTGTGTGTGTGTGTGTGTGTGTGTGTGTGTGTGTGTGTGTGTGTGTGTGTGTGTGTGTGTGTGTGTGTGTGTGTGTGTGTGTGTGTGTGTGCGTGCGTGCGTGTGTGCGTGTGTCAATCAATCAATCAACTTTTATTATCAGACACAAGGTCCATAGAAAAACATACATGAACAACACTTAAGAAAAATAAAACACACAAGAAAGAATTAAGATCTATAATAGAATGCACATATACCAATAGGACCACATTCGTGAGTTGTATCTCACAGCACTAAACACAGGGTTGGTTAGCAGTACTATGATGGCATTCTGGGACACATTTAGTATGCCGATAAATTTATATATTAGGTTTCTAAGGAGGGCCTGAAAAGTGTAGACTCTTTAAAAACAGGTCACTTGCACTACTCCACCTAGGTTTTTTCATCAGAATCCGCATACAATCGTTATGCAACCTGAAGCTTATGTTGGCTCGCTTTTTTAAAGTTCACCCACAGGGGGCAGTATAAATGGGGGTACAGTAGGCTCTGAAAAGGTTCATCTTTACATCATCAGAACATGAATGGAATTTCCTGACCAGCATGTTAGCCTGCCCATATAGGCCTAGCACACGCCGCTGTCTATACATGTCCTCATCATGTGTGTGTGAGTGTGTGTGTGTGTATAGGCTATATATATATATATATATATATATATATATATATATATATATATATATATATATATATATATATATATATATATATATATATACTGTATATAACATCAAACAGTAATTCAAAACTTAAAAACAACAATCTATCGATATATCATCATCATCATCATCATCAGTATGTAAATGGGAGCTAGGGCTCTGTCTGTCTGTTTCTCTGTCTGTCCCACTGATGACATCATCAGTGATGTCATAAATTACATCATCAGTGAATTACTCACTCACACACAAGGCTATAGTTCAGGGTCATCAGATCGTGGGTGACCTGACGGAGCCTGATTTTTTTTCTTTCAATATTTTTTTTTACGTTTTTCAGAACAATGTACAGAAAGACAAACACGCTCAGACACAGGAAAAAATAAAAAATAAAATAAAAATAAAAACATCCTTATCAACATTCAATATTACATTATAATTACCAGCTGCATAAGGTGCTTATGTGCTTGTGAGAGAGATTGTGCCTGAAGTCCCACATAAGGGGGCCGTGAGAAACCGGCCAGGTGAGTCACCCGTCTCCCCTAACCTCATAACCTTTGTATGTTACAAATGGCTCCCAAATGGTTGAAAACCT
>NC_139643.1:53106610-53216610 GCF_964638095.1 Poromitra crassiceps | reverse complement strand
CATCCGACCAAAGGGACAATCCCCTTGGCCAAGGACCAACGTGCTCGCTTTATCCACCCAGACCCAGGATCGCTACAATACATTTATATTGTGTTACATTTACAACCGGCCCTTTGAGGTTGCCATACAAGGTGACATACTAAATTCAAATGCTAACAATGTTTAAAGTCATTTTACATGAATATGAAGGTCTGCTCTGCTCTTCCCCTTCTCAGAGGTGTCTCCAGTGTTGGCGGGGTTCCTCGGCGCGGGAGTCCTGGTGGTCTCAGTCACCGTGGCCGTCTTCCTCTGGACCTACTGCCAGCGGCGCTACCGCCGACTGGCGGGCGGCTACAAGCTCCAATCAGGGCTCTGCGACCCTCCAATGGACCCGCCTTACAAGTTCATTCACATGCTGAAAGGCATCAGCATCTATCCAGATATGCTGAGCAATAAAAAGATTGTTCGCGTCGGGCGTCGGGCGGGACCATTTGGGAAGGGAGTCTCTGGAGTCAAATGTGGTGACGGTAATGCTGGGAATATATCAATTGTGCATTCCTTTATAACTGGGAACTGGTAATCTTATGACTTCAAAGGTCATGAGTTGGGACGGTGACGTCACCAGAGCTGGTATTTCCCATTCCAAACTCGTAGGAGCCTCAGCAGCTCCGACCTCAAAAATCCAAGATGGTTGCGCCGCGCAACAACAGTAGTTATAATCGTAGTAATGTTGTTTAGCACTTTTGTTTTGTTTGTGTCTCATTAAATCAGCTGTACACACAGCACTGCCTAACTTCTATCTGTGTGGACATGTTGCTGCAGTGTTTGTATGCTCAAAATGTCGTGAAATGCCATGTTATCAACTGTTATTGCTAACAATGGCTAGCCTGGCTAGCGACTGGATCTGACCAATGAACAGTGAACTTCCCAGCTCAAGTTTTCTGCAAATGGAACGCTAACAAAACGGATGTGACGTCATTTAGCCTCCACATCCCAGTTATTTTGCGATAAAGTAACAGCTCGCCCGCTATGCAGCCTCACCTGTTCTATGACATCACTGATGACATCATCATGGATGACATCACATCATTAGGTAATTAGGGCAATCACCTAATTAAAAAATCCAGCTCCATCAGTTCACCCGCATGGGTGCTCTTTACACCCCCTGAAAGTTTCAGCCCGATCGCACGTAAAACGGCAGAGCTGTGGCCGGGTTGCACAGCTGTGGCCGGGTTATGGTTAGGGTTGCACAGCGGTGGCTGGGTTAGGGTTAGGGTTAGGGTTGCACAGCTGTGACCGGCACAAAAATGGAAACAAACATTGCCCACTTGCTCCCTTTTAATACGTATACTAGCAATCTTGTGCGCTACGCTTGCTCGATTCCTCAGCTCGCCCACTGCTACGCAGCCTCGCCTGCTCTATGACATCACTGATGACATCATCACTGAACGTTTTTCTTTTTTTTCTTTATTAACAATAAAGATGTACAAATTATGTCAGACAGACAATAACAGCACCATACAAGAGAGCTATAAATAAACAGAAATGAATGAAAAATACAATAATTGCTCTTGTAAACAATAAAAAAGCAACATGTTTTTAGAATATTACAGAAACATAATTTTGATGTAACCCCTGAAGTCAATTGACTTGTGCTAATCATCACTGAACTTACAGTATATAGCCTCAGCCAGGAAAGATGACCACTGATGACATCATCACTGATGATATTGCATCATTAGGTAATTAGGGCAATCACTCAATTAAAAAATCTGGCTTCGTCAGGTCACCTGCACGTGTGCTCTTTACAACCCCTGAAAATTTCAGCCCGATCGCATGTAAAACAGCATAGCTGTAGACGGACAAAATTCTGCTCACTTACTCTCTCACACACACACACACACACACACACACACACACACACACACACACACACACACACATGGACACTTCTCATTCTTATTGTAAGACTAGCAAAATCTACTTAAAAACCAACATGAAAAAGAATTGTGATAAGATCTTGGATCGTGATCCTGCCTGAAAAAATGGTGATATGATATTTTTGCTATATCGCCCCACCCTAGGTCATGGTGGTGAGAGAGGAAGGGGGAGGGCAGGATTGGTGGATGGCGACCCTGAGGTGGGTTCATTCAACAGCTCTACCAATCTGAGCCAGCTGCGCCCAGAGAGAGCACTGCCTCTCCGGGCCAACTACTGCTGCTTGGACAACCGCTGTGACGTCAGCAAGAGCGCATCGTCTTTCACTCCAGCAGAGGGCGCCGACGCACCGCCCCCCAGTCTGGGAACACTCATCCTAGCCGTGGATTACAGCTTCCTCAAGAAGGCCCTGGTGGTGACGGTGGTGGGGGCCCGGGGGCTGCTGGCGGTGGACGGCCAGGCGGGAAGCTCCGCCCCCTATGTGAAGATGACCATCCTGCCAGACAAGAAGCACCGTGTTAAGGTCAGCCAGCTTCCTCAATCTTGTCACCAGGTTTATGTGGGGGCCATAGGGGGGTTAGATTTATGTGGGGGCCAATGGGGGGTTGGAGTTATTGCTGTCGTTTTCTTCCATGCCTGCACAAGCAGGAGACAGGAAACCGAACGGCTTGACTACAAGTACGGGTGCGACGAAGGGACAAAATAGCGGCATGCGATTAACGCGATAAAAAAAAAAACGCGTCATGCTCGGCCCTTAATCGCTTAAACGCTGACAGCCCTAATATATATACATATATATATATATATATATATATATATATATATATATATATATATATATATATATATATAATATATATTATACTATATTAACTTCAGCTTCACGTTACCATCAAACAGCCCTTTCCTTTGGCATTACATCTTCTCAACCGTAGAACTCGCGGATCCTTACGCGCTATCTTTCACGCTATCTTTCAGATATGTTTCATTTAGAATAAAATACGTAAATATAAAAGGAATGAAAAGGACTTATGTCAATGATCTGATCCAAAATATGCTATCATTAATCAGACATCATTTTAGTGTGCCTTGTGCTCCTCTTACAGTAACAGTAGCTTCACTGTTTCCTAAGTCGGTCACTTTTGCTGCTATTATCTCAAGTCATTCAGCTGCGGTTACACGTAGCTACTGTTACGACCATGATCTGTTTACAACCAGTTTAAAAGGTGGAAAAGTCAAACTTGTATAACTTCTTATCTTTCGAGCGACATATCGTTTTAATCATTTACTTTAGATTTGTCTTGACCAGAATAGGGAAAAGGACGGTATCGCCGGTCATTTAGCTTTGCCCGAGTATAACCCTGAGCCGGTCACCTGACATCATGCTAACATAAATAAAGCAGTTAAGGCATTAGCATACTCGATATTCAAACGAAGTCAAAGTACACCTCCCACGACTTTCTCTCATTAAATCACTTCCCTAAACTATTTGGACATTTAAATGGCCGTGTATTCATATGAAATTTGACATGTAGATTGTTAGACATGTCTAAAGTCATTCCACAATACTAGCTGGTGTTCGCTTAAATGAAGATCGTCACAAAGAGTGGAATGTGCGTCAGACTGGATATGACTGAATCAGGATAATAGGAAACACATTATATGTTACATGTATGATGATGTGCTAAAAAAAGTCTGTGGTTCATACAGAAAGCATTTATTTGAGAGCAATTGCATGTTGACATTATGCCTTTAGTGGTAAATACTTTAATTAAAAGTAAATGTGTATCTGCTTTGCTAAGACTCGTGTGCTGAGGAAGACCTTGGACCCGGTGTTCGATGAGACCTTCACTTTCTATGGGATAGCCTACAGCTCATTGGCTGAGCTCACGCTGCACTTCCTGGTTCTAAGCTTCGATAGGTACGCCCGTGATGATGTCATCGGGGAGGCAGCCGTACCATTGGCAGGGTTGGATCCCAGTACTGGACCAGTCCATATCAGCCGGAACATCACCAAGAGGCATATCCAGGTGAGGCATATCCAATTATATTAGTAAGATTTCTGATAGATACCGCAGAGAGCTAATTTAAGTGAAGTGAAGTGAAGTTAAATTAGTCAGTTAAGTAAGTCAAATAGATACTGCAGAGAGCTCAGATAAGTTAAGTTAAGTGAAGTTAAGTTAGTCTTTACTTTACTTTACTTTACTTTACTTTATTTCATTTAGCAGACGCTTTTGTCCAAAGCGACTTACAGCATATTACAATATAGCATAAAAATACAGGAATAAAATGCAACAGTAAACAACAATAAACCAAAAAAAAAAAAAAAAAAAAAATAGATACAGATAGATACAGTCAGATAGATACTGCAGAGAGCTCAGATAAGTTAAGTGAAGTGAAGTTAGTCAGTTAAGTAAGTCAGATAGATACTGCAGAGAGCTCAGATAAGTTAAGTGAAGTGAAGTTAGTCAGTTAAGTAAATCAGATAGATACTGCAGAGAGCTTAGCAGCAAAATACTAAGCAAGCATTTTTATTTTTTATTTTTCATATTTTTTATAATAAAATATCAGTCAAATGTGTTTTTTCTGATGTGCAGACGCTCATTTTTTCATCCATTATATTCTTAAAATGCTTCAATAACAGTGACCTGTAGGGCACTGATGGAAATTGAGAGCTCCATGCAGACAGGAGTCACTCTGGCCCTGCCCCCGGCCTGCAGGGGGTAGGTAAAAAAACATTACCCCTGTGGGCGTTTATTTATTTGGTAATTTATCTAATGCAAAATATGATTGGTTGAAAAACACTTGCAATTCACAGAGAACGATGTGAGAGTGATGTGTTTTTCAACCAATCAGATTGAGCTGGACAGGGACCCGCCCTTACCAATCAATACCAATCAATTAATTTATTCAACCAAATTGGTTGTTGATTGGATAGATTGCTAAGATTGACATTGTATTGTCCAATGCTGAATACTTCTGAAAATCTTGTTGAATCCAGCTCCATTGTCAGTAGGAAATTAAGACCTCCACTTTGCTGTGACAACCTGACAGGCTAATAGATAGATTTACAGACAGTAGAACCTATACTTTCCCCTTTCTCTTTTCCTATGTTTTTTATTATCAAGCAGTAAGTTAGCTCACAAGCCAGACAGTTGTTGCATCGTATTACGCGAGCGCCTCAACACGACTTTCTACAACGAGTTTAGAGAGGGCAGCGTGGTACACGGAGGCTCAGAAGCAAACACTAGGATACTTTAACCTCATCGGCTGCACTCGCACCGGCTACAGACAGCATGGATATGTAAGTAAGTCAATTAAGTTCGAGTTATCCGGGTCTTCTACTAAATTCGGCGTCCACCAAGCAGCGCTACTTTTTCGTATTATATTGTTTTATGCTGAATAGCCCGCCATTTCCTAATAAAATGGCGATCTTAAACTCGCACATTTTTAAACTGAATTTGGCAGCACGCAACTCGCCCCTTCCATGCAATGGAATGAAACGAAACTTGTAGCCTATGTTGGACGTAGTGAAGTGTTTTTGATTGATTTGTTCATCCATCAAACCTTTTATTGACAGACTAACTGTAGCCTAAATATCTTACTTTATTTTGAGGTGCATTACATTGCTCAGCCAGAAATTATTCCCACTTCAACTCTCTTTCTCCTGGGTGCGCCTAATGTTAAAATGCACCAGATGACAATCCATCTTATTTGTCCTCAATCAGCATTGAAAATGTGTGAAAATTCACCTTCTTGCAACAGTTGTAGCCTAAGCTAGTGGTTTTCAAAGTGGGGATTAATCTATTTTCACTATAATTCCATACATAAGTAACACAATCACAGAATGTATGACTATTTTGGTCATGGGTTTCATATAATGTCTGTGATAAAACATCTAAAAGCAAAACTCTTATCAGATGGGGGACCCTGGAACAAAATCTTATCTATATGGGGGTGTGTGGTGTAATTTGTGTCAGTTTAGGGCTCCTTAACATGAACAAGTTCGAGAAACACTGGCCTGGGCTACATCTTCTGCCAGAAAAGTTATTGCAGTTGAGGAATCTGTCAAGCCAGCCAGCACCCAAGTTTTAGGATTGTGTGATTGAATTAAACTGAAATTAAGTTTGATGTTGCCTGCTGTAACAGTGTGGATCTATAAAGCGGTCTGTAGCCTAATAATTGCTATTGATCTTGTTTCCTTGAAGGAGACTGGTGCTGCTATTGAGATTACATTAGGGTATAGGAGTGACATATTTGGGACCCGTTTCTGGCCTACCTTGATGAGGTTAGGGGCGGTGGGTGACTTGCTCAGCTGGTTTGTCTTGGCCCCTTGTATGGGAACCCATATGCTTTTATAAGCATGTAAGCACCCTTATATGGGTGGTAGCACCATATTATAATTGTCAATCAATAGTATGCTTTGCTTTGTTTTCCAGCTGTGTCTGAGCTTGTTTGTTTTGTTTTGTTTGTATGTTGTTAAAATCTGTCTTCAAACTGCAAAAGAGAAAAAAAAAAAGCCCCAAAATTTTCGGCGGCGACTGAAGGTCCTCCCCTATTGCCAAGCTCACCAGCCGCCACTGACACACACACACACACACACACACACACACACACACACACACACAGTAACATCGTCAGTGAGCAGGGTGTGTGTGTGTGTGTGTGTGTGTATTGATTGTATGAACATTAGGAGATGCAGCAGGAAGACATTTATCTGCATCAGCAGGAAGCAGAGAGAGAGGGGGGGCGAGAGAGCTTACATTACATCATGGAGGAGAGAGATGGAGGGGCAAGAGAGCTTATATTATCATGGAGGAGAGAGAGGGGCGAGAAAGCTTACATTACAGCACTCACTTGAATATGAGCCACGCCCCGTAGAGACTTTCTGTAGCTTTCGTTGTTTAAACTGGGTGGAAACAATTGGAGTTAAAGGTATCCTGCCGTAAAACTTCAATTAATAGCCCGGGCGTTCATTTACCAAAATATGTAGCCAGACCCCGCGTGTATATGGGACCTGCATCAAACCTGCATTTAATTCATTTTGCACAAAATTCTTGCTCAGCAAAGATTGGAAATGGTATCAAATTGTTTATTTAAACCAGTGTGAATAGTACTTAGTACTAGATAAAAAAAAAACATAGGCTACAGTATAGAGATCTGGTTTGACCTGCTATTTGGTGTGTGTTTTTCAGTAAAGTAATTGTAGCATTCCATTGCCTGGAGCTGTGGGCATTGATAAGAAGAAAAATAGATACTCACAATTCTTTAGGGAATTATTTAACTAAACCTGTCAGATTTAGTGTAAAACAATCACCAAAAAAACAAAACTCACAATTCTTTAAAGGGGCCCTATTATGCATTTCTTAATTTTGTATCATATATATGTTGTTACAATCTTGGATGGTCATATTAAACATGGGCTAAGCTTCAAATAAATAGGTGAAGGTGTTTTAATGTTACTCCCATGAACCCCCCCTCCCGCCCATGAACTCTCGTAGACGAGACGACATGGATTTGTGCCGATTTTGTGCGAGAACCATAGTTCTGGTGACGTCAGGTAGGACTTGTTACCCTGGCAAAGTGTTGCCGCCGGCCAGCGCACAGCGCACGCACGCCCTAGCCCCCACCCTTCCCTGTGTTGACATTGCTCCAGTACACTGCCGAGGACATGTACACTACCGACCGACAGTAGCGCTGCTAATTTTCACTCGTCTCGGCCGTATCTGCCTTTCACTTTCACACAAAACAAGGAGACGACTTGGAAGTGAGCCAGGATGTAAGCTACATTAGCTGTTGTGTTGTGGCTTGAATGTGACGACAATAGTGTGAAGCTCCCCGGGCAGGGCGGGGAGCTGTAAAACAATTATATAAATGAGCAAGGGATTGTCAAAACGAATTTGACCATCGATAACAAATGTGACTTGGGCATAACAAGCAAGGCTATCAATTGATATATCAACATCCCCCTAGCTATCTACAGCTCCGCTCGGCCCGGGCTGTGCTGGGACATTTCCTTCGGCGGCTGGCCGAGCAGGGCATCACGTACCGTGGCCAAACACAAAAACTCCTCGCGCTGCCCTCCTGGAGTATTTTCCGGAGGGTGGGGGTTCAGGGACAGGACCTAAAACAGAGCGTTTCAGAAAGAGGGTGAACTGAAGGGGGCAGTGAGAGCCAGTACAAGATAAACTGAGTTTTTTCAACTATGAATGATGCAATAAGTTACTCTACTGGAGGCCAACAATAAAATAATAATACATTATATTAGCAAAATATGGGCCCTTTAAGGAATTATTGAACTAAACCTGTCAGATTTAGTGTAAAACAATCACCAAAAATAAAAAATAAAAAGCTGAGAACTGAAAAAGAGATCAGTTCATTGCTCTCCTCTTCTCTAGCCTGGATGGAAAAATGTCGCTCCGAGTTTTCCGGCTATCGGCGGAAGACCGTGCTGTGGTCCAGGAAAAATATTCCGCTCAATTCTTGCGTTCCATTAAAGAAAACATGGGCGACACGAGTAACTAGCGTTAGCTAAAAACAGACACTTCGTTTGGTATGTCCATGCTTCTTGTTTTTTCTCCAACTCGTAGTGACTGCCTACTGTTGCATTTCTGTGGGGGAACGAAAACACTGCAGCACAGGCCACCAGATGGGGGCAGGTCTTATTCTGTCTTCCTGCTTCAGTAACGCATACAGAGAGAGCCTGGTGACGCCAGGTTACCTCTTCTCCCTCTGCCAAACAGCCATACCGTATTTCAAAAAAGTAACATTCGCCTACCACTCTCACATTCAGTTTGTTTGTGTTTCATTGGAAATAAGTAGTTAGCATTAGCAACGTTATGGTGGGGCACCAGCTAATGTTTAGCTACCAAGCTAACCAAGCAGCACTCTCAGACAAACAAGCAGACTTACCAAATACGTAGACGCAATGTTTCCAATACATGTTCGGTATAATAGGTATAATCCATACTGCATTTATGATCGCTGTTCCGCTGACAGAAATGCAGTTTTACAAGGCGCAACACTAACGTTAACGTAACTTGTGGACTTGCTCAAGTGTCCAGACAGCGTCTCCAGTATAACACGTTGACTATTTCCATACTCCTGCTGTGGTTGTGCAGTGTGTGCTTGTGTGTGTGGTTGTGTAACAGTGTGTGGTTGTACAGTATAACAAGTGTGTGGTTGTGTATTACAGAATGTGAGCAGAGGGGAGTTGCTGGTTTCTCTGTCCTATCAGCCCCAGACTCAGCGGCTCCACCTGCTGGTGATGAAGGCCAAACACCTGCCCAGCATTGACCTCACCGGCCTGTCAGGGAGTGAGTTTCACACACACACACACACACACGCGCACATATCTCGAGAACCATTCAACTGATCGACTTCAAACTTGGCGGGGGCGCTGCTGGGAACCCGACAGAGTGCAGTGCCGAATTCTGACACACACATAGTCATAGTGGCCACCAGTGGCAACACAAAAAGTGGCTTATCTCTCAACTTCAAACTTGGTGTGTGCACTGCTTTGGACATGAGAAAGTGCAGTGTCCAATTTCGGCGGCGCAAGCAGGGAGAGGATGGGGGGTGAAGAGTGGGAGAGCATGATGTGGGAATGTGGGAAAGGCTACTGCACTCGTCACAAAATCACTTCTTAAAGTGTAACTAACCTCCAAAACACTTTTTTTCAGCTTTTAACCAATATATATGACTTTGGGGGTGATGTGTGAAGAATTCTGGTCAAAATTTCCACATTTGACACCAAACTGTTGCCATTTGACCATTTGTATCATTTTTCAGCAGCATATCTGGCATAAGCGCCCTCTAAAGGTCGAACACTGCTTTTTTTTTTTTCTCAAATGAATGGGAGATTTGGTACAACCTGACGTCAGGTTGTCCCCAAAGACTATGGGATTTCAAGATAATTACTCCCCTACCCCCCCCCCCCCCCTGTACCCTTTCGGCTCCTCAGAACTCCAAGCCTATTCTTATTGAAGTTTGCTCTTAAAATACTGAACCAAACGTCGTCAAAGTTGGCACATGTCTTAATTATAGTTAGTTTCCCGCTGAATGTGTCACTACTTTATTAATATCTTACCTGGATAAGCTCGAATGATGATGTTTATATTATCAGTCCGAGTTGGAAGCACTGTCTCCAGCCCAGCCAGGCGGGAGCGGGCGGGAGAGAGTCGTACTGTAACCTCATGCACTAGCACCAAGCTCCGGGCGCGCGCGCAGCAGCAGCAGCAGCAGCAGCAGCAGCAGCAGCGTGAAACGCTGTGGGCGGTTCCAGCGGCAGGGGGCGCGAGGTAAATGGACCAATCAGACACGGAAATAGAGCAAGACAGCCTATCAAGATGTAGCATCAAAGCGGCTTTTTCAGCAGGCAAGCCGCCGAGCGCTTCATGATGTGCACGTACCGAGCACAGAGAGCACAGTCTGACATTTCCGCGGCTATCAGTCCGACTTGGAAGCACTTTCTCTCGGCCAGTCTGCTCTCTCATGCACCCGCGGGGGCGCGCGGCAGCAGCACACAGCAGCAGTGAGAGGCGGGGGCTTTCAACAGTCTGACATTTCAGCAAACAAATCTCGTCGCAGTTTAGCGGACATGTAAAATATAACGCTATACTACGACGTGACAATGTGACAAAGCTTCTCTAAACATATCGGCTAATATAATATCATCACTGTGTACAAGCAACGCCAACTTTTCTGGAAATCAAGTCAGCAGAGCAGAGCGACTGGCTCTGTCTGTGTGTGTGTGCTGCTCGGGGGGATTCGCATGGGAACAGTGTGAGGAGGAGAAGAGCTCTGCGCTGCCTCCTGCGCCCTGAGAGGAAAAATCAGAGGTGTTGTAACTTTCAACAAGAATCACGAAAAGCCCCAAAACGCAAATTTTAAAACGGATTTCATTGCGCGGTTTATCTCTAGTTAGACGAGGGAATTACGTGGAGAAATCTCGCATTGTGTTACCCCAGAGCGAGAGGTTTGTCCTCACTGTGTGCTGTGTGCTGCGAGCAGCGAGGCTCTTAACGTAAGTTTAGACAAGCCACGCACACACACATGGGACAAAATGGGACAAAAATAATTAAATTTCTAGTTCGCCACTGAATGGCCAAATTGATATAACTATCAACCATTTCAGGATTTTCTGTTTCCATACAGGCCACCAGCGTTGGCTAGTTGTTGATATTTATAAAGATATCGCCCCTTTCAAATAAATTATTTTTGAGGCAGTAGGCAAACTGTAATGGCGTCGATTTCCGAAAAAAAATCTTGACTTAACACAGCCAAAGAGTCTAGTATAGACAAGAGTATATGTCATTTCTTGGTTTTTTCCATAGGTATTTTCAAATCACTGTTCTAATACATATCTAGGGGGTTAGTCCCCCCTTAAACTGAACCTCCATTGATGATATCAGAGTATCCCAGGGTGGATTTATCCTTTAAAAGGCCAACTGAAACATGTTGGGACCAGTGGCCACTGAGATCAATCAATACGGAGAACCTCCACCTTCTCTCATATGCTCTCGTGAGGCCAAAATACCCAAGATTTAGGAAGCGGATTCTGCGCAGTAGCTCTGTTGGGTAGGAACCATTGACGGTATATATTATCTGGACGATATGAGCGTGACATCACCCATTGGGTTTTGATACAACAAAATCAGGTTGAAATCTCCAGCTTCCTGGTAATGTTTGATTGGATAAATGGATTTTTGTGCTGCGGAAGCAGGCGGGGGAGTAGTGACGTTGACGGTGGGTCTGACCACGTAACCGTCCGCCAGGCTTGTGTCCTTCTTGTGTCTTCACACACACACACACACACACACACACACACACACTCACACTCACACTGTGCACTCTTTGCTTCCTCAGACCCATATGTGAAGGTGAATGTGTATTATGGCCGTAAGCGCATCGCTAAGAAGAGAACGCAGGTGAAGAGATGTACGCTGAGCCCAGTGTTCAACCAGTCCTTCGTCCTGGAGGTGGCGGGGGAGCTGCTGGCCGATGTATCGGTGGAGTTCCTGGTGGTGGACTTCGACCGGACCGCCAAGAACCAGGTGCTGGGGCGTCTCCTGCTGGGCGGACAGAGCCCTGCGCCCATGGGCATCAGCCACTGGAGGGAGGTCTGCGACAACCCCAGTCGGCAGATCGCCAAGTGGCACAACCTGGACGAGTATTAAAGAACTACTTCCCAAAAAGGCTAATAGAGAATAGAGCCAAAATCACGCCCACTTCCGGTTTAGGCATACGAACCAACGGATTTCACCCGCCATTCTTTTATCCATGGACATTTCGTAAAATGCTTCTAAAAATAGTTTTGCTTGGTCAAACTAAGCGATTCTGCTATATTTAGAATCAGGAGAGAACAGAACATTTCACTCGGTCCAAAAAAAAAAGTTTTTGAGTTTTGGTTCGAGTGAAATGTTGTATGGTCTCTCCTGATTCTATTTCTAAATATAGCGGAATCACTTGGTTTGACTGAGTAAATCTATTTGTATAAGCATTTTAGGAAATGTCTCTGGAAAGAAGAATGGCTAATGAAACCCCTTGGTTTGTATGCCTACAGTAAGCCAGAAGTGGGCGTGACTTTGGCAATCTATAAGTGATCATCCGCGATGCCCCCCTTTTTTGGCACCATTTGTTGGTGCTAAAGGGTCATTGCTGTGGTGTTTTTGCACTACACCTCCCAGAACAGCCCAGTACTGTACTGTACTGCCTGCACTGTTCATCATGTTTCAGTTGCTATAGGCGGCTCATGCTAACTATCCACTTCCTATATTTATTCCAAACAAACCGGACACATAATAAAATGCATCACTTCCTGTGTGCCAGAGGATTTTTCCGAGGAAAGACCTACCAGATATCGAGTGTTTAAAACAACAAATAAGCTCATTATTGTGTTATATCTATTGGCAATCGAGAGTAGGAAGATATTTATTTATTTGAAAATATCATGGATTATTACTTTTCTTCAAAATGGCAGAGTTGGTGGTCTTATCCTACAAAGCCGTCCTGACTCTATAGGCCGTTATTAACATAAGACTTGAATGAAGATGGAAAAGAAACCCACGGCTCTGTGATACAAGTGAAAGCACACCTCAACCCCGTATCAACTCAAAGGACCTTCAGATGACCACCGGACTGAACAAACAAACAAACAATGATGAGACTTTTTGGAATGAATCATTACTGACTTGAACATATGTACGGTACTGGAACGTACCAACACAAATTTGCATTTACAGACTGTTACCCATTTGAATTTGTCTCAGTGAACAGCGTGGCGTGGTGTTTGATGAGATGAGTCTAAACAGAATTCATATTAGGATCAGAAAGATCACGCGCTCCAGCCCCCACTCCACCATCATATAGCATACGACTCACTGCATGTCTAAACAAATGAAGAAAAACACGTTGGTAACATAAAACTCTGAGGCCCAAATTCACAAAGAAGCACTGGCGTAAGGAAGAGCGCTATATCACCAAAATGACTATCATCAGTAAGACAATAGCATGGCTAACATCAGTAAGATAATAGCATGGCTAACATCAGTAAGATAATAGCATGGCTAACCACGCTAATCATGTGCCATGAGTGGAAAGCTACCTAATAGTGCTGGTCAAAACAGAAAGCCTCCATACATCAGATCGGCAATACGTCATTTTGTAGTTCACTCTCATGCATGTGCCATTTTAAAACACTTCAAGCAAACTATTTAAAATGGTTTAAATTAATATAGAGAGCCAAAGTGAAACATCACTTCCTGCTTTCTCCCTGTACCAAAATATGAATGGCAGTGAACGGAGAATAACGTTACTTTTTTGATCCTGTTTGAATTGTGCCACCGGGTGCCAACGCTAATTTTGTCAATTTAAAACATAACTTTGCACGTCAAGAAAGACGCAGTTTGTCGTCAAACTCAAACGTAGGGGTTAGTTTCGTATAAAAACTACATAGCTCATGAAAGCTTGTGGCATCTCGCCGGTCTTCAGCTTTGCCGGTAGAGAAAGTGACGTCACTTAGGCGACAGTGTACTGTATGTAGTCTTTCTGATTTATAACTTCTAGTGCAACAGTTTGGTGACAAACTGCGACTTTCTTGACATGCAATGTTATGTTTTAAATTGACAAAATTAGCGTTGGCACCCCGTGGCACAATTCAAACGGGATCAAAAAAGTAATGTTATTCTCCGTTCACCGCCATTCATATTTTTTCCAGCACTGGTACAGGGAGGAAAGCAGAAAGTGACGTTCACTTTGCCTCTATTGATATGCCGACGAGTTGCTCTGTTGTTGGTTTCACTAACAACAATAATAATAATAAAAAGACTGATCTGCAATATTTTCTTTTAATAGAGTAGGGTTGACAATGCTCATATCAATGCATGTAACCTGGTGGAACCCCATCAGTGGGCTGGATACAGCGTTCATATAAGGCAAATACTAACTAGCCACATAATATTAGCTTGCTTCAAAGCTTCTTCCCCCTCCCCTGACAGTCAAATCCTGTCGCTATTTTTGCTAAAACTACCAAGAGATCAGCTAAACGTTAGCTTGCCCCCTTTCCTTATGTGGAGAGGCATCCACACCAAACTCCATTCAGAAACCTGGCCTATCGGAAAATTAAATGCCGCCAGATTACAAACCTTACGAATTGTTAGATGCCACTCTCCAATTCGGTAGGATACATATTATCTCCCAAGAAGCACTTTGTGAATGTCAAATCTCCTGTTTGGAAGCGGTTCACTCTGATGCTAAACTACCGCCCTCCATTTGACTGTGTGTGAGAATCACCGGCGAAACATTTGAATATACTTGGAATGTGTGCTTCTTATTGAAGTATGTGTATGCCGAATTAGTGACAGTAGTCACACAACGTATGTTTCCATAAAAAATCTCAACTTGTATGTTTAAACCATAAGTTGCCAACTTCAAATGGAGACTGCAGACAGGTGGACAGTGTGCTCTGTAACTAGGTCAAGACACAGAATGGACATGAGTCACATGACTTAAGAATGATGGATCAAATGACTATTTTCGATGTATCTTGCTCATTCTATGGCCGGCCGAGTTGTAATATATTGTCATGTCATGGTCTCTTTGGGTCATTTATAAACTAAACTCATTTTCCCCCCCTATCCATTTCTTTTATACCGCTTTTACATTGAAGTCAATAGCGACTTAGCAAGTGGCTTGTGTTTTCCCCCTAAAAGGGGGCGGGACCATATTGCCGTTCTGATGTACCATGCTTGTCATGGACATGATATGCAAATGATCTGTACTGTAGTCTAAATATGATGTTGTCCACATAGGCCCAATTTACTGAGACGTCACGACAGCTGCCCAAAATGATTGTAGCACATTATAAGATCCAATGAAAGGTGATGTCAAACAGATTTCCATTCAGATCGGCTGATATCATTGGCTGCAAGACGCAAGCATCGTTCACAGTTAGTCAGGAAAGCAAGTTGTCTCTTCTCGACCCTCAGGCCAAGCGCCAATTCTAAAGCTAAGGGGCTTTACAACGGTGCCAGCCTCAGTGGATTATAGCTGGACCATGGTATATATAGCTGTATTATATATAGCTGTATTATATATAGCGGTATATATATAGCTGTATATATAGCGGTATATATAGCATGGTATATATAGCTGTATATATATAGCTGTATATATAGCGGTATATATAGCTGGACCACGGTATATACTGTATAGCTGTATTATATATAGCTGTATTATATATAGCTGTATTATATATAACGGTATATATAGCATGGTATATATAGCTGTATATATATAGCGGTATATATAGCTGGACCACGGTATTCACGCTTGCAATTGATTGCAAGGGACTATTTACTTGCGCAGTGCTATTTTTATTGACTTGATTTAAATGAATTTCTTAGTGAACAAGATGGAAACTCTCCAAGCAACTGACCTAAAGACCAGAGCAAATTGCCTCACAATGCAATCTTGGTGTATCTGGACTGCAGTGTTCTGCTTTGATCTGTTTGTATTCAATATCTTTGTCTCTCTTTAGAGGCAAACGCTGGGATTCAGGAAGTGTTGAACAAGATGGCTTTGCAGGTGGCGTATCTTACAAAGGATACTACTGTATGTTGTGGAATGCTATCAAACACTCACAGTTTTACTTGTTTTCAGATGGACAAAATGGAGGTGCTACTGTAGCAACTCATAAGTCCCACTGTGACATCATCACAGTGATGTCATAAACCACTGATGACATCAGTCCTACTGATGACATCATCAGTGATGTCTTAAACCACTGACATAATCAGTGATGTCAAAAACCACTGACGACATTAGTCCCATCATCAGTGATGTCATCAGTCTGAGGATCACTGGAGAGTCTGAGGAGGCTGAGGGAGGCAGGCAAGGCCACACAGCGGCCGAGCAGCGAAATAGAGCTGCAGGACGGGCGAGGCTGAGGTAGCGGGCCCACCCAGTGGGCGAGCCCGCACAGCGGGCGAGCCTAGGAATCGAGCACGCGAGATGCCTGTTATATTACAGTTACTAATCCAAGTAACTTCAAGTTACTATTTTCTCAAGTTACTGCTTTCTCCAGCGCTGGCACAGAGCTAAATCAAAGTGTGCAGATAGAGCTGGCTATGAGAGACTACTGTGTTGCCACAACGTGAACAAATCAACACAAAGTGCAGTTTGGCTGATTGTTGACTCCTCCTGTAAGGTTACTTAGTAAAGAGGATTCCGTTCTAAACAGGTTGTACCTCTCTTTGTCGGAAGGGCGGTGGGCAGCAAAAGTAATAGTAAAGTAACGAGTAACATAACTAATTACTTCTGATACCAAGTGATACACTAAGTCAAATTCCTCGTTTGTAATCTGATTACTTACTGTGGCAATAAAAGTGAAACTGAATCTGAAGTTAAGTAATTGTATTACTTTTTAAAGGAGTAATAAGTAACTAATTACAATTCCTGAGTAACTTGCCCCACACTGGTCTCTAGTGTCGTCACGTTGCGTCCCCTTCATGTTGTCAGCAGGACAGGATGACATCTTGTTGGAATGCCCACCTCCAAGATGACTGAATTTAAAATCAACTTTAAATGACCAAGGTCAGATTAGCACCCCAGGGGCCCCTGGGCACTGAAGATGCCCAGGGGCCCCACATGGTAGATCCGGCCCTGGAAAGGGAAGTGAATCATTGCCACCAAAATGCAGTGAATAATCTCTTGGTCAGAATATGGTAACTGGTAGCATACAGCATTAATAGCATTGGTCGTAGTCTTGATGTGTGTTTGTGTTGTCAAAGCAACTTCAGGGATGCAGTAAACAAATTATCTCTTCATTATAAATAAAGTAGTACATCATTCTCAAGTCCTGCACTTTGAACAGTGGCTTTTTGTGACTGCTGACAATCCCCCCCCCCCCCCCCCTTTGTGAGTGTGGCATTCCCCCCCCCCCTTTGTGTGTGTGTGTGTGTGTGTGTGTGTGTGTGTGTCACTTGTCTAACCCTAACCCCCTTTGTGTGTGTGTGGCACTTGTCTTCTTTTTCTTTTTTTTAAGCCATCCCCCCCGCTCTGTTTTGCTACTTTTTGAAAACTTGTAAATTGTGAAATTGTATTCAAATGGATAAAAATGACCTTACCAAATGGCGGTGACAATGACAATGTTCTTCCTTCCCACAGCTCATATACTCTACACCAGGGCGTTTCAAAGTCTGAGACTGTGGGCCTCCCCCAAGACAAAGCCTGGAAAAAGGAGCCTCCCTCACTCAATTCCTGGATGCCTCTGGGATCATGATGTTGTTGTATGATCCCATAGATACTCAGCAATTGAACCAAGATAGCCTGATATTGCCGTTTAACGTACTTAGTTCAGACTGTACCAAATACATAGAAAAGTCCCTTTCTGATGGCATTTCTTAGTTTCTGACTCTGGGACAAATTCCCCCAAACTATTATATCTCTGAACTATCTCTTTAACCAAATCACACAAATGTAGGCTAGTCTATGTGATCTCCTTTTAATAACTAATCTAATATTTTTCCACTTCCATTCACTGAGCCTCCCTCCCCTGAAACTGCTTGGAGCCCCCCTGGGGAGGTCCGCCTCCCACTTTGAAAACCTGGACAAATATATTCAAATGTATTCAAAATCCATCCAACTTTCATAATCAAAGCCTAATTGAAGCCTGTTAGGTTGGTGGGGTGACCGTGTGGTGGGGTGACCGTGTGGTTAGTGTAGTGGGGTGACTGTGTGGTGGGGTGACCGTGTGGTGGACTACACACATCTGTGTTCAATGCAAGCACACTCCTTCCATGCCTCTCTTTCACTGTTATTTCCTAATTGGTCTCAGCTGATTAGCCTCTCTGCTCCGTGTTTCTAGGGGGAATGCAAATAAAGAACTGTGTTGCACCTGCATAACGCTACTGACTCCATGCTGATTCCACTAACGCTGACTTGTATGTTGGATTTGTTAACACATTGAACGTGCAAAATAAAATAAAAAATCACAAACTGTCAACCTACTTTGGCCTAGTGTTTTTCCCACTGCGCAGGGCCAGCTAGAGGTCCCGCCAGGGTCATAAGGTGGAAAAGTCACTAGTCAGTCATAGACGTTTAGTGAGTAGGGATGAAACGATAACCGGTTTAATCATAAACTGTGATCAAACTCCTGACGGTAACCGTACCGTTTCAAATGTTCATAATCATTAAAAGCGTCATGGGCGATTATACGTTGGTGCACTGGCTGCACGTGCAACCCCTAGTGGCCAGATTTTTTTTTTTTTTTTTTACCTTTTATTTATACAGGGGGAGTCTCACTGAGAGCACGCCCTGTTCACATTCACACACACATTCAGACTTGGAAGCTGACCAGTACAACCACAGTCTGATCTGTTGGCCACTGAGCAGCTCCACTGGAGCGGTTGGGGATAAGGGCCTTGCTCAAGGGCACCTCAGTGGTGGTAATGAGGGAGGGGCAAGCGCTGCCTTTTCACTTTCCCCACCCAGATTTATCCTGCCGGTCCCAGGTATTGAACCGACGACCTTCTGGTCACAAGCTCGCTTCTCTAACCGTTGGGCCACCACTGCCACATAAACGATTTAAACCAAATCTAATCGAATATATTATATATATCATGTGTTGTACATATCTATATGTCGTTGTATTCGACATTATTCAATGCAATTTCTCGATTCATTGTGTTTCTGAAGAAAATAAATCTGTACTTGACCTCTCAACTCAGCTCACGTGATGCGCGCTGGTCGTGGTGCTACGTGCTACTACGTGCTTGCGTCAGACGTCAGCAACAGCGTGTCAACAAAGGAAACATACCGAGACAGACGAGACAGAGATATTTAACATGGCTAAAAGGGTGAACCAAACTCTCGACCGATTCTTCTCTAAGAAAACTAGGACTGATACAGAGAAACATGACTGCAACAATAACACCATGCCGGTCACCTCAGCAGCAGCCGGCAGCAGCAGCAACATTGTTCTCAGTTCGACAGTAGTGTGAGAACAGATCGAGACATCACCTGACTGCAGCTTGGGTAAAGTTGCATCTACTGTAGGTGTCATTCAGCATATTGTGATATGTTGTTGGAGAATGTGTTGTCATATCCTACTATAGCATTCAGTGTCTCCTATACAGTTATCTATTTGTGGAGATACACCACAATAGATTTTGAGCACCACAAATAGATTTTGACTGCCACATATTAATTTCAAGTAGTTGACTGCAAACACCTGCTTTAGGAGCCCACTACATGGTGCTCTGAGGCCCACCAGTGGGCCACGGTTCAGTGGTTGGGAAACACTATCGTGCAGATAGAATAGGCTATATAAGGAGACAATTATTTTTTCATCACTGTAAAGCCACAGCATAGTGAAGAGGATATTAATGTGATGTGTGTAGTTCTTCATATCTACTAGCCTCTTCATTTTGCTCTCAGAGTGCCCCAGATTAATGCATTTTATTTTAAAATTTACAAAATTTCTTTAAACCCCCCTACCGGAGTAATATTGACTACTGGGTGGTGCAACCCCTGTTTGGAAGGTCTATAATCGCCTATGAAAACCGTGTTACCATGATTACAACACTTTGAAAAACACCGTAAATAAGGTCCATTATCAACCAAAGTTAGCAACAGTCTCCCAGGCGCGTGCAGGCCTTGGTGACTGTGATAATTCTAATTTTGGTCACTATAATCATGATATGAAATTTCCATATCTCTTATTAGTGAGTTTAGTGGTTAAAGGGCTACAGCTAGGGACAGGAAGGTGGTAGAGAGTCGGCATTAGAGTCGTGGGTGGAGTAGTGGTCAGGGGGATATGGGTGGTGTTTGGGGGGTACTACAACACTAGCGCGACACGCCCAGTTTTCAGGGTTGGTTTGGGGTCACGTGGAGGCAGAGTCATCCCATGGACCTGAAGGAGAGTGGGGGCCAGCACCGCTGCAGATGCTATCCAAGTCGTTCATCCCAACAGCTGGCCAACGACTTTCAACCAGTTCACAACCTTTTTAGTCTTGTGACCCCACTTTGACATCTCAAAAATCTTGGGACCCCATTGTTGTTTTTTTGCTCAAATTAATTTGTTAATAGTTTGTAATACTATTTTGTGTTAAGCGCGTGAGATGCCTAGTACTGTAAAGTTACATCTGACATGTTTTCCATTCTGCGATTGAAGTCAAATTCTGACTTTCTAACTCAGTAATCTGACTTTAATCTCAGAATTCCGACTTTAAAAATGAGATTATAAGATTTTCACATGTGGCCCTAATCCTCTTCCATAGTTTTAAATTGTGTGTGGCGTTTAAAAAGATTATTATATTGTATTGTTATATATATATATTATATTATATTGTTATATTGTGTGTGGTGTTTAAAAAGAAAAGAACTAAGAAATTGGGTGACCCCATTTGAATTGACCCTAAGGTTGGGAACCACTGGTTTAAACACACAGAGTACCACAGGAACCACTGGTTTAAACACAGAGTACCACAGGAACCACTGGTTTAAACACAGAGTACCACAGGAACCACTGGTTTAAACACACAGAGTACCACAGGAACCACTGGTTTAAACACAGAGTACCACAGGAACCACTGGTTTAAACACAGAGTACCACAGGAACCACTGGTTTAAACACAGAGTACCACAGGAACCACTGGTTTAAACACACAGAGTACCACAGGAACCACTGGTTTAAACACACAGAGTACCACAGGAACCACTGGTTTAAACACACAGAGTACCACAGGAACCACTGGTTTAAACACACAGAGTACCACAGGAACCACTGGTTTAAACATACAGAGTACCACAGGAACCACTGGTTTAAACACAGAGTACCACAGGAACCACTGGTTTAAACACACAGAGTACCACAGGAACCACTGGTTTAAACACACAGAGTACCACAGGAACCACTGGTTTAAACACACAGAGTACCACAGGAACCACTGGTTTAAACACACAGAGTACCACAGGAACCACTGGTTTAAACACACAGAGTACCTCAGGAACCACTGGTTTAAACACACAGAGTACCACAGGAACCACTGGTTTAAACACACAGAGTACCTCAGGAACCACTGGTTTAAACACACAGAGTACCACAGGAACCACTGGTTTAAACACACAGAGTACCACAGGAACCACTGGTTTAAACACACAGAGTACCTCAGGAACCACTGGTTTAAACACACAGAGTACCACAGGAACCACTGGTTTAAACACACAGAGTACCTCAGGAACCACTGGTTTAAACACACAGAGTACCAAGGGAACCACTGGTTTAAACACACAGAGTACCTCAGGAACCACTGGTTTAAACACACAGAGTACCACAGGAACCACTGGTTTAAACACACAGAGTACCACAGGAACCACTGGTTTAAACACACAGAGTACCAAGGGAACCACTGGTTTAAACATACAGAGTACCACAGGAACCACTGGTTTAAACATACAGAGTACCACAGGAACCACTGGTTTAAACACACAGAGTACCAAGGGAACCACTGGTTTAAACATACAGAGTACCACAGGAACCACTGGTTTAAACATACAGAGTACCACAGGAACCACTGGTTTAAACACACAGAGTACCTCAGGAATGAGTCCGGAAGTAGCAAATTGCTGCCATGCTGGTTTGTAAGGGGAGAAGTGAATGGGATTTTTGTATGGCGATTTCAGTTAAATGCATGTTTGTTTGTTTTTACACGATTTTCAGAAAACGCTTCAAAAGTCATAAAAGTGGTGCTTGTTTGTGAAGATGATCTTGCTGAGTGCAAACTTCACTGTTTCATAAACCTTTGTTAACCACAGACCTTATTTCATGCATATAACCAAAATCCCATCCACTTTTCCCCTTATGAACCAGCATGGCGGCAATTTCTGTGTAATACTAAAAAAAATGCATCATCCCTGCGGTACTCTATAGTCATGTCACTACAATCCACATATTTCATTGTGAAATCCTGACATTTTCCAACCACTTCAGATGAACATGAAGTCATCTAGACTGGTGATAACTTCACTGTCTTACCTGATTGGCAGGAAGAAGCCAAATGATGTAACACCAACAAAACAGACAGCCCTCTGCTGCCATCAAGTGGTTATATGTATGGACTTATATTTTCATCAAGTATTAGAATTCAGATCCAATAAACTCATCAAACAGTATTTCCAATGTCAAACAGGCAAAATGTGATGTGTGGTAATTGCACATTATTATTACACAATTACACAAAAAAGTAATTACACAATATTGCATCATGGTATTTGAAACTCAACTATGTTGAAGTGATTATGATTTAATTGGTTCTATTCTCATGTTGAGGCAGATAATTGGAATTAAAATGGGCACACAGCAAAGTTGAAGGGTTGTGAGTCGCCGCTGCGCTGCAGAATTAAAAGAAATTACACCCAGGTGCTGAAGTAAGCGGTGCAGACAATACACCACCTAACCAATTTTAACTAAGAAGAAGACAATTGCTCGAGTGACATCACTAATGCCAGCACAACTGCCTGATGACATCAGTCGAGCAATTGCATGACCTTATTTCCAGTTGAGTGATATGACTTCACTCGCACACACACACACACACACACACACAACTGCCCGACTGACATAATTTCTGTCACAAATTGTGACAGATAAGATCACAGTTGGGCAATTGCAAATGCATTCAACATTTGCTCGAGTGACATCACTGAGACATCAAAACTTCCTGATGATATCACAGTCAAGCACATCACTCGCCAGTGACATCACTCGCATGAGATGGATTCGCCCAGGTCAACTGCTGACCTAGGTGACATCAGGCAGTTGTGATGTCATTACTGATGTCACTCGAGCAATTGCAAATGCATTCAACACACACACACACACACACAACACAATTGCCCGACTGACAGATCTGCCGGGGGGGTCCTGGCCTCCCCCCGACTTCCAAGTCCAGACAGGGGGTTTTACAGAATGTAGGGAAACAGCGGATGGATAAATCCAGAAGCTGGCGGTAATGCAACATAAAGGATGCCAACTGCCATAAAACACCACAGAACAAGAACAAATTGTGACTTAAGATAAGATCACAGTAGCTTGAGTGACATCACAGTTGAACAATTGCACACACACTTCTTCACTTGCTTCACTTGCAGGTGATCTCTTAGTGACTTCTCAGGTGACTACATCAAACTACCTGATGCCATCACAGTCGAGCAATTGGGTGACATAATTTCCAGTTTGATGACATCACTTTACACGAGATGGATTGGCCCAACTGCTGACCTACAGGTGGATACGGACAAAGTCACGCATGGAACCGACGAAGACCAACGGTTGAAACACGTTGCGTTCTTGTGTTTGCCCGTATCAATTGCAGATGTATTCTGGTTTGTAACTCTTTGCAGTACACAGATACAATTACTTCTTATTAAATAATATATTATTTTCAAACTCCAAGTAGCTCCTTTTTTGCCTTGTATTCTATTTTGCCTGCTGAGCTGCTTTGGTCCACATTTTTTGTGCTTTCCTACTTTAATAAGTATAGAATTGATGTCACCAGCGATGTCACTCGTGCACTCGATGATGTCATCAGTGATGTCACTCGAGCAATTGTGATGTCATCAGTGAGTGATCTCTTCGGTGATGTCGTCAGTGATGATGCCACCAGTGATGTCACCCAAGCAATGACAATTACGTTCTGAGCATGCTCAGTTGAGTAATTGTGGGTTGCCGTGCCACGCCACGCCGGAACGTACGATGGACATTTTAAGATCTCTTCCTCTTCCATTGTGACATCATCATTGACAGTGATGTCATAAACCCCTCTCTACCACGCATTGTGACATGTTCAGTGATGTCATAAATGTCATAAAGGTTGTTTATCCTAGGAGAGGAGAAGAGTAACTAGCAGGGAGAGGTACGAGTGTGATGGCAGATTTCTCACCGTATCTCACTAATGTGAGCATTTCACCGGGGCAAGCTATGGACTCTGAAAAGGGCCCGATGCCGGACTTTGACAGTGCGGAGATAGGGCATGGGCGGGTAAGGGTGCCCCGGAGGACCATCTACTTTGCCAGCGGGGAGACCATGGAGGAGTACAGCACTGATGAAGAAGAGCCTGTGAAGGAGGACATCATCACTGTAGACCCGTCCAAGCTGACCTGGGGTCCATACTTCTGGTTCTACCTGTGGAGAGCAGCCGCCTCCACACTGTCAGTGTGCGACTACCTGGGAGAGAGAATGGCCTCTCTGTTCGGCATCACAACTCCCAAATACCAGTACGTTATGGACGAGTACTACCGCAACAAGGAGGAGGAGGAGGAGGAGGAGGAGGACTGGCTGTGTGAGCAGGAGATCTCCCCCAACACCCAGCAACCTCCTTCATACGCCAGCTTTGAACTGGAGACCTCCCCCCTCCCCTCCTGAACATGCACACATACACATGCATGCGCGCGCAAACACAATGCATAAACACACACACACACACACACACACACACACACACAATCATTAACAGACTTCTCTCAGTTGAGAAAGGCTCCCTTTACTTATGTTGTATAGATTCATGTTAATGCTATTTTTGTTGTGTGATTTGATGTTGTAAATAAAAGTCCTCTCTGTACACAGTAAAAAGGATTGTTGAAGACACTGTTTGCTGATATGAATGCAATTCTGTGTATTGTGTAACCAGAGTTGGGGAGTAACGGAATACATGTATTATGTAGTTACAGTTTAAATTGGTGGTATTCTGAATACAGTTTACTTAATAATAAGCCCGGATTTGCTATATGCCAGGCAGCATGTGTGTTACTGATGTCCATCGGGGTGAGGAGACGGTGGGGAGTTATATATATATATATATTATAATATAATATATTATATGTGTGTATATTGTTATGTTATATATAATATATATTATATATCGAAGAGAGGTAAGGAAGGAGATGGAGTGTGAACAGAAGAAGAAGGGAACATGGCATCAGCAAGCTTCCAGCGACGGAGGAAATAATCTACGGAAAAGGAAATAAGAAAAGGAAACAGAAGGATTTGAGTGACTCTGATGACTCAGTGACTCTGATGACTCAAGTGAGCAAAAATGAGTCTTTCTGGTTGGAATGGTGGCTGTGACATGATGGCATGACGGGAGGGATCCACATGAGGTCGGGAAGTTTATTGGAGGAAGTCGGAGATGTTCATTCGATTCGAATCACAAGTGGTATGGTTGTGATTGAGTGTCTGAGAGTCAGAGGAAGAAAGAGGCTGCTAAGAGGTGGAGATGGGAAAGAAATGAAGAAAGGGTGGAAGTACATAAGGAACCGGAGAAGGAAAAGGATGGAACTAGACAAGAAACAGTTCCTGGCCTTCATTGCCGTGGTTCTAAACTGTGCTGCTGGTTTGAGTGGGAAGACGGAGGTTTGAGATTGTGCTCGACGCGGCTAAGAGGTTCCTGGATGAGGTGGACGTATCTGGAACAGAGATAGATAAAATACTGAGGGATGCGTTTGCGCAATCAGGTGATGTTCATCGAGCAATTGTGATGTCATCAGTGAGTGATGTCATCAGTGATGTCACTCGAGCATTTTGAGGATTGTCAGCCAGTCTGCTTCCTTCCTTCACACTCCTTTGCTCCTCCTCCGGCCCATATATATATAGATATATATATATATATATATATATATATATATATATATATATATATATATATATATATAATATCATATATATATATCCTCCGGCCCATATATATATATATATATATATATATATATAATACATGCATCTTCCAAAACTGATTTGACTGGGTTCCCTTGTTGTCCCCTTAGTTACTGATATACTTCATTGCTGGTTTTGTTCGCTGGATTCTCAGTGCAGGATAACTTAACTTAACTTACGGTAACTTAACCTCAGTGCAGTTTCTCCCATTTCTACCAGTAAAGCTCCAATTGGAGGTTTATTTATTTATTTGTTTGAGAAAGGGACAGTGCATATTAATGAACAGTACAGTCAGTACATGTAAATATGCCAGATTATAGCTCGAAGGCTAGTTTCCTTCTGGAGTCCCTTGGCAGGTTGATGTAATTCAAAGAAAAAGCAAAGTGACAGAAAACATATACATACATTACATAGGAAATATACAATA
The DNA here is from genome assembly GCF_964638095.1 of Poromitra crassiceps. Taxonomy (NCBI): domain Eukaryota; kingdom Metazoa; phylum Chordata; class Actinopteri; order Beryciformes; family Melamphaidae; genus Poromitra; species Poromitra crassiceps. Next base: position 53,190,055 of record NC_139643.1, on the reverse strand, counting down.
TCAGTAATGGTACAATTAGTAAAAGAGAGAAAAATAAAAATAAATGATTAATGGTCAAAGTTAGTACATGTGTGAGCATCCTGCACAATCACACATGGTCACAGGACTGGTTCCTTCTCAGCCACGCCTTCAGATGGCCTTTGAAGGTGGCCAAGCTGGAGCTTCCCCTTATAGAGGGAGGTAGGCTGTTCCATACAGCGCTTCCTTTAACAAGTGTTTTAAGTTGGTCATAGAAATCATTCTTGGCTGAGGGTTTGCGATACATGCAGATGGCTGTTAGAGACATTTCATTTGACAGGGAGATATTAACAACGACACATTCCAGAGTGTTGCCACTTGGCCACACAATCTGATTGCATTTTAATATAACAAACCCCCCCCCCCCCTTCCCCTGGCCCCTATCTTTCCTAAACGTATCATAGCCAGGTAGTGTTCCTGCAGCTTCGGGAGAGGAGCTAGACAGCCACGTTTCAGATAAACCCATAAAATCAATATTAGAGTTGCACAGTAGGTGTTCTAGCTGTTCCCTTTTGGGCACCATACTGCGAACATTTAGATGCCCCCCAAGTAAACCGTACTTGCACACTGGGTCCCAAATTGTCCTCGCTTGATTTAGTGTCTGAAGATGTGTTGTGATCTGTGTCTTTTTAATAACTTAGCTGTGATGGGATGTGTAGTTGTAGGATGATTAGAGTCAGGCAGTGGCAAGGACAGCTGTGATGGCCTGGGCCGGACGTGGTGGTAGCTGGGCTGTTGCTGCTGCTTGGGCCGGACGTGGTGGTAGCTGGGCTGTTGCTGCTGCCTGGGCCGGACGTGGTGGTAGCTGGGCTGTTGCTGCTGCCTGGGCCGGACGTGGTGGTAGCTGGGCTGCTGCTGCTGCCTGGGCCGGACGTGGTGGTAGCTGGGCTGTTGCTGCTGCCTGGGCCGGACGTGGTGGTAGCTGGGCTGTTGCTGCTGCTTGGGCCGGACGTGGTGGTAGTTGGGCTGTTGCTGCTGCTGCTGCCTGGGCCGGGCGTGGTGGTAGCTGGGCTGTTGCTGCTGCTTGGGCCGGACGTGGTGGTAGTTGGGCTGTTGCTGCTGCTTGGGCCGGACGTGGTGGTAGCTGGGCTGCTGCAGGTCCGGAAGATACACAACATACTCAGTGCCTTTGCCTGTACTAACCCAGCCCTGGTCGCGTGGCAATTAAAGTTCTATTCTATTCTATTCTATTTGGCTGCTGTTCCATAACATAAACAGCCATAGTCTAATCTTATCATTGCTCTGTAAATCAGTTGTGTGTCCTGACCTGCACCCCATGTACTTCCTGAGAGGAACCGTATTACATTTATGACCTTTTCACATTTCCTTACAATGCTTTGATCAAAGTGCTGTCCATACATAAACCCTGACATTCAGTTATCTTATTACCAAACACAACATACTTTGTTTTTTCTACTGATATCTTAAGTCCCCACCTGCTTATGGAGCTCATATTCAGACACATTTATGTTCAAGGTTAAAGTTATGATGACATCACTGATGACACACCGCCGCCGCCCCACTTAGCTAATTTGAACTAAAGATAAGATCACAGTTGCTCGAGTGACATCACAGTTGCTCGAGTGACATCACAGTTGAGCAACACAGTGGCGGTGTCACTTCCGTCACTTTCGTGACCAAAATTGTGACAGACAGACTGACAGACAGACAGACTGACACCGCCCACACAGGGAATTTGATATGAGATGGTTCAGAATGAACACCTACATTCTGCTCGAGGGAAAGTGGAAGGCAAGGGAAATGTCCTGCAGGATTGTTTGTTGTCATGATTTGTCTCCTGCTTGCATGACGCTCTGCTGTTTGTGCTGCCAGTCAATGTGATGCTTTTATAATACTTGCTACCAAACCAAGCAAGTGATGAAAGTTGAACTTGAACTGTGCTTGTAGTCTGACAGCTCGTGTGTGTGATTGCATGGAGAGTGAGAGTTGAGCAGTGCATTACTGGGAAAGAACACGCACTCACTCAGCACACATACGTATAAAGAAATAAACGTTTGAAAAGTAGGCCATTGTAGGGCATTTTCTGTGGATGTCCCCTCTAGATCCCGGTGTAAACGAAGGAAGGCAAGATTCTCTGGAGTTGACCCCTCAAAAAAACTAAAGTCAAGTCTGATAGACTGCCTACAAATGTCACTCCTAAGCCTACTGTATAACTGATGCAGCTGATTGATATCCAGCGCATGGTGTTCCTCCATGCAGCCTGGTGTTCCTGCATGCAGCCTGGTTGCAGTGTGGCTGGTCAAGGCTTGGCCACAGCTGGCCCATCAGGGAGTGGGGTTAGCGGGGGAGGGCGGCCGGCCGGCCGGCCAGCGGCCCTCTGTTCAAATGAATATCAATCATGCTGAGCCCCTCCCCTCCCACACCCTGGAGCTGGGATTGGCTCAGAGGAGACCAACCTGCCAGTGGCCGGTGAAAGCTGCTGTATCAATGTCCATTCACCTACAACAATGAGGTTGAATAACTAATGTGTGCTGTCCAGAGTGAGGTGTCTTCCTCCTACTATTCTTAGAGTGGCTTTGGACATGACCAGCAGCCTTCCGCGGGCCAAACCCTGGACCAGGGAATTTAAAGAAGAATAACAATGTTGTAGAAATAAGAATAGCCATTTTTATAGCTTTATCACCAAAGAAGACTGATAATAAGAAGAGATAGTACGACACCTTTGGAATACTTTTTTCATCTATTTGATTTTTGGAGGGTCTATGGGAAATAAGCTTTGACACCAAGGAAGTCGGAACGAAAACCAAAATGAAACCAAGAATTTTACTCACCTTGTTGGCAGCTTTCATCTGTTGGAGTAAGTTTGCTTTATGATCTTTTGAAATCAATCGCTGTTGAAAAGTGTGGGATGAGACTCTGTGCACTCATGTTGAGGGACAGCTTTGACTCAAACCTTCTAGCACACAAGTTCAGAATTGTTCAGTTGACACTTTGGATGTCATACCCATCATTGGAGAACAGACACCTCACTGAAGGTCCAATTATAGGTACCACTGTTTCCTCATCTGATAGCCATGGGAGTGCCATGGAGGCACCCACTAATGATTAAATAAGCAATCCCATTCGTATGATTCCAATCAAGATGATTGGAGACTTTTGTCAATATCCACAATGTTAATTGGTTTTGAGCTTCAGCCATATAAGCACACTATTCAAAGTCTAACCCATGTGTCTTGATGTCAACCTCCAGTAGAACGTTGGATCAGATAAATGTCATGTTTTACTGCTGAAAGTGCATTGAACCATGCCTGATTCTCTCTGTTGTGCTTTGCAAAAGAACTACTGAGTTAAAACTGATGTTGTGAAACTATTATGCAAATTCACTGGCTAACGTGTCAACTTCCACCCATAGTACCCCCAAAGTACTCACTCTATCCATCTATCTATCTATCTTGAAATCAGTGAAAACAGTCAGCTGAATGGAGTTGAATGTGGATGGAGTGGTCTCCTCAGCTTTGTCAGCGAATAACTAAAATCATAATAAACTTGGTAGATATGGTTTAATTAATGACCCAGGCATGTGCATATACATAAAAAGGTTACATTTGGCAGCCATTATATCATCAGTTTAATTTGATTGATCAGAATATTTAATTCATCAGAGTATCGTTCATACAGGCCATACTGTGTTCATTTGGAGCTATACTTTCTGTAGCCAGTATTCATTGATGCTCATATTTTCTATTCAACATGTAAATAAATAAATAAATAAATAAATAAATAAATAAATAAATAAATAAATAAATAAAAACTCTGTGAAAGGATCAGATTTGGAAACCTGGAGGTCAACATTCCATTTTGTCCTAGTTATTTCCAGGCATAAACAAATGTAAATCTTCAAAAAGTTAGTTCTAAGTTTAAGGAGGGCTTGACAAAAATTATTAAGAATAAATAATAATAATAATAATTTAAATGGCACAGAGCTTTTTGCATGAGAAAGGGAATGATCCAGACGGTGTGGGAGACCAGAGCGAGGGGTTAGGGTTAGTAACCTCTAACCTTTTGGAGGGATGGGGAAGGGGGGGGGGGCTCTCAGGGTTGTCCTGGTCATCAGAGCAGTCGGCGGAGGGGAGGGGGGAGGGGGGGGGGGGCAGAAAGAACAGGGAGACAATAGTGTCCACCACACCCCCCGTCTTCAGTGACCTGACCCTCACACCCTCATCTCCATAACACTACCCCCTCGCTCCTCAGTCTGCCCTCAAATTGAGACCTTATTAAAGATGTGTGTGTGTGTGTGTGTGTGTGTGTGTGTGTGTGTGTGTGTGTGTGTGTGTGTGCATGCAGGGTAATCCCCCTACAGCTGCCCATGACCGTGTCCTCAATACCCTCCTCCTGCCAGCTCTCTCTCTCTCTCTCTCTGTGTGTCCAGGGTGAGATAACCCAACAGGCCTCCCCCTGCTTTAATCCACAGTGGGGCACAAAGGGCCTGTGGCGACTGGTGTGACAGAGCAGAGGCTAACGTCTCTATCTGTCTGTGCAGGCTTGATGCTAATGCTAGCATGGCTAACGTCTCTATCTGTCTGTGCAGGCTTGATGCTAATGCTAGCATGAGCGGATTGAATCCTTGTTAACGTGAGATCGCAGTGCTGAGCTGACTTTCCTGTCAAAGCTCACATCCAAGCCCTCTAATCCACCCAGCAGCTGCTGTGTCATGCAGTGTACAGCATGTCCTGTATCTGAGCATACAGGACATGCAGTGTCCAGCATGTCCTGTATGTGCATACAGGACATGCAGTGTCCAGCATGTCCTGTATCTGAGCATACAGGACATGCAGTGTCCAGCATGTCCTGTATCTGAGCACAGGTCATGCAGTGTCCAGCATGTCCTGTATGCTCATACAGGACATGCAGTGTCCAGCATGTCCTGTATGAGCATACAGGACATGCAGTGTCCAGCATGTCCTGTATGAGCATACAGGACATGCAGTGTCCAGCATGTCCTGTATGAGCATACAGGACATGCTGGACACTGACTGTGAGGCTTCACTGGGCCAATTAACTCAAACCAACTCTCAACTGTCAAACTAAATGAATGCTTGCAAAACTCTCATATGTGTGAGATCATGTGCAAAATAATTCAGCATTGTTTTTCGGCAGAGTTCTCAGTAAGGGTTTGCCCAGGGGTGGAGATGGGATTCGAACCCACGCTCTCCCACTTCCAAATAAGTGCACACGCTAAGTGCAACACCAAGAGCTAGCTCCCTTGGTGGAGCTGGTTGACTAGAGTGTTTTTACTCACATGTATGGGTGCATGCTTATCAGTGATAGAGTTAATAATATGAGAGAAATGATCCGAAGCTAACTCGGGATCAGGGATTAAACATAGTCTCTCCAGATCAGAGTGAAATAAATCGTGTTCTGTGAAGTCTTTAATGAGGCTTTCTGATCACATGGTCAGTCTAACACAAGCTATGGCGCAATTGGCCACTAATGCCCTCAGCAAAAACTCCCTCTGAGGATATTTGAATGGTCTATTAGTTAATACGATGTCAATCAGAGTGGATTTAGCAGGACTTTTTATATTTGGTCTTGTGAGATATTGAATGAGTTGAGTTGATACAGGTCCAGTTCCAAACTGCTTTAGACTGATTGAGGTCTCTGAAAGCCAATCCAAGTTCAGGTCACCCAACACTATCAATTCAGAAGAGACGTAATTAGACAGGATCTCCCCAAGATCCTCAGGAGCCAATTTCGGCACGGAGGGTGGGCGCTAGTAGTGATCGTAGTGATGCTCACCTCACTACGAGGTGAGCATCGCCTCCCACACAAATATCCAAAACAATGTACTCGAAACATTTTGGAATGGAGGTTGCGAGAACACGAGTGACTAAATGTTCTCTAACAAATATCACAACAAAAAAACATTTATGGCAACATCTGAATCAGAAATTCTGCCAGATACCCATGTTTCTGAGATGACGAAGATATCGGGAGCGGTATTATTAATTAGCACATTAATACAATCCATTTTAGGTAGCAGACATCTGGCGTTCAAATGTAAGAATTTCAAGCCACCAGCAGCTTGAAACTCTTCTGGTGACTCGAAGTTAGTAGAGATCACATTATGCGAGGGAGCATAAGGAGTATACCAGGTTGCCCTCTGTGACTGCCCTCGGCCTCGAGGTATGGTGAGGAAGACGCACAGTAGAGGGGCTTAGAACAACAATATCATAGAAGTCAAAATCATAGTCATAACTGGCACTAGACAGAAGCACTTCACGACTAGACGAATCAGAAGTAGACAGTTCAGCAGTATAACCCAATAACCCAAGCCCAGATTGGGGGGGCAGTTTGAATGTGTTCAAAAGTCTGGTTGGCTGGGAGGCTTGGACTTCACATCAGAGGGAAGACCTTTTGGTATCTGGCTCGCATCTGAAGGAGTCCAGAGCATATTGAAAATGACTCGAGACAGGTTCAGCACCATGGAGAGCTCCACAGTAGAGGAGCCCCACAGGTGCTCCAGGGAAGTGGACTATGAAAACCCTCTGGGGGAGAGAGGAGAGGCTCCATGCCAACTCTGAGTGAGGCCTGACTCAAATTGAATGTCCAGTCACGCAGGTATTCCTCTATTAAAGATATAACAAAATAACAAAAAAACTATGTGACTAAACTCATGGCCAATTCTAGCCCTAACCTTACCAAAGTCCTTAAACTAGTTAACTGAAGAAGACCTTTGACCCGTGGACTAGCAGCCTAAAGAATACAATATTGGCAGTTTACATTTCTGCAAGCCACAGATACGTTGAATGGCAACTTTGTGAACCAAAATATGTTGCATATATTTGTAGATAATTATGTGTATATAAACATTATATATGTCATAGAGCCTATTGCCTGCTATTGAAATAGCATGGTGGCCAGTAGTAAGGTGTTTTGGTTGAGGTTTTTGTTATCTAACCATATAAACCCTAACCTTAACCAAGTTGTTTTATTTCATTTTATAAGTCCAAAACTGTTGTGTGTAAATAGGATGGACTCTTGTGTGACAGAGGCTTTGCCATAGAGTACCATACGCTTACCCACAAGTCCCTGCACTTCCTGGTTTGTAGGTGTTACTAATAGAACAAAGATGCTCCCTCACACGACACTGTCTCGCCTTCTCTGGAGAAATATTTTATTATTATTCATCAGGTATTATGTAAGTATAATATTGATGAAGGTCTGATGACCGAAACGTCTGATAGCATCCAATAATAAACAATATTTCTCCAGAGAAGGCGAGACAGTGTGTGGTTGCATCCTCCTCCTCCTCCGACGCACCTGTCATACACTTAGGTGTGCAGAGACTTTATTCAATGGGGTTTTTGTGGGGATTTAGGTTAAATGGATGAAATAAGGTCTGTTTATGAAACAGTGACGGTTGTGTTCAGCAAGATCATCTTCACAAATGAGGAAAACTTGTATGACTTTTGAAGCGTAAATGCTTTTTTTAAGACTTTTGAAGCGTAAATGCTTTTTTTAAGCAGGATTTTCAGAAAACGCTTCAAAAGTCATAAAAGTGGTCCTCATTTGTGAAGATGATCTTGCCGAACACAAACTTTGCTGTTTCATAAACTTTTGTTAAGCACAGACTTCAGATTCCATGTATTTAACCCAAATCCTCATACAGAAATCACATTGCCTTTTACACCGATGAGCCGGAAAGCGTCCAGGTCTTCCGGACTCATACCTGCGGTCCTCTATAGATCACACAGTCTTTTTCAGACAAATTATTAATTAAAGTATAGTCTATCTTAAAACATGTTTAGAGGGGATCTTTTAAGTTTAATAGTCTTCAAATTATATTAATATGAGTTTAATGTGAGTTTCTGTTATAGCTTTGCACAGAATCATACTTATACTTGAGTAAACAAGTTGAATCAGTATTTCTACTTTACCAGGCTTTTTATACACAAGTAAATCTAGGCTACTTCTACTTATGTAAAGAATGTGTGTACTTTTTCCATCTCTGCTTATATGTGAGAGAGAGAGATCCATCTGAAAGCCCTCAGGTTGTGTGTGAGAGAGCCAGTCACTCTCCTGCTCATGTGTGAGAGAGCCAGTCTCTCTCCTGCTCATGTGTGAGAGAGCCAGTCGCTCTCCTGCTCATGTGTGAGAGAGCCAGTCTCTCTCCTGCTCATGTGTGAGAGAGCCAGTCGCTCTCCTGCTCATGTGTGAGAGAGCCAGTCGCTCTCCTGCTCATGTGTGAGAGAGCCAGTCTCTCTCCTGCTCATGTGTGAGAGAGCCAGTCGCTCTCCTGCTCATGTGTGAGAGAGCCAGTCTCTCTCCTGCTCATGTGTGAGAGAGCCAGTCTCTCTCCTGCTCTTGTGTGAGAGAGCCAGTCTCTCTCCTGCTCATGTGTGAGAGAGCCAGTCTCTCTCCTGCTCATGTGTGAGAGAGCCAGTCTCTCTCCTGCTCATGTGTGAGAGAGCCAGTCTCTCTCCTGCTCATGTGTGAGAGAGCCAGTCTCTCTCCTGCTCTTGTGTGAGAGAGCCAGTCTCTCTCCTGCTCATGTGTGAGAGAGCCAGTCTCTCTCCTGCTCATGTGAGAGAGAGCCAGTCTCTCTCCTGCTCATGTGTGAGAGAGCCAGTCTCTCTCCTGCTCTTGTGTGAGAGAGCCAGTCTCTCTCCTGCTCATGTGTGAGAGAGCCAGTCTCTCTCCTGCTCATGTGTGAGAGAGCCAGTCTCTCTCCTGCTCATGTGTGAGAGAGCCAGTCTCTCTCCTGCTCTTGTGTGAGAGAGCCAGTCTCTCTCCTGCTCATGTGTGAGAGAGCCAGTCTCTCTCCTGCTCATGTGTGAGTGGGGCACCAGGCTTGATGTTTTTGTTTTTTCACATAATAAGAGTCACTGAGCCCCTTCTGTAGCCCCGCCCCTCACTGATTAAATCAGGACAAACATGGAGACCTGGCCTCTCCATCACATTGGAGATTATTGCTTATTGATCTGCATAGCTAGTAGGGACCTTGTTTTTGACCAAGCCCTTTTAACCAGTGACCATCAGAAAACCAGCCTATCTCCAAATGCAGATGGGACATTGTGGTCCCATGTCCCATGGGTCCAATATCAATCAATGCGTGTAAGCCTGTTATTGATTTTGGTGATGATATTGGTTAAGACATTGAAGGCTTGCAGTAACCCCCTCCCCATTTCCCCTTTGTTCCTTTTTTTTAATATAATACAATGAGCCCATTTTTAGATACAGTATCTCTAAATGTTTGTTGTACTCAAATACAAATTGTGTATTGGAAAGTTGCCCTGTCACCAATTTTGCAAGCGGCTTTTTCCAGGATAAAGCTATCTTGGAAGTTTGCTTATTAGCACTACATCCGCATTCATGTGCTCCTCGGATATATATATATATATATATATATATAAAAATATATACAGATATATGGGATTTAGCAGGGGTGACATGATCATTACGAAAGGACCCTGTTCAAGTGCTCTTGGGTCGGAAAGAGCAACAAACATGGACACTTGTTTTCTCGTGGCTGGTGTTTTCTTACTAAAAGCAAGTAGTGGCTCATCATGGTATAGCTACAACTAGTAAAAATAAATGATAGCTACTATGAACAGAATAACAAAATATAACTTTTTACAGTCAGTTGGTGCCACGGACTCCATATTTCCCGCCATTGTTGTAGTCCCGAATCCTCATGCAACAACGTCAGAAACTCGTGTAGCATCGAAATCTCCGAAATTCCCACTGGTAAATACAACATTGAAGGGCCGTTCATGTGCTCACAACACGTAAATACGGTAATCCGATATATCCGAGGAGCACATGAACATGCACATGCCTGTGTCCTGCCCACATGCCCATGTTGCTCTCTCTCTCTCTCTCTCTCTGAAACACTGCTGTTTCCTCTAGACTTTGAACTTGGCATATGACTTAATGACAATCAATGGCTTAAACAAAGCCATGCAGGCAGCCCCCTAGCAGCCACTACAATAGCATGTTTACAGCAGAAGGAACTTGCCACCTCCGAGCGAGGAGGAGAGTTTAACTCCCATTAGAAGGACAAAGGAGAAAGGCCCCGGGGCAACGCGCTTCACGCCTGCCCAGATATTCACATTTGCCGCCCACTGTTTAAACTGCCCTCCCTCCTAATGTCATGGATAAGATAGGAAACCAAGATGGCCATAAGAGAGGAATACTATGGTGTATGTTATTCATGCTGCAAAAATAAAAAGTATGTGTTTGTGTGTGCGTTATATGTATATCATGTTTATATATATGTGTATATATATATATATATATATATATATATATATATATGTATATGTATTAGGGCATTCACGACTAGTGAATTTTACTAGTCGACTAGTCGTCCCTAAAGGTAGTCGACTAGTCGACTAACCGTTTTTAATTTATTTTTAATAAATTTTTTTTTTTTTTTTTTTTTTTTTTTTTTTTTTTTTTTTTTTTAAATCTTTAAGAAAGAACATGAGGTATTTACACGACATACAATACATGGACTATCATATCCCATATCCCCCACAAAGAACATCAAAACACAACAAAACAAAACAAGAAAACTGCATAAGATACACAATAATCCAAGAACAAACAAGACTATTGGACAAACAACCAAACAAAAACAATGCATTCAGCTCCTATCCTGATAAGCCTAATGACACTGGGGTAAAAAGTTCTTAAAGTCAAACTCTGTATGTGGTTGCCATATTTTGGGGATGTCTAAGAATCTGCCTTTGCTCTTGTAGTAAATGTTATCCAACGTATGGTAGCTTGAGAGTTCATTCCACCAGTGAACTACAGCTGGGGGATTGGATGGTTTCCAATTTAAAGCTATGCATTTCCTAGCTGCCAACAGGGCAAGATCTATGTATTTACTTTGAATGCATTGTTTTTGTTTGGTTGTTTGTCCAATAGTCTTGTTTGTTCTTGGATTATTGTGTATCTTATGCAGTTTTCTTGTTTTGTTTTGTTGTGTTTTGATGTTCTTTGTGGGGGATATGGGATATGATAGTCCATGTATGTTCTTTCTTAAAGATAAAAAAAAAAAAAAAAAAAAAAAAAAAAAATTTTGCTAAAACGACTAGTCGACTACTAAGCACAGTGTCGACTAGTGGTTTTACTAGTCGACTAGTCGACTAGTCGACTAGTCTGTGAATGCCCTAATATGTATATGTATAATATCATGTTTATATATATGTGTATATATATATCATTCCTGTGAGGTGTATGGCAGGTCAGGGATATGTATGTATGTGTGTATATATGTACTGTATATATATATATATATATATATATATATATATATATATATATATATATATATATATATATATATATATATATATATATATATACAGGGATATGTTGAGGGTGAGGGATTGGAGGAAGCATTTGTGTATACTTGCTTGTTTTATCCCTGGAGCCCAGGACAACCCCCCCATCTACTCTCCATTTTCTCTATCTGTTCCTTTTTGAGGGTGGGGGTGGGATGGGGGGTGAGGGTGGGGGTGGGATGGGGGGTGGGGGTGAGGGTGGGGGTGGGGGTGGGATGGGGGGTGGGGGTGAGATGGGGGGTGGGGGTGAGGGTGGGGGTGGGATGGGGGGTGGGGGTGCTGTGAAGTTTAGGGCCAGCAGGCTGCTAAACAATGGCAATGGAGGGTTGGGGGGAAGGACCACAAGCTGTCTCTCCTCCTCCATCCATCCATCCATCCTGCTCTCCTCCAACTCTCTCATGACCCCGGAGAGGCTAGGCCTAGGGGTTACACCCACAAGGTGCTGGTGTGGGGGTCGCTGGACAGTCCCCTCCTTAAAGAGAAAAAAAAATCTCATTACGGTCACCCCCCACATTGAAAATGGTTTCATCCCCAATGCTATGCACTTAATCACACCCCATGCCCTTTCGGCATGTTTGAAATGATAATCTGCATAGAGGAGTCCATTTTAGCTGCTCAGACTGGCTTTTCTCAATCTAGCATCCTTTAGCCTTGCAACTCTCTATTCATCCTTCATCTATGTTGATGTTGACAGGCTTGGAGGCCTCAGCCTACAAAAGAAGGGGAACTTTGATTGATCCCATGTCAAAGCTAATATTTCAAGCTCCAAACCTCAGAGTGGCTAATTAATAAAAGCTACTGAGGGATATATTGGTATGCAGTGTTAGCCTCTAACCGTAGCATATTGTAAAGAAGCCATAGGATAACATGATCATCTAACTCATTGGCTCTCAGCCATGGTATAGACTATGTGGTTTTACAACCAACCACTATGGCAGCTGATTCCACTGATCAGTTCTTATCTCTGATCAGTTCCTTATCTCTAGTTGAAGGTGTGTTTCAGTTCCTGATCTCTAGTTGAAGGTGTGTTTCAGTTCCTGATCTCTAGTTGAAGGTGTGTTTCAGTTCCTGATCTCTAGTTGAAGGTGTGTTTCAGTTCCTGATCTCTAGTTGAAGGTGTGTTTCAGTTCCTGATCTCTAGTTGAAGGTGTGTTTCAGTTCCTGATCTCTAGTTGAAGGTGTGTTTCAGTTCCTGATCTCTAGTTGAAGGTGTGTTTCAGTTCCTTATCTCTAGTTGAAGGTGTGTTTCAGTTCCTGATCTCTAGTTGAAGGTGTGTTTCAGTTCCTGATCTCTAGTTGAAGGTGTGTTTCAGTTCCTGATCTCTAGTTGAAGGTGTGTTTCAGTTCCTGATCTCTAGTTGAAGGTGTGTTTCAGTTCCTGATCTCTAGTTGAAGGTGTGTTTCAGTTCCTTATCTCTAGTTGAAGGTGTGTTGACTTGAGTTGCTGTAGTGTTTGGCTGCAAGGAAAATCTGCATTATTACATGTTAATGGCACATGGTTGAGAACTGCTGATATAACGCAATTATGTCCGCTTTGGGATGGCCTTTGGTTATAGGTTAGACTTGAAATGTAAATGCTTCTGGAATGACACGTTTATAAGAATGTTCTCTTATAACACTGTTTATAAGAATGTTCTCTTATAACACTGTTTATAAGAATGTTCTCTTATATAGCCCCTAAAGTCTTCCTTAGATGTCAACTTGCCATTTGTGGCATTATGTTTGATTATCAAGTAGGAACAAGTAGGAACAAGTAGGAACAAGTAGGAACAAGTAGGAACGTGCCACTGGCCTGGTTAAAGCTGCCATTCACTCCTCATCAAGCGTCTATATTTCACAAACCAATAAGCACAAAGTGTCCTTGTATGACATGTTTGTGTACAAAGTGTCTTTGTATGACATGTTTGTGTACAAAGTGTCCTTGTATGACATGTTTGTGTGTCCTTGTATGACATGTTTGTGTACAAAGTGTCCTTGTATGACATGTTTGTGTACAAAGTGTCCTTGTATGACATGTTTGTGTGTCCTTGTATGACATGTTTGTGTACAAAGTGTCCTTGTATGACATGTTTGTGTGTCCTTGTATGACATGTTTGTGTGTCCTTGTATGACATGTTTGTGTACAAAGTGTCCTTGTATGACATGTTTGTGTGTCCTTGTATGACATGTTTGTGTACAAAGTGTCCTTGTATGACATGTTTGTGTGTCCTTGTATGACATGTTTGTGTACAAAGTGTCCTTGTATGACATGTTTGTGTGTCCTTGTATGACATGTTTGTGTACAAAGTGTCCTTGTATGACATGTTTGTGTACAAAGTGTCCTTGTATGACATGTTTGTGTGTCCTTGTATGACATGTTTGTGTACAAAGTGTCCTTGTATGACATGTTTGTGTGTCCTTGTATGACATGTTGTGTGTCCTTGTATGACATGTTTGTGTACAAAGTGTCCTTGTATGACATGTTTGTGTGTCCTTGTATGACATGTTTGTGTACAACGTGTCCTTGTATGACCAAAGTGTCCTTGTATGACATGTTTGTGTACAAAGTGTCCTTGTATGACATGTTTGTGTGTCCTTGTATGACATGTTTGTGTACAAAGTGTCCTTGTATGACATGTTTGTGTGTCCTTGTATGACATGTTTGTGTACAAAGTGTCCTTGTATGACATGTTTGTGTACAAAGTGTCCTTGTATGACATGTTTGTGTGTCCTTGTATGACATGTTTGTGTACAAAGTGTCCTTGTATGACATGTTTGTGTGTCCTTGTATGACATGTTTGTGTGTCCTTGTATGACATGTTTGTGTACAAAGTGTCCTTGTATGACATGTTTGTGTGTCCTTGTATGACATGTTTGTGTGTCCTTGTATGACATGTTTGTGTACAAAGTGTCCTTGTATGACATGTTTGTGTACAAAGTGTCCTTGTATGACATGTTTGTGTGTCCTTGTATGACATGTTTGTGTACAAAGTGTCCTTGTATGACATGTTTGTGTACAAAGTGTCCTTGTATGACATGTTTGTGTGTCCTTGTATGACATGTTTGTGTACAAAGTGTCCTTGTATGACATGTTTGTGTACAAAGTGTCCTTGTATGACATGTTTGTGTACAAAGTGTCCTTGTATGACATGTGTGTGTGTCCTTGTATGACATGTTTGTGTACAAAGTGTCCTTGTATGACATGTTTGTGTACAAAGTGTCCTTGTATGACATGTTTGTGTACAAAGTGTCCTTGTATGACATGTTTGTGTGTCCTTGTATGACATGTTTGTGTACAAAGTGTCCTTGTATGACATGTTTGTGTGTCCTTGTATGACATGTTTGTGTACAAAGTGTCCTTGTATGACATGTTTGTGTGTCCTTGTATGACATGTTTGTGTACAAAGTGTCCTTGTATGACATGTTTGTGTACAAAGTGTCCTTGTATGACATGTTTGTGTGTCCTTGTATGACATGTTTGTGTACAAAGTGTCCTTGTATGACATGTTTGTGTGTCCTTGTATGACATGTTGTGTGTCCTTGTATGACATGTTTGTGTACAAAGTGTCCTTGTATGACATGTTTGTGTGTCCTTGTATGACATGTTTGTGTACAACGTGTCCTTGTATGACCAAAGTGTCCTTGTATGACATGTTTGTGTACAAAGTGTCCTTGTATGACATGTTTGTGTGTCCTTGTATGACATGTTTGTGTACAAAGTGTCCTTGTATGACATGTTTGTGTACAAAGTGTCCTTGTATGACATGTTTGTGTGTCCTTGTATGACATGTTTGTGTACAAAGTGTCCTTGTATGACATGTTTGTGTACAAAGTGTCCTTGTATGACATGTTTGTGTGTCCTTGTATGACATGTTTGTGTACAAAGTGTCCTTGTATGACATGTTTGTGTACAAAGTGTCCTTGTATGACATGTTTGTGTACAAAGTGTCCTTGTATGACATGTGTGTGTGTCCTTGTATGACATGTTTGTGTACAAAGTGTCCTTGTATGACATGTTTGTGTACAAAGTGTCCTTGTATGACATGTGTGTGTACAAAGTGTCCTTGTATGACATGTTTGTGTGTCCTTGTATGACATGTTTGTGTACAAAGTGTCCTTGTATGACATGTTTGTGTGTCCTTGTATGACATGTTTGTGTACAAAGTGTCCTTGTATGACATGTTTGTGTGTCCTTGTATGACATGTTTGTGTACAAAGTGTCCTTGTATGACATGTTTGTGTACAAAGTGTCCTTGTATGACATGTTTGTGTGTCCTTGTATGACATGTTTGTGTACAAAGTGTCCTTGTATGACATGTTTGTGTGTCCTTGTATGACATGTTGTGTGTCCTTGTATGACATGTTTGTGTACAAAGTGTCCTTGTATGACATGTTTGTGTGTCCTTGTATGACATGTTTGTGTACAACGTGTCCTTGTATGACCAAAGTGTCCTTGTATGACATGTTTGTGTACAAAGTGTCCTTGTATGACATGTTTGTGTGTCCTTGTATGACATGTTTGTGTACAAAGTGTCCTTGTATGACATGTTTGTGTGTCCTTGTATGACATGTTTGTGTACAAAGTGTCCTTGTATGACATGTTTGTGTACAAAGTGTCCTTGTATGACATGTTTGTGTGTCCTTGTATGACATGTTTGTGTACAAAGTGTCCTTGTATGACATGTTTGTGTGTCCTTGTATGACATGTTTGTGTGTCCTTGTATGACATGTTTGTGTACAAAGTGTCCTTGTATGACATGTTTGTGTGTCCTTGTATGACATGTTTGTGTGTCCTTGTATGACATGTTTGTGTACAAAGTGTCCTTGTATGACATGTTTGTGTACAAAGTGTCCTTGTATGACATGTTTGTGTGTCCTTGTATGACATGTTTGTGTACAAAGTGTCCTTGTATGACATGTTTGTGTACAAAGTGTCCTTGTATGACATGTTTGTGTGTCCTTGTATGACATGTTTGTGTACAAAGTGTCCTTGTATGACATGTTTGTGTACAAAGTGTCCTTGTATGACATGTTTGTGTACAAAGTGTCCTTGTATGACATGTGTGTGTGTCCTTGTATGACATGTTTGTGTACAAAGTGTCCTTGTATGACATGTTTGTGTACAAAGTGTCCTTGTATGACATGTTTGTGTACAAAGTGTCCTTGTATGACATGTTTGTGTGTCCTTGTATGACATGTTTGTGTACAAAGTGTCCTTGTATGACATGTTTCTGTACAAAGTGTCCTTGTATGACATGTTTGTGTACAAAGTGTCCTTGTATGACATGTTTGTGTGTCCTTGTATGACATGTTTGTGTACAAAGTGTCCTTGTATGACATGTTTGTGTACAAAGTGTCCTTGTATGACATGTTTGTGTACACTCCACTTACTATATCCACCAGAGATGCTATACTGCCCCCTTCCATCACAGTGATGCACACAGTATTGGCAGAGATGGACAATGGCCTCTAAGGCCTTGCAGGTTGCTACGCCGTGTGTTCGATAACCGTGGCCGTAGCATGTGATGCAAAGTCCCCCCTCGGGACTCCTGAATGTCATTACCAGCCCTGAGGGAGGGAGGGGGGCTGTAGGGGGGCAGGAGGGGGGAGGGAGGGGGGCAGGACTCAATCAGTCCATCCAGGCACAGCTGACTGGAACACCTCTCTGCATCTGCTGGGTGGGGGTCCACTCATTTGAAGGGCTGCAGATGGTGATTTCTTGATGCGACAGACGAGTGAAGCCAATGACTGGCATTACAGGCACGGGGCAGGCTGCTTGTGACTGCATTACAGGCACAGGGCAGGCTGCTTGTGACTGCATTACAGGCACGAGGCAGGCTGCTTGTGACTGCATTACAGGCACGAGGCAGGCTGCTTGTGACTGCATTACAGGCATGGAGCAGGCTGCTTGTGACTGCATTACAGGCACGGGGCAGGCTGCTTGTGACTGCATTACAGGCACAGGGCAGGCTGCTTGTGACTGCATTACAGGCACGAGGCAGGCTGCTTGTGACTGCATTACAGGCATGGAGCAGGCTGCTTGTGACTGCATTACAGGCACGGGGCAGGCTGCTTGTGACTGCATTACAGGCACGAGGCAGGCTGCTTGTGACTGCATTACAGGCATGGAGCAGGCTGCTTGTGACTGGCATTACAGGCACGGGGCAGGCTGCTTGTGACTGCATTACAGGCACGGGGCAGGCTGCTTGTGACTGCATTACAGGCACGGGGCAGGCTGCTTGTGACTGCATTACAGGCACGGGGCAGGCTGCTTGTGACTGCATTACAGGCACGGGGCAGGCTGCTTGTGGGAAAGCTCAGGCACGGGGCAGGCTGCTTGTGGGAAAGCTCAGGCACGGGGCAGGCTGCTTGTGGGAAAGCTCAGGCACGGGGCAGGCTGCTTGTGACTGCATTACAGGCACGGGGCAGGCTGCTTGTGGGAAAGCTCAGGCACGGGGCAGGCTGCTTGTGACTGCATTACAGGCACGGGGCAGGCTGCTTGTGACTGCATTACAGGCACAGGGCAGGCTGCTTGTGGGAAAGCTCCATAGCTGCATTACAGGCACGGGGCAGGCTGCTTGTGGCATTACAGGCACGGGGCAGGCTGCTTGTGGGAACATTACAGGCACGGGGCAGGCTGCTTGTGGCATTACAGGCACGGGGCAGGCTGCTTGTGACTGCATTACAGGCACGGGGCAGGCTGCTTGTGGCATTACAGGCACAGGGCAGGCTGCTTGTGACTGCATTACAGGCACGGGGCAGGCTGCTTGTGACTGCATTACAGGCACGGGGCAGGCTGCTTGTGGCATTACAGGCACGGGGCAGGCTGCTTGTGGCATTACAGGCACGGGGCAGGCTGCTTGTGGCATTACAGGCACGGGGCAGAAGGTGCTGCTTGTGGGAAAGCTCCAGAGCTGTATTTGATAAACGATGTGTACCAAACTGTAATCCAATGGGCTATTACAGAATGTCAAACAGCCATTTTGCATTAAACGCCTCGTCAACAATGTATTTTCAAATGTACATTAATGTCAAGAGGAATTGCAGTTCAACAATATAACGTCAAAGAGGCCATGTTTGTGGTATTTGTAGCAACATACGTTTCCATAATACAATCAGAGGTCCAATTTCAATCCATACCATTTGCCAGGCTTTCTTGTGCAGAGTGGTTTTTGTTTAATCAGAATCAGAATCACTTTTATTGCCAGGATATGTAAAGATTACATACAAGGAATGTGTCTCAGTGCAAGTACTGTATGTATCAATATTCAGAAGATAAATGAAGATATGACAAAATATAGACAAAATTGCAACTGCAGTCCAAGATACAATATACCGGTATACATGAATATAAGGAGTGTCAAATAGCCATTAAATAGGAACTTACAGTCCAAGCGGTGAACGATGAAGTTAACAAGAGTAATATAATAAAGTAAAAAGTTCTGGTAGGACAAACGGCTATATAATACTTAATGTAATGTAGTGTAATGCATGATTCCATTGATTTGCTCTGTTTTATTTAGAGGATACTGGTATCTATAAAAGTAAGACAAAGTAGAATCTAGTACAATTATTAAAGTAAAGTAGTAAAGCATTGGGCAATATAGTGCCTACACAGCTGGGCTGGTTTGGGTTATACTTTAGGAAGAAACCATTGGTTATGGAACCTAAACATCGAGGAGAGAGGGATGATGAAAACCTAAGTGTGTCCAGATCATTAGCAAACAGTGAGGGGAATACACATCACCTCAGGAAGGAATCCAAAGTCAAGTTCAGCTCCAAGCTGCTGTGTGTGGGAAGAAGAGATCTTCTGAGTGTTTTGGGATGAGTTGGCTGAAAACAATAGCTGCTGTCTCAGGGCTCACAGCTGAGCTGGAAGCAGTAAGGGAGGGCTAATGGTGGGCTAACAGATGCAAAAGCACACATTGAACTTGATCATCATGCAGGTTCAAGGCCAGACTGTGATTGTTCTTGCCACAGCTTCCCCATGCCTCCCAACAGCTGGAGAGAAACGCTGGCTATTCCAAGGGGTCAGCCAGGGTGGGGCTTTTTAAATCTGGGAATATTCACCGCAAATAAGGCTTAGAGAATATGGGGAAGACTGGGAGTGTCACAGAGGTCAGCACGGAGAGGGGACAGAGCCAGCCGATGGCATGGGAACGTCACCTCGGAGATGGGACTGAAAGGGAGGCAAGGGACGGGAGGGGTGGAGGGGATGCATAAGAAGGGGCAGATGGTGCCCTTGCACTTGGTGGCTGGTGTGAGTTTTTACAGAGGTTATTGGGGGTTGGGTGGAAATAAGTATAGTCACAACACTATTGTCACTATTCGCTGCTGGTTCAATAGAAGCTCCCCTAACTTGACCCCAGCAACCCTCGCTAGTGTTCTCTTCCCGGTTCAGGTATTGTTGTTGCCCCTAACCCTAACCCTAACCTCTCTGGCTGGATGGCTCAGTGGCATTCAGTCGATTGTGGTGGCTTTACGTTAAATGTGTTGGAAGCCGCAAAACCATCCGAGCCATCAATCAAATGCAATGGTTTTTGGTGTCAAGTGAAGCTTTTCTGAGGAAAAAGTTTGGCCCCAGGCTTGGTCTTTGTTAGAGAGGTCTCCCCCTGCGCTGTTGTGTCTCAGCATTTAGTCACAAACAAATATGGGAGGCCGGTCCCGAATCCAACTTTCTATTATTCACTGTCCATTTCCTAGAAAGATATTTTGGAAACACTTCCTGGTAAAAACACTTCCTGGTAAAAACTTCATGAAGTAGAATCGCAAAGGTGGAGTTCCATAAATACAACTGAATTATTTTAGGATCCTAAATGCTTGAATCTCATTGGACTCTTAACCATCTTACTGGACTGTCTGATAGGATCCTATAAGAAATGTGAGCCCTATTAGGTCCTAAAATACTTTTCTTTACTTTTAGACCACATAGATTTTTTTAAATCTTTTAGAACCACTAAAAGCACCATGATAGCATTATTCTCATTATTATTACTTTGACTAGTTCATTCAGTTTGAAAGGTATCCTCAAGCAAGCAAGCAAGCAAGAAAATGCTCACATTACTGAAATAGCAGCATTATAAATACATAAATATAAATACAGGCCTATGTCAGAAAGAGAGATTGCTGTAATAGAAATGCATTTTAATTTCTAGTAATGGGAGTGGTTACATTTACATAAATCTCACAACCAAAAAGTAATTTAGCACAATATCTAGAAATAAGAAGCACTTGTGTTTTCTATTTCAAAATGTGACATTTTGGAATTGTGACCTTCCCAGTTGAGTCTTCTTTACTAACCAGTAGCCTCTCTTCCCTCTGTTTGCAGATGTCTGCCTAGCCTCCGAGGCCGAGCTGGCCTTCCTTCTGGAGCCCAGTGATGTGATCGCAGTGAGGGACCGCCCCCTGATGCTGGACTGTCGGGTGCAAGGCGAGGAACCCATTATGGTCACATGGCGTAGAAATGGGGTGCCTGTGCCCACCGGTCCGCGGGTTCAAGTGCTGGAGAACGGTACACTCTTCATCCAGAGCTTCCAGAAACGCAGAGATGGGAATGACCCGGATGTGGGCGAGTACGACTGCGCCGCCCAGAACCGCTACGGCATGCTGGTCAGCCGCAAGGCCAAGGTCCAGATGGCATGTAAGTGTGTCGCTGTGCAGTACAGTACAGGACCGGCCTGACAAACAGCTGCTGTGGACCCTGTGCAGTACAGTACAGGACCGGCCTGACAAACAGCTGCTATGGAGAAGTTTGGAGTTTTACTTCCACAACATTACGGGCAGAGCTGTTAATGGGTAGAGCCACAGTTTTTTTTAGCACAAGTTGGCTAACTGGCAAACTTGAATGATAAAGAAGAAACTCTGGTGAAAATAGAACTTAAAATTATGAATGGTTATGATTTATTTTAATTTGTTCAAGATCATGACTCTTATGAAGATCAGCATGGTACTAATGAGCTTGCCCAGATAGCTAAATCCTAATAAGGCTATTTAAAATGGATTCATTTTTAAAAACTAATAATAAAGCTAGATAACTTAAAGCTAATAAGGCTAGTTTGAATTTGGATGGCAGCTAGGCTAGCTAACATATAACTTAGTATGGCTAGAATCTTTGTAGGCATAATATTAGCTATCCCTTAACCCTTACAGTACCTTTTGAACTCTTCAGTACAATGTCACAGAAAAACGGTAGTTCTTTCAACTCTGACCATGAGGTTTAACTCAACCAATGAGATATGTATCTGCATCAACCAATGAGATACTATACCTGCCTCAACCAATGAGATACTGGATCTGCCTCAACCAATGAGATACTGTACCTGCCTCAGATAAATGTTTCTTACGGATCTGTCCAATCACAGAGGACTATCTCATCATACTATTATGCTTCTTACATTCCAGTTTTTCCAGTTACCACTGTATTACTGTATCTATTTTATGGTTTCCATGACAACTGGGTATTATTATACAGCAAAAGACATATGCTCCAGATTCATAGGTTTGGTCTATTCTCCCTTGAAGAACAAGGGTTTGCACACAAAATAAGCACAGTCAATATGAAGACAAGAATAGAGTAGTACCACAGGCATGAGTCCAGAAGTAGCAGTTTGGTTCATAAGGGGAAAAGTGAATAGGCTTTTAGTATGGGGATTCCAGGTTCAATTCATGAAATAAGATCTGTGGTTGACAAAACCACTTTTTATGACTTTGGAAGCCTAAATTAATGTTTTTAATGTGATTTTCAGAAAATGTTTAAAAAGTCATCAAAGTGGTCCTCGTTTGTGAAAATTATTCTGCTGAACACAAATTTCCACTCTTGGCTTGTGTTAACCACATACCTTATTTCATGCATGAAATCCCCATTCTAAAATCCCATAGCCTTTCCCCCCTAAGAGCCAACATTGCGCCGATTTCTGGTTGAGCCTACAAGAATATCATCCCTGTGGTACTCTATCCTCATCAAGTCCCATGCGAGACTACAAAGTCCCAGGAAAAGAAAAAAAAAATCAGAGTTAACAGCCCTAAGTTGTAGAGGAGCAGTTATATCGATGTGTTATTATGCCAAAATTTGTTTTAGGGAAACATTATTTTCTTAATATATATTTCCATTCCCAAATTATATATCTATGTAAAAAGTGTTATCAGAAAATTATATCCACCTTTCTCCCAAAATGTTGCATTTCTGGCCAATCTCTTTTTCTTTAATAATAAGTCATGATGTTCATGTAACATGTAGATTTTAATTATCATTAAAACTGTGAAAAACACAGTAAAATTACTGACCATCATCAACCAGTTAGCAAAAGTCTCCCAGACGCAGGCGTGCATCCTTGGTGAAATGATTTCAGTGAGTGTATCAGTACTTTTTGAACATTTTCAGGACATTTAACAATACTGTCATAACACTGATAAAGGTGATCATTTTGGTGTGTGAAATTTTCATTTAATCTCTAGTCGTGAACATTTATTCACATGTCCCTCTAGACAGTTAACACACAGGAGATCACAAAATAATGGTTCCTCGTGAAGGTGATTTAGATGAGAAGGCTAGAAGAGAACACTATAGGCCTTTTTATATCCATGTCCATACATTACCTAGAGGTGATAAAAAGAGCACAGAGAGCAGAGAATGCCTTTTGGTCTTGCCCCCAGATCGTCACTGCATGTTGCCTCATCTCTGTCAAAACATCCCATAGTTTGGGTTATAAATGATGCCTCACATGGTGAACACCTCTGACTCTACCTGGCAACCACAGACCCCCTCTGACTCTTTCATCTTTTGTGTGTTTTCATATGAACAGCCGCCCCACGCAGCGGGCTGCTGGACTGTTCACACACTCACTAAAACACACAATCAAACATACAGTATACTGTAACTGTTACAGTGTAACTGTTACATGAGAACACACACCTACACCGTTTACTTTCAATTCGGTTTTTTTTTTTTAAATGCCTAGTTTAGTTGAGTTTTTTTTATTAACAGTGGTTTTAGTCTTTTTTGTAATATGGGTTTTTTGTCAGGGATAAGATTCAAAAAGAAAAAATTGTAATA
The DNA here is from genome assembly GCF_964638095.1 of Poromitra crassiceps. Taxonomy (NCBI): domain Eukaryota; kingdom Metazoa; phylum Chordata; class Actinopteri; order Beryciformes; family Melamphaidae; genus Poromitra; species Poromitra crassiceps. The sequence continues at coordinate 53,166,694 of NC_139643.1, read as the reverse complement.
AAATGTAATAAAATGTAATAAAAAGTCAACAAAACATCATTTAAAAAAAAGTGTATGCCAGGCGAGGGGCGGAGACTAAAACAGAAAAAAGGTATCCATCCAAATTGCCCCCCCCCCCCCCCCCCCACACACACACACACACAAAACCTTCTCCCCTCCCCCCACCCCTTCCTTGAGTCAAATAAAAGCAGGGGTTTGTGGGTAATCCAGGAGAGTTATGGCTGTCTCTGGTGGTCTTCCCTCAACGCAATGAGTTGCCATGGTGACGTTCTCTCATTTGCAGACCCCTCCCTTAGTATACACCCTTATTGATTATAACCACCAGGTTATTAGAAAGGAATCCTCTGTGTGTGAAGGAAACGCTATTGTGTCGTTTCTTCCAGAAACTGTCCTCGTGTAAAGGGCCCCTCAGAGTTTGAAAACCCCTGCCAGAGACTCTTCACAGCAACTGTTTTGAGGTGGTAAAGCAGATGTAATCAATAACATGAATGAGGGCCCTGGCACTGGAACGCCTAAATGGAATGGGACCATCATTAACGTATTGGTTACACCTGCTTTACTTCCTGCTTTACCACCTCAAAACGGTTGCTGTGAAAAGGGTCTATATATTGATGATTAAAAAGAGAAGCTACGTGGCTATGTGGCCTAAAAGAAAAGATGTGTTGTCTTTGTTCCTCAGCACTGCCTAAGTTCCACACACACCCACAGTCCATGGCGGTGGATGAGGGGGGCGTGGCCCGTTTCCAGTGTCAGATCAACGGTGTGCCTGAAGCCACAATCACCTGGGAGAGAGAACGACTGCCTCTCAGTACCTCCAACAACAGGTAGCATCACACGCACACGCGCACGCACGCACGCACGCACGCACGCACGCACACACACACACACACACACACACACACACACACACACACACACACACACACACACACACACACACACACATATTATACAGTATATATATATGTGTTATACGCGCACGTGTGTGTGTGTGTGTGTGTGTGCGCGTGTGTCTGAAAATTTACTAAGGTGTTTTCGTCACCAAACACATCCTACTAGACCTATTTCTGGTCGCTGAGCACGATGGTGCTGTTGGTTTTTGGATACGCCCCCCAGGAGGCCCAACCCTAACCCTAGCCCTAGCGTTCCGGAGATATCGCCATTCTGAATCCCCATTGTGAGCGAAAATTTACTAAGGTGTTTTCGTCACCAAACACATCCTACTAGACCTATTTCTGGTCGCTGAGCACGATGGTGCTGTTGGTTTTTGGATACGCCCCCCAGGAGGCCCAACCCTAACCCTAGCCCTAGCATTCCGGAGATATCGCCATTCTGAATCCCCATTGTGAGCGAAAATTTACTAAGGTGTTTTCGTCACCAAACACATCCTACTAGACCTATTTCTGGTCGCTGAGCACGATGGTGCTGTTGGTTTTTGGATACGCCCCCCAGGAGGCCCAACCCTAACCCTAGCCCTAGCGTTCCGGAGGTATCGCCATTCTGAATCCCCATTGTGAGCGAAAATTTACTAAGGTGTTTTCGTCACCAAACACATCCTACTAGACCTATTTCTGGTCGCTGAGCACGATGGTGCTGTTGGTTTTTGGATACGCCCCCCAGGAGGCCCAACCCTAACCCTAGCCCTAGCGTTCCGGAGATATCGCCATTCTGAATCCCCATTGTGAGCGAAAATTTACTAAGGTGTTTTCGTCACCAAACACATCCTACTAGACCTATTTCTGGTCGCTGAGCACGATGGTGCTGTTGGTTTTTGGATACGCCCCCCAGGAGGCCCAACCCTAACCCTAGCCCTAGCGTTCCGGAGATATCGCCATTCTGAATCCCCATTGTGAGCGAAAATTTACTAAGGTGTTTTCATCACCAAACACATCCTACTAGACCTATTTCTGGTCGCTGAGCACGATGGTGCTGTTGGTTTTTGGATACGCCCCCCAGGAGGCCGAACCCTAACCCTAGCCCTAGCGTTCCGGAGATATCGCCATTCTGAATCCCCATTGTGAGCGAAAATTTACTAAGGTGTTTTCGTCACCAAACACATCCTACTAGACCTATTTCTGGTCGCTGAGCACGATGGTGCTGTTGGTTTTTGGATACGCCCCCCAGGAGGCCCAACCCTAACCCTAGCCCTAGCGTTCCGGAGATATCGCCATTCTGAATCCCCATTGTGAGCGAAAATTTACTAAGGTGTTTTCGTCACCAAACACATCCTACTAGACCTATTTCTGGTCGCTGAGCACGATGGTGCTGTTGGTTTTTGGATACGCCCCCCAGGAGGCCCAACCCTAACCCTAGCCCTAGCGTTCCGGAGATATCGCCATTCTGAATCCCCATTGTGAGCGAAAATTTACTAAGGTGTTTTCGTCACCAAACACATCCTACTAGACCTATTTCTGGTCGCTGAGCACGATGGTGCTGTTGGTTTTTGGATACGCCCCCCAGGAGGCCCAACCCTAACCCTAGCCCTAGCGTTCCGGAGATATCGCCATTCTGAATCCCCATTGTGAGCGAAAATTTACTAAGGTGTTTTCGTCACCAAACACATCCTACTAGACCTATTTCTGGTCGCTGAGCACGATGGTGCTGTTGGTTTTTGGATACGCCCCCCAGGAGGCCCTACCCTAACCCTAGCCCTAGCGTTCCGGAGATATCGCCATTCTGAATCCCCATTGTGAGCGAAAATTTACTAAGGTGTTTTCGTCACCAAACACATCCTACTAGACCTATTTCTGGTCGCTGAGCACGATGGTGCTGTTGGTTTTTGGATACGGCCCCCAGGAGGCCCAGGTCCTTAAAAAATGTCGTTATAGCTCAGTGTTTAACCCATGTCTTGCTTGTCCAGGTACACCCTCCTGCCGATGGGGATCCTCCAGGTGACGGGGGTGAGGGAGACTGACGGGGGGGTCTACCGCTGTGTGGCTTCCAACATGGCCAACACCCGCTACAGCCACGAGGCCAGGCTCAATGTCACGGGTAGGTGGACAGCATCTGAGATAGCTACCATGACCCGTTTTGAAGCCTCAACTTTGCCATTTTCACCATTGCCATCTTGGTTATTCGGAGCCAGAAGTGATGTGAATTTGGACACGATCCCTGGATCCCTGGACAGGTAGTCTCGCTGGCGCCGCAGGTCTCCATAGTGGGATTGCGATGGGCGGCGCTTAGCGGCAGTGCCCTTGGAAAATAGTTTCAAACAATCCAACTTGCCGTTTTCAGCGTGTAGCAACGAGCTAGCATGTAGGTTTCTGCCGTTAGCTTGCTGGCTAGTTAGCGTTGTTGTTTTCACTGAGGTGGCAGGGCACTGTTTACAGTGACACACAGGGAGGAGGGAGCGGAAGCCGCTCTGATTGACATGGTCGGAGCCAATGACAGAGTTTGTAATAAGCCGGGAGCGGACATCCGGCTGCCACCAAAACAGTCGCTCCAATGGGAGAGCAGAGTAGAGCAGGGGAGGGTTTATCCCAGTTGCCTGTTTCCGTGGTGCCAGACTCCTCTCCCGGTAGGGAGGGGAGGCTGGCCAGCGAGACTACTGGACAGGCAACCTGTCAATCACGTCCCAAAACAGTCTGACTGCTTGATCATCTATTTGACTGGAAATGGGCCCATAATTGACCAAATGAACATCAGGCTGTATTGAAGAAGTCTTGAAAGTGGCGATTGAGACCATCAACTCATTAGGAAAGTGTTTACTGACGTCATCATTCAAGTGAGAAGTATGGCCATTTTCTAATTCACTTCCATGTAACCAGAGATATTGACGTGCATCTAGCAAGGAAACGGTTTGAACTGACATGGAGCAGGCCACCTTGAGCAGAGCAGAGGGGAGGTCCGTCTCTCACACCATGCTATAATCACTTGCCAGTAGGGGAACAACCCCTCTATGAAAATGGGCCGGCCCAGTGCAGTGCTGGGCCGGTTAAGTTGATTACTATATATTATTTTTTTCTTTCTGCGGTCCAGTCCGGCCCGGTCCGGCCCGTACGCACACCGGCCGTTCTGGCATTTGCCAGAACTGCCAGATGGCCAGTCCGGGCCTGATTGGCCATTTTCCAATTCACTTCCATGTACCTGGACTTCTTTTTGCAGCCGGTGGAGTTGCCCCCTAAAAGTAATTTGTGGTGTGCCTTAACGATGGACAACATATTTTAGATGTTTTGGTCACTCAGTGGTGTTTTGAGACTGACCAACATTGTTACAGGCAGGGGGCTTAGCTAACGTAGCAAGCTAACACGGCGCAGTGATACTGCAATGCGGTTGTGTTTATAGAATATTTTACTTTGAACGCAGCTAAGCCAATCACAATCCAGGACCAGAACTATCTGTTTTATAACATGGATGTTGCCGTAGATAAATGACCTATAGAGATCATCTCTTTGTCTCTCTTTAGGTGGAGCTCCCAGGACCTACAAGGAGCCGGTCATCCTGTCCGGACCGCAGAACCTGACCATCACTGTCCATCAGACGGCCATCTTGGAGTGCATCGCCACAGGAAACCCAAGGCCCATCGTCTCCTGGAGCAGGCTAGGTGTGTGTGTGTGTGTGTGTGTGTGTGTGTGTGTGTGTGTGTGTGTGTGTGTGTGTGTGTGCGTGCGTGCACGTGCGTGCGTGTGTGTAGGTGCGACCACATTAACACAGTGGATACAAGTGGATGATCACGAAGTACTCATTTAAAGGACTCACACCTGGTTAACACCTGGTTAACACCGTATCACGTTTCTGAACCAAAAATACTTTACATGTTTCTAGATTGTGCATAATCACATTATACGTTATAGAGTCTGCTATTGAACTAGTGCCGTGGCCAGTAAGGGTGTTGTGGTCAGGTCATTATAGTGCAGTGGCCAGTAAGGGTGTTGTGGTCAGGTCATTATAGTGCAGTGGTCAGGTCATTATAGCGCAGTGGCCAGTAATGGTGATGTGGTCAGGTCATTATAGTGCAGTGGTCAGTAAGGGTGTTGTGGTCAGGTCATTATAGTGCAGTGGCCAGTAAGGGTGTTGTGGTCAGGTCATTATAGTGCAGTGGTCAGGTCATTATAGTGCAGTGGTCAGTAAGGGTGTTGTGGTCAGGTCATTATAGTGCAGTGGCCAGTAAGGGTGTTGTGGTCAGGTCATTATAGTGCAGTGGTCAGTAAGGGTGATGTGGTCAGGTCATTATAGTGCAGTGGCCAGTAAGGGTGATGTGGTCAGGTCATTATAGTGCAGTGGCCAGTCAGGGTGTTGTGGTCAGGACATTATAGTGCAATGGCCAGTAAGGGTGATGTGGTCAGGTCATTATAGTGCAGTGGTCAGTAAGGGTGATGTGGTCAGGTCATTATAGTGCAGTGGTCAGGTCATTATAGTGCAGTGGTCAGGTCATTATAGCGCAGTGGCCAGTAATGGTGATGTGGTCAGGTCATTATAGTGCAGTGGTCAGGTCATTATAGCGCAGTGGTCAGTAAGGGTGATGTGGTCAGGTCATTATAGTGCAGTGGTCAGGTCATTATAGTGCAGTGGTCAGTAAGGGTGATGTGGTCAGGTCATTATAGTGCAGTGGCCAGTAAGGGTGATGTGGTCAGGTCATTATAGTGCAGTGGCCAGTAAGGGTGTTGTGGTCAGGTCATTATAGTGCAGTGGTCAGTAAGGGTGATGTGGTCAGGTCATTATAGTGCAGTGGCCAGTAAGGGTGTTGTGGTCAGGTCATAATAATAATAATAATAATAATAATAATAATAATAATAATAATAATAACTTTATTTATAGAGCACCTTTCACAGACTGAAATCACAAAGTGCTTTACAAAGCAAAAGAAAATACAGAGAATACAATATTAAAATCGAGAATAAAAATAGAGGTCACTGAACATAGTGTTCAGGACAGTAAACAATGGGGTAGAGCAAAACTACACACTACAAACGGACCACGTTGTTAAAGATACATCATTCAATGAACAAACAAATAAACAAAACAGGGATACAGGGCAAGACCGGCATCAGTCACTGAAAGCCTCTCTAAAAAGGTGAGTCTTTAGGAGACGTTTGAAGGACTCCACAGAAACAGCTGATCTAAGTGGTGGAGGCAGGCTGTTCCACAGTTTAGGGGCCATGGCCTCAAAGGCTCGGTCGCCACGGGTCTTGAGGCGTGTACGAGGAACCTGAAGCAGGTTTAGATCATTGGATCTGAGGGAACGAGCAGAAGGGGGTGAAGTAGGTCCGAGATGTAATCAGGTGCCTGAGAGTGTAGTGCTTTGTAGGTGAGGGTGATGATTTTGAACTGGAATCTATAGGCAACAGGTAACCAGTGAAGTGACTTGAGTACCGGGGTGATGTGTTTGACCTGGTGAGCAAGCGCGCGGCAGCATTTTGAATGGCCTGCACGCGGCGTAGAGCGGATTTACTGAGCAGTGGGAAAAGAGCATTGCAGTAATCTAATCGTGACGATATAAAGGCGTGAATCAACATTTCCATCTCAGGAAAAGAGAGTGTGGATCTAAGTTTACCAATATTCCGTAGGTGGAAAAAGCATTTTTTAGAGAGCTGTTTTATATGGACGTCTAGTGAAAGAGAGTGGTCAAAAAAGACCCCTAAGTTACGTAGGCTAGGGCGGACGGCAGAGGAGAGAGGGCCAATCCTATTTTTTATCGTGGATGTGACACTATCCAGAGCGATGATGAGCACCTCGGTTTTGTCCTTATTTAGCTGCAGGAAATTTTCAGCCATCCATGCATTTATCGCACTAATACAGTCTAGAAGTCTGGAAATCTGATCTAACTCGTTTGGTTTGAAAGAGAAGCGGAGCTGGATATCATCGGCATAGAAATGATATGAGATATCAAAACTGTGGATTAGTCTCCCCAGTGGAAGCATATACGTTCCAAATAGGAGAGGCCCCAGGATCGATCCCTGTGGGACCCCACAGAACAGGGGAGCGGAAGAGGAAACAAAATTATTGATCTGTACACTAAAGCTGCGACCTGATAAAAAAGACCTAAACCAGTCTAAGGCAGTGCCTGAAATGCCCACCCAGTCACGAAGCCTATCGATCAGGATAAGGTGGTCCACAGTGTCGAAGGCGGCACTGAGATCTAGGAGAACTAAAATCTGGTACTCTCCAGCATCGGTGGACGTAAGCAGCTCATTTGTTACCCTCAGGTAACAAATGAGCTCATTAGCTAATGGTATTTGATCTTCTCTAGAGCTTCAGGGTGAGCACTGTGTAGAGTGTGATCTTCTCTAGAGCTTCAGGGTGAGCACTGTGTAGAGTGTGATCTTCTCTAGAACTTCAGGGTGAGCACTGTGTAGAGTGTGATCTTCTCTATGTGTTTCTACAGATGGCCGGTCCATCGGTGTGGAGGGGATCCAGGTTCTTGGGACGGGGAACCTGATGATCTCAGACGTGTCCCTGCAGCACTCTGGGGTGTACGTGTGTGCTGCCAACAGGCCCGGGACCAGGATGAGACGCACCGCGCTCGGCAGGCTGGTGGTACAAGGTGAGGCCAGATGCAAATTTCTGCCAAGGTGTCCATGAGCAAGACTTAACCCGTTGATACCTGATGCAGCATTTGTGTGTATATCCCTCATTTGTGTGTGTATCCCTTTAAGACCGCGTGACGCGGTTCGCGGTTTTAAAGGGATACACACACAAATGAGTCAGAGAGGAGGAGATGCTTGTGTCAGAGAGGAGGAGATGCTTGTGTCAGAGAGGAGGAGATGCTTGTGTCAGAGGAGGAGATACCTGTGTCAGAGGAGGAGATACTTGTGTCAGAGGAGGAGATACTTCTGTCAGAGAGGAGGAGATACTTGTGTCAGAGGAGGAGATACTTGTGTCAGAGGAGGAGATACTTGTGTCAGAGAGGAGGAGATACTTGTGTCAGAGAGGAGGAGATGCTTGTGTCAGAGGAGGAGATACCTGTGTCAGAGGAGGAGATACTTGTGTCAGAGAGGAGGAGATACTTGTGTCAGAGGAGGAGATACTTGTGTCAGAGGAGGAGATGCTTGTGTCAGAGGAGGAGATACTTGTGTCAGAGAGGAGATACTTGTGTCAGAGGAGGAGATACTTGTGTCAGAGGAGGAGATACTTGTGTCAGAGAGGAGGAGATACTTGTGTCAGAGGAGGAGATACTTGTGTCAGAGGAGGAGATACTTGTGTCAGAGGAGGAGATACTTGTGTCAGAGGAGGAGATACTTGTGTCAGAGAGGAGGAGATGCTTGTGTCAGAGGAGGAGATACTTGTGTCAGAGAGGAGGAGATACCTGTGTCAGAGAGGAGGAGATACTTGTGTCAGAGAGGAGGAGATACTTGTGTCAGAGGAGGAGATACTTGTGTCAGAGAGGAGGGGGAGACAGGCTGATCTTTAATATATTCATTAATTTATTGATTATATCGCTTTTTGGTTTGGGATCAAGAAGAACAAAGAGCTTTAGGTAACATGGACACCCACCAATGTTGCTTAGCCTGAGTGTTTTGGCCGTTGAATGACCTCATGTTCCTCATGTTCCTCATGTTCCTCACTGCCACTCTACTGCTATCATTGAATTGATTATCAGCTTCAAGCAACTTGCCCCCAAGAGGAACAAGAGGAGAGCATTTACAAAAATTCCTGTAGGCTACTCATGGTAGTTGTCAGTGACAATGTCCAAAAAGTAAGGTTATCAGGAGAGCTGAGATTCCAGGAACAAACAGTAATAAGAAAATATTTATGAATGGGAAATATGGGCTAAAGTATGGATTAGTAAGAGTACAGAATATTAACAATGTGATAACAATTGTATAACATCACAAATATGAGAAATATACCAAAGTAAACTAAGTAAATATGCAGCAAATAAATGCGTACAGTGTGAAATAGGTCATAACGTTAGCTCTTGGACATTTTCAAACAGAATTGCTATTTTTAACTGCAAGGAACATGAACTGTTTTGCTAAATTAGCCTGCTGCCTAGTTAGCTAGCGAACACTTTAGCTACCTCTTTTCAAACTACTGTACAGAGTGTTTTGGAGACAAATATTTGGACTATTTACTTCCAGTAGCTTAATAACTTGGATCTGCCACAGTTATTTAGAGATTGAATAAAGCCAATTCTGCATTCTCTGAAATTTGTGACAAAAATGGAAAGCTAAAATGAAAATGAAAAAAGAAAAAGAAAAGAGAAAAGACAGATGTGTGAATTTACAGCAAACACAAAGTATGTATGTACAAATGAAAAGGTTTGAAAGTAAGACTGCAGGTCAACTTGACTGAAACAAAGGACGTCAGTGTCACTGCTGCTGCTGTGTTTCTATCAGGAAGGTTAGTGTGGAGGCCAGCAAGGTCCAGACTTTCACACTGTCTGTCTGTCTGTCTGTCTGTCTGTCTGTCTGTTGGTCCATGGTCATGGTCAGCATAAAGGGACAAAGAGGACACGGGAGACAGATGCACGGAGCAGAGAGAGAGAGAGAGAGAGGGGGGGGGGAGGAGAGCTGGTGGGTCAGTCTAGGTGCCGGAGGGGGATGGAGGGTGGAAGGAGAGGATGGGGGTTGAGGTTGACCTGGCAACCTCTGCCCTTCACCCCTGGCCTTGACCTGAGAGGACGCGGGGGTGGGGGGTGGCTGAATGGTGTATGGATCAATGTTATTATCGTTAATGCAAACTAACAAAATAAAAAAAATTGAATCTGTTTTGTGTGTTTACAGAAGTAACGTTCCCTAAAATTATCTAAAATTATACAGAAAATGGTAGTTTTCATCTTTGTCAATATACTGTATTTCATAAATAAGCCTACAGTCTCTAATTAATGATACAAGCAGACGGACACATACTGGATGGAACATTTTTACAAACATTTTTTAAATGGGAGGTTTTGTTGTTTTTATTACACTTTTTCTGACCTTTTAGAATCTCGCCCCTGACAAATACCCCATATTACCAAAAAAGAGACTCAAACTAACACGGAAACTAATAACAACTCAACTAAAACCAAGCATCAAAAACCTAAACTCGCTTTACAAACAAATTAAAACTAAACTAAAATTCAAAAAGTTAAAACAAAATAAAAATGATAAACTATTGACAAATGCAAAACTATAATAAGCTTAAAATGGACGGACAGATAGGGAAGTTGAGGGGGACAGGAGGTATGGTTTCAGGGTGTCATGGGGGGTGGGTGTGTGTGAAGATGGATGGTGTCCCCGTGGACGGGTGAGCGTGACCGGGGTGTCACCGCACAGAGGAGGGGTGAGGGTGACCGGGGTGTCACCGCACAGAGACACACACAAAGGACCACCGGCCAGAAGAGATGGCTGCTGCATTAAATATATTCACCCCCCCCCCCCCTCTGACCCCCCCCTCTGACCCTTGGTGTTTTTTGTCTGAATATTTTTTCCTATGAAAAACGCTGAGATGGTTTTAGGGTTTAGGGTCACAAAGCTTTTATAATGCAGATCCCAGCGAGGGGGGAGGGGCCTCTCTATATGACCAACAGCATAAACGTCCTGAAAATATTTCCCACACTCGGCCACAGACACTATTGATCAATTGTTAAATGTATAAACACCGAAATTTAGTTGTCAAATTATCGGATGTCAGAGTGAAGAAAACTAAGTTTCTACCAGTAACGTTTACATTTACTGATAGTATTCAGGATACTTGCATCCTTTTAAATCAGATGTATTCTAAATATTATTATGTATCATATAGTGACCCAGATACATTTGTACCCGAATGGGACAGCTTAAATGTGCAAATATGAGCCAATTCTGAGCCCTGTAGGCTACAATTTGTCCCATGTTGGCTTTTAGTCCAAGCTGTCATTGCAATATGCTGAATCTTTTCTTAATGAATGTGTTACAACTGTTACTTTATTTTCCCTAAGATATTACAGTGTTACAAAGACATTACAAAGTTACTCTTTATTAAAAGTAGCATGTATGTTCCTGCAGCAATATAACGTGTGCAGTCATGTGTGTGTGTGTGTGTGTGTGTGTGTGTGTGTGTGTGTGTGTGTGTGTGTGTGTGTGTGTGTGTGTGTGTGTGTGTGTGTGCTGTCCTCATTGCAAAACTACACATTTTTTTAAACAGGAAGCCAATCTCATTTATATCTAACAATAATCCAATTAAGTTACAAAATATCACATTTCCTCCAACAATAATGAACAAGCCAGGCCATAATACAAGCTCTTATCTGGACACATACTTCATACCATACAGGGCAGGGTAAACATAGGTGCAACCAAAACATTAACGAGGGCCCCAGCACTGGAACACCTAAATGGATTGGAAATTGGAAACCCTCATTAATGCTTTGGACACAGAATGGCTGCTGTGAAAAAGGCCCATGAACTGCATTTAGACATAATATATATATATATATATATATATATCTATATATATACTATATATATATATATATATATATATATATATATATATATATATATATATATATATATATGATTTTCAGTCCTATACTGAAGGATCACACATATTGAATTGCCCTTGGGTAAATCAAGTTGTTAGATCCATATATGTGAGAATCTAAGCATGGACTTCAGCCCCAAAAGGCTGCAAAACAAAGACTCTAAAGCTAATGAAGAATGACCCCTGCTGAAACTCAAGGTCACGCCTTAAAGACCAGCCGCTCGATACAGAGTATGGATCAGCCTAACATGCTGGACAGACGAAGGGGTGGACAGCTAGTCCCCTCTGTAATGACCACGCACGCACGCGGGGGCGCACACACGCACGCGCACACACACACACACACACACACACACACACACACACACACACACACACACACACACACACACACACACACACACACACACACACACACACACACACACGATTCCTTTCTTGGACAAAGGAAACATGAGCCTTGAACTTGTGCTGGGCCACATTGAAATGATTTGTTCTGGTTCTTGAATAGTTTGTTTAGTGTCTGAATGCACAGTATGTACTGTAATGTACTGTATACTGTATATATATATAGTATGTACTGTAATGTACTGTATTGCTTCACACAGTATGTGCTGTAATGTACTGTATATATATATATATAGTATGTACTGTAATGTACTGTATTGCTTCACACAGTATGTACTGTAATGTACTGTATATATATATATAGTATGTACTGTAATGTACTGTATATATATATATAGTATGTACTGTAATGTACTGTATATATATATAGTATGTACTGTAATGTACTGTATATATATATATAGTATGTACTGTAATGTACTGTATATATATATATAGTATGTACTGTAATGTACTGTATATATATATATATAGTATGTACTGTAATGTACTGTATTGCTTCAGCAATCTGGAGGAAACACTAATGCCAGTATTTTTTGATACATTAAAACTATAGTAAATCTCGGCACATGTAATTACCAAGTAAATACCAAGTATTACCAAAAATATGACTCCAGTTGACAAGCATCTGAGTTATGAAAGCAGCTCTGAATCATCACGCCACAAGTCCTCAAGACAGGCCTGACTATTCTTTGTAGTTTTTAGTCTCTCTTAAGAAAAAGTGTTGGAAATGTCCAACTGTGTTCCATGCTGTGCTGATCTAAAAGTCACTGCATTGGCATAGCCAAGGCATATTATATTTACATAGCCAAGTCATATCATATTTACAAGTCATATTATATTTACATAGCCAAGTCATATCATATTTACAAGTCATATTATATTTACATAGCCAAGTCATATCATATTTACAAGTCATATTATATTTACATAGCCAAGGCATATCATATTTACAAGTCATATTATATTTACATAGCCAAGTCATATCATATTTACAAGTCATATTATATTTACATAGCCAAGTCATATCATATTTACAAGTCATATTATCTTTACATAGCCAAGTCATATCATATTTACAAGTCATATTATATTTACATAGCCAAGTCATATCATATTTACAAGTCATATTATATTTACATAGCCAAGTCATATCATATTTACAAGTCATATTATATTTACATAGCCAAGGCATATCATATTTACAAGTCATATTATATTTACATAGCCAAGTCATATCATATTTACAAGTCATATTATATTTACATAGCCAAGTCATATCATATTTACAAGTCATATTATCTTTACATAGCCAAGTCATATCATATTTACAAGTCATATTATCTTTACCATAGCCAAGTCATATCATATTTACAAGTCATATTATCTTTACATAGCCAAGTCATATCATATTTACAAGTCATATGATCTTTACATAGCCAAGTCATATCATATTTACAAGTCATATTATATTTACATAGCTAAGTCATATCATATTTACAAGTCATATTATATTTACATAGCCAAGTCATATCATATTTACAAGTCATATTATATTTACATAGCCAAGTCATATCATATTTACAAGTCATATTATCTTTACATAGCCAAGGCATATCATATTTACAAGTCATATTATATTTACATAGCCAAGTCATATCATATTTACAAGTCATATTATATTTACATAGCCAAGTCATATCATATTTACAAGTCATATTATATTTACATAGCCAAGTCATATCATATTTACAAGTCATATTATCTTTACATAGCCAAGTCATATCATATTTACAAGTCATATTATCTTTACATAGCCAAGTCATATCATATTTACAAGTCATATTATCTTTACATAGCCAAGTCATATCATATTTACAAGTCATATTATCTTTACATAGCCAAGTCATATCATATTTACAAGTCATATTATCTTTACCATAGCCAAGTCATATCATATTTACAAGTCATATTATCTTTACATAGCCAAGTCATATCATATTTACAAGTCATATTATCTTTACATAGCTAAGTCATATCATATTTACAAGTCATATTATCTTTACATAGCCAAGTCATATCATATTTACAAGTCATATTATATTTACATAGCCAAGTCATATCATATTTACAAGTCATATTATCTTTACATAGCCAAGTCATATCATATTTGCAAGTCATATTATATTTACATAGCCAAGTCATATCATATTTACAAGTCATATTATCTTTACATAGCCAAGTCATATCATATTTACAAGTCATATGATCTTTACATAGCCAAGTCATATCATATTTACAAGTCATATTATCTTTACATAGCCAAGTCATATCATATTTACAAGTCATATTATATTTAATCTCATCAAACATGTTTTCTTACAGCCTAAATCAGTTTCAGAACCCCCCAAATGTGATGTTACCACTGACATCCCACCCACCTCTACATCGCCCCCCTCTGGTGATAGAACATAAAAACAACATTACACCTACCACTCTCTCAGCCCTCCTCTTCCTATTGGCTATTGTGTGAGTGAGGCTTTAGAGCAGTGTTTCTCAAATATGGCTACGTTGAAGGACTGCAGGGGTACTATGATTTTCCTTCTCCATATTGCTTATGAACAATTGTAAATAATGCTATCTTGATCAATGTATTAAATGTCAATAAAAGAAGACCCTGGGCCCTTTAGATCCAATTATTGATCCAAAACTGCCTTTTCTGCCATGAAGCAGATCAAAACAATGCAAAAAGGTGAAGCACGAGTATGTGTTGATGTTGATCAGTCATTTGTAAAAGCATTGCACATTTAACTGACCAACCCATTTCATGTTCATGTTCACTCTGCCAAATATGCAAATACATTATAATATTTTTTTATTATTTTCCCCCTCTCCAAAATGTTTAGTGCTGGTTAAAAGGGTACTTGGCTAAACACATATCTGAGATGGGGTACAACGTTTGGAAACGAGTGCTTCAGAACTGAGACCCAATTCTAATGAAATGAGTTTGGGGCATAATAATAATGATAATAATAAGAAAAAAAATCTATGGCTGCATTGATTTATGTGTCCGTATTGAAATGAGCAACTCATTGACACTTCACCCCTCCAGATCCCCTCCGTCCTGACTCCTCCCCCCAGCCCAGGGGAGGGTGCTGTGTGTGTGTGTGTGTGTGTGTGTGTGTGTGTGTGTGTGTGTGTGTGTGTGTGTGTGTGTGTGTGTGTGTGTGTGTGTGTGTGTGGAGGGGGGGGGGGGGGGGGGTGACAGTGGGTGTCGGTGTCAATAGATCAATGAGATGCTGGGGCAGCCTAGTGGAGGGGGGATATCTGCAGCTCTATTGTGTGTGTGTGTGTGTGTGTGTGTGTGTGTGTGTGTGTGTGTGTGTGTGTGTGTGTGTGTGTGTGTGTGTGTGAGATGGAGGCTGCCAGCCACATCTGTCCCAGGACAGATGACGGAGGTGGGGGGGGGGGGGGAGATTCAGCAGCAAGGAGGGGGGGGGGGGGGGGGGGGCGCTCTGTGTTTATAGTGTTCCAACAGAACAGAACACAGTGCAGTGACATGATCTGCTGAAGGAGCTAACAAAGTAGGCAACTGTGAAATAACACAAATCAAGATAAAAGGTTGTTTTGGTAAAAAAAAAAATATATATATATATATATAGGATCACTACTTGTTCAGGAAAACCCAGGTCTTTTCACAACGTTTCAGGGTGATTTTCTCTGAATGTTGCTTTTAGAAATACAAACATTTAAATAAGCAAATCTTCTTCAACCATTTTCAGATTTCAATCTATCATACATTACATACATCATGTATGACATCATGTATGACATCATGTATGGCACAGCATTTGAACGCTTGCGCTTTTTCATCAACTGTAAAAACTGAAAAATGACCATGGCCTACTTGTTACCCAAAACACGAGCTCCTGTCACCCCTGAGCGATAGAAATTATGATAATGATAGAAATGACTAATTGTATTTATGCTACTACATATACTTTGTATATACTACATATAATTGTGTTTCATATACTGCTTCTAAAGTGGCCTAGTCCCTAAATTACTTTTTTACCCATAAATGTGTGTTTACTAACTAAAAGTGATTCTGATCAACGTTCATGTTTATTCTCTGTTCCTGTGCTTTTACTATTTATATGCCTCTTCCTATTCTGATGCTCTTTGTTGCTTGTATCTTCTCTCAACTCATCTTGCTCTCTTCTCCCTCAGCTCCTCCTGAGTTCCTGCAGTGGCCGCAGTCTGTCTCTAAGCCAGCAGGGGGCAGCGCTGTGTTCACCTGTGTGGCTCAGGGGGTCCCTGAGCCACACTTGATCTGGCTGAAGAACGGCAAGGTGCTGACCCCCGGAGACAACGTCAAGCTCACCAACAACAACAGGTAGACCATGTTTTGCTAGTGTCCCAATTCTCAACTGTTCATTTGATTCACTATATAGTCCACTATAACATACCCACAATGCACTGTCTGCAATTTCTAGTTAACAGCGAATGTACCCTACATTTTCTCCTATATACCACAATGCAATGTGGTTGTGTTTACCTAAGGAGAAGAAGAGAGATAGTGTCTGAAACTTGTCCATATAGTTCACTATGATAAACACTACATATAGTTCACTATATTATGAACATATAGTTCACTATGATAAACACTACATATAGTTCACTATATTATGAACATATAACGTTCACTATGATAAACATATAGTTCACTATGATAAACACTACATATAGTTCACTATATTATGAACATATAGTTCACTATGATAAACACTACATATAATTCACTATATTATGAACATATAGTTCACTATGATAAACACTACATATAATTCACTATATTATGAACATATAGTTCACTATGATAAACACTACATATAATTCACTATATTATGAACATATAGTTCACTATGATAAACACTACATCCATCCATCATCCATCCATTGTTAACTGCCTAACGGCCCTATCCTATCCATAGCCTATAAAAGCACTATAAATTAAATGTATTATTATTATTATATTATTATTATTATAGTTCACTATGATAAACACTACATATAGTTCACTATGATGATAAATACTACATGGGGAATAGAGAGTGAACAGGTCTTGTGTGTGTCACCCTGCAGCACCCTGGCTGTGACCCGCATCACCTCAGAGGACGAGGCCATCTACCAGTGCATCGCTGAGAACAGCGCGGGCACCAACCAGGCCAGCGCCCGGCTGGCTGTGAGCCAGGCTAAAGACCTGCCCTCCTCGCCCCAGGGCCTGGCAGCCTCCGCCCTCTCCCCCTCCACCCTGCAGCTGCTGTGGAAACAGCCCCCCCCACAGGTCACTGACGGTATCATCGGATATGTCCTGCACATACGCAAGATCGGAGGTGAGTCGCAGGATACGCGCAGTGTTACTCAGATGAACACATCTTAAAGACCCCATGAAGTCATGTTTTAAGATTATGTATCAAATCAATACTTTGAATAATAATTTGTGTCTGATATGGTTTTTCCACACAAGAAAAGTTAAAAGGGACATGCCAACATTTTGAGAGTTTAGGCCATTTGCCATAATGCCGATATCAAAACTATAATGTAGATGCCTTCATCTTCACTCTGCGTGCAGTACAAACTGCGGTAGAGCCCTCACTGCTACTTAGCTTAGCGCTACAATGGCACTCTATGGTACTTTTGCCTATTCAGTCGACCAAAATACACATTCCAACAGCGGCAGAAACACTCACATGTTGTGACTCGTGTACTCATAATAATCAGAAGTTACATGAAACGGTCATTTTCGTAGTAAATCCACACCGAGAACTAACAAAGAGTAACTGAATCTAACAGAGTATAACTGAAGTTACTTCCTCGTTTGCCATGAGGCGCATGCACTGAGTGAAGTCTCATCAGTACAGCGCATGCGCCTCATGGCAAACAAGGAAGTTTGGTTATACTCTGTTAGTTCAGTTATTCTTTGTTAGTTCTCGGTGTGGATTTACTACGAAAATGACTGTTTCACGTAACCTTGGATGATTCTTTCATCACGTGATGGTGAGTACACAAGTCACAACATGTACATGTGAGGTGAGTACACAAGTCACAACATGTACATGTGAGGTGAGTACACAAGTCACAACATGTACATGTGAGGTGAGTACACAAGTCACAACATGTACATGTGAGGTGAGTACACAAGTCACAACATGTACATGTGAGTGTTTCTGGTGCTGTTGGAATGTGTATTATGGGCGACTGAACGAGAGTAGGCAAAAGTACCATATATAGCTGTTTGTACTGCACGGCACGCAGAGTGAAGATAAAGGCATCTACATTCTAGTTTTGATATCTCAAAATGTTGGCATATCCCTTTAAATTATCTTGTTAAAATCCTTAAAATGACATCTATTGCCGTCATAAAAAATTCCAGAATCTCTGAATATGCAAATATATTTCATCCCAAAAGTGTTCCTGCTGGAAACAAGATGTCTCCTACTTCAAAGTCCATTCTCAGTGTCTCAGTGTATGTGTCTCAGTGTATGTGTCTCAGTGTATGTGTCTCAGTGTATGTGTCTCAGTGTATGTGTCTCAGTGTATGTGTCTCAGTGTATGTGTCTCAGTGTATGTGTCTCAGTATATGTGTACTGTCAGTGTATGTGTCTCAGTGTATGTGTCTCAGTGTATGTGTCTCAGTGTATGTGTCTCAGGTGTCTCAGTGTATGTGTACTGTCAGTGTATGTGTCTCAGTGTATGTGTCTCAGTGTATGTGTCTCAGTGTATGTGTCTCAGGTGTCTCAGTATATGTGTACTGTCAGTGTATGTGTCTCAGTGTATGTGTCTCAGTGTATGTGTCTCAGTGTATGTGTCTCAGTGTATGTGTCTCAGGTGTCTCAGTGTATGTGTCTCAGTCTATGTGTCTCAGGTGTCTCAGTGTATGTGTCTCAGTCTATGTGTACTGGAGGCTTCAAGTTAAACATCCAACTGAAGGAACAAGAAAAAAAAACATATTTTTGACTTCAGAGGGTCTCTCTAAATAAAACAATAATCAAATAATCGTCATGAAATATATTGAAGTATAATAATAATAATAATAATCTTTATTTATAGAGCACTTTTCGTACAAAAGTTGCAGTTCAAAGTGCTTTACAATAGGTAAAAACAAGAATAGGAATGATTGATTTAAAAAGAATGGAAGATAAATAGAGAGGTATAGTCTAATTTAATCTGCTGGTTACTGTGCCGATGTTTAGTTAAAGGTGTACTTCTCACATTTGGATCAAAGCACATATGCCCATGTTTTTTTCTGTTTTGAAAAGAACACGTGTAGCTTCTGTGAAACGCTGAATGCAGCTTATTATCAGAGAGAGAGGGATTCTATAGTTGATTTTCTTAACGGGGTCGTTAAAAATGTGTGTTTCAGAGCCTGACAGTCAGGAGCTGCAGGAAGCCGTCAGTAAAACCACCTTCCAACATGACCTGGCCAACCTGGAGCCAGCCACCACCTACTCCATCTACCTCAAGGCCTACTCCCCTCTGGGAGCCAGCCAGCAGTCCAGCACTGTGGTGGCCACAACACTAGGGGGCGGTAAGAAGCCTTTCTCTCGTCTATCTGTCTTTCCATAGGCTCTTTCACACATAGATCGCGCAAAAATTGCCGTTTAGTAGTCCCGCAAAGCTCGCACCCTCGCCACAGAAATTGCTTTCACACAGAGCCAAGCAGCACAGCCACTTTCCCGTGCTGTGGTGTACTTTCAGGTGAAATCCTCTGCTCCCGGATTGAAAGGCGAGCGGAGGGATTTCCAGCTCCTCCTAGCCCAAATGAATATTTTCATAGGTTAGTGTAGCCTAGGCTACTGTATGATGAACGAATTAATTCAACAACAATACTTCCCTCCTTCTCCTAGTCCGCTGAGCTGGGAGGATAGGTGCACTCGCATGGTGGGCGGACTCGCCAAAACGGGCTCCGCCGCCGCACTCGCAAGGTGGGCAGGCAGATCGATATGGTGTCCTACTAAAATTGAAATGATACACGACCGCCCGCATATCAAACAGCTGCAGTCTGCATAACGTTCGTCGGGGGAATAGTATGGGCTATAAATGCACATGACTACTAACGTTAGTAGTTTTTGTTTGCACAATAGAGTTTACAATAGACCCTTTTTGGTTTACACCTCAAAATGGTTGCTGTGAAAAGGGCTTTTTCACAGCAACCATTTTGAGGTGGTAAACCAGGAAGTAAAGCAGGTGTAATGAATACATTAATGATGGTTCTGTTCCATTCAGGTGTTCCAGGGCCCTCAATGGTATTAGTTACACCTGCTTTACTTCCTGCTTTACCCCCTCAAAATGGTTGCTGTGAAAAGGGCTAATAGGAAGTAGTAACAAAATGGCAGGAACATAGGTTAGGTGGGCGGGGCATGAAATAATAAAGACATGGCGTGATGTTGACTCATGTGTTTTATGTCAATCTGCATGTTTGTTTTCATTATTATTGGTCTCCAAACAGATCATGGCTCTGTGGGTTAGGGTGTCCAGCAGCTCCATACAGCTCAACTCAAACAGATCATGGCTCTGTCCAGCAGCTCCATATAGCTCAACTCAAGCCGCCGTTTGTTCCAAAATAGAGCTAGATTAGCTAAACTACATCATGATACATGTCAACATCACTTAATGTCTTTTCTTTAATCTGGTCGAAGCATTTTTCAATCAAAAGTGAAACGACACAGATATGATGGTTTATAGTGGGACTGAACCTGCCCGCCCCATTCACTTCAATAGAACTGGCCCCAAAGCAAAATGTGAACGCTGTGATGCAGGTGATGTCTTATCCTTCTATTTTAGTCCGTGTGATGCAGGTGATATCTTATCCTTCTATTTTAGTCCCTGTGATGCAGGTGATGTCTTCTCCTTCTATTTTAGTCCCTGTGATGCAGGTGATGTCTTATCCTTCTATTTTAGTCCCTGTGATGCAGGTGATGTCTTCTCCTTCTATTTTAGTCCCTTATCCGTGTCTCCATTGTGTGTCCATGTGCATGCAGTGCCCGCCGCCCCCACCTTCTTCACCAAGGTGGTGAACTCCAGCTCGGTGCAGGTGCTCTGGGAGCTGCCCAGCAAGGCAGGCAAGGCTGAGGGCTTCAGGCTGTCCTACCGCAGGGTCCCCCAGCCAGACTACCAGGAGCCCATCACACTGCCCTGTCACAGCAACCTCCATGTCATCTCCCAGCTTGGTGAGTGTGTGTGTGTGTGTGTGTGTGTGTGTGTGTGTGTGTGTGTGTGTGTGTGTGTGTGTGTGTGTGTGTGTGTGTGTGTGTGTGTGTGTGTGTCCTTGTATTTCTTCACTTGTTCAACAGGCTACATAAGGTTCGATATGTGGTGGTAGATATCACCATGTAGACATGCTTGTAGATAAGGGGTAGGAATAGCTTGTGCCGTGCAGCTGGGCTATAATTACCCGGGTACGTATTGACACTCCGTTTTTAAGTATTACCACACTCTCAAATCAGTTGCTCAAAGGAAAGCTAGAGAAGGGTTGCTGGTTTGAATCCAAAACACAAACTAGTTCAACACTTGAGCGAGGAAAGTGCAGGAGTAACATATGTATGGGGGTCTCTCTTTCAGAACCGGGGGCAGTGTACGAAGTGAAACTGGTGGCCTACAATGGAAATGGTGAGAGTGAAGAAAGCTCCAAGAGACTGGTGTCACTGGCAGAAGAAGGCACACATGCCCAAACCACTGGTGAGTGAAAAACACTGCTTCTTACCAGTGTGAATGCTGTGTCCATGGGAACAAAACACTGCATCTTACCAGTGTGAAGGCTGTGGCCATGGGAACAAAACACTGCTTGATAATGTCCAAGCTTGATGCACTTTCTTCCTATCTACAGTCTCACAGTCTGCACTGCACTGGGTCATTGCTGGTCGCCTCGGCCTCAGTCTCACTCTGCACTGCACTGGGTCATGAGACTTGTATATGTGAACATCTCTGTGAATTATTGGCCCATACTTTTTTAAATAATTTGTCCTTGAAAAGTGCTTGAAATCTGTCATTACAAAAGAGTGGCAGTCCTGATTATTGCTCTATTGCTATTATTGATTATTGGTTTAAATCTGTATGATGTGCTATGCAGATTTGGTGACTGTGTGTTCTTTGATGAACAGGAGGGAAAAGCCCGTGTCAGTGCAGGGATGCAGAGGGCCCTCTAGGGGGCATCGTCATTGGAATTCATATAGCCATGGCCTGCATCATCTTCTGTGTCCTCTTCCTCATGTTTGGATACCGTCGCAGGTAAGACTACATCCCTTATACTGTATACTGTAATAATGCACTATTACATATACTGTATACTGTAATAATGCACTATTACAGGTAAGACTACATCCCTTATACTGTATACCAGGAAAACTCAACTTGCTTTGCCCGGGGGCCACTTTCGTGAAATGATATAAGGCCAGGGGCCAGTTAATAAACAATCAATATACATTTTTCTGTAGCGGATTGTAGGTGTCAGACGGAGTTTAGTCTGACAATGTTGTGCATAAGTGCCTGGGTAGCGAGCAGACGGCGGTATTTGACAATTTAGCAGCTAAATCATAGATTATTGAAAGATATTCCATATTCCAGACTGAAATGCTATAACAGAAGTGTGAGTATTGGCCAGAATGACATGAACATTTGGACACTTATTCAGCGGGTATCTTGTATGTTGCGTTCAGGTGCACTGTAAAAAAATATTTTTCGCAATTCCATCGCGGGGGGCGCCATGCGGCCCGCGGGCCGCAAGTTGAGTATCACTGCTGTATACTGTATTAATGCACTATTACACGTGAGAGAATTCAGAATGAGTTATGAGGTAATCCATCCTGTGTCATGTTTTTAAATGCCTATCCTATTGTTAGCACTTCCTGCCTTTTGAAAATTGTGATCCCTTACATGAGTTAGTGGGGGAGGTAATCAAATGACAGTAACATGTTACTGAGTAATGCATTACTGACCAACACTGTTAATGACCAACCAAGACTAAACTGCTCTATCAATTCTTTTTTCAATTACGACTGACGTGTGGAAGTACAGTATATGGAATGGCTTGTGATTCTGACATTAATAGTTTCATATGTCATTTACTTGTACTCATTTATCAACAAGAGGATGCTGGTGTCAATCTCTCACACTCAAAATACAACAACTCACAACAACTCAACAAGTCAAAAAATAAATATATATATATATATATATATATATATATATACATACATACATACATACATACATACATACATACATACATATTGACATATATATATATATATATATATATATATATATATATATATATATATATATATATATATAAAATACAGTCTAAAAGCTTTTTGAATGTCTTAAAAGTGGGCTTGCTTATTTTAACCTCCTGAAAATCCAGTGCTCTTTTAACAGCTCTTATAACTTAACTCTTTAACTTAACTCTTTAAAGCAGCTACGAGCAACTTTTTCGATTGTTATTAAACAGTATAAATTTAATATCAATGCATCACATCTTACCTCTAATAGTCGACGAGACCAACGCAGAGTAGTCTCGCTTGAACCCCGAGTGAATCGGCCAGTGTTAGTCTGTCTGTAGCCAGGGCAGATCAGGAAGTGAAATGAAACGGTTTGCAGCAGCCACTTCGGCCATAACCACAAAATAACTTCCAAAAAACCTGTTAGAATATAACGAGAGATGTTCCCGAGAGTATGCGTGGCGTTCACAATGTTTATGCTATGTTGCTAGGCAGCGCGAACGGCGTAGGCAGGCAGCTGCGTTTCACTTCCGGGTTTCACTTCCGCGTTTCACTTCCGGGTTACCCGGTCCGGTCTCTCTAGAGAGCCCCCTGTTGACGCGAGTTTAGACAGACACAGACTTAATAATCACCTAAGGGAGCAATCTCAGATACACACGGCTTTGGTCTCAGCTACTATTAGAGGTAAGATGTGATGCATCAATATTGTAATTATACTGTTTAATAACAATCGAAAAAGTTGCTCGTAGCTGCTTTAACTTAACTCTTATAACTTAACTCTTATAACTTAACTCTTGAACAGCTGTTGTCTTTGGAGAATTCAAGGCTTGAACAGATACTCTATTGATTAATTGATTCCTTTAAGATGCCTTGTTTTGTTTGTTTGTTTGTTTGTTTTGTTGTTAAGATTTGTTCTTCTGCCATGCTAATGTTGATGTTACGCTAATGTCATCACAAGCTTGTATAGAATGTGCACTCAGAGATGCGGCCTCTTTCCAGTTTGTTTTGCAGCAAAGGGACTCAGGACAGCTGGTCTGTACCAAGGGACGACGCGGGCCATCACGGACACAACGCCATCCCCAAAGATGGAGCAATTCGGCCCAGAGTCGAATCAGTGCCTCAGGTAGTTCTTCAGACTCACAATATATTGTTGTAGGTAACTTACTATTTAAAATATTTATTCTGTTTACCAGTGCATATAATGAATTGTACTAGAAGCTGATAATGTAACTGGATAATGTATGTGCTGGATAATGAAGTAATATCTAGCACACACACAGGCTCACCCGCACCCAATATGTCAAAATGCAGCTAATGAAATATCCCTCTAAATGGGGTTAGGGTTACAGAAATAATCATTGTATTGTTTCAATTACATTTTGACAAGTTATTGACAAAATCTAACAGTTATTACATTTGCAGTTGTTAAGGGTCATTGGATAGGTTGTCAGCTATTGCAAAGAAGCAGTTAAAGGGGACAGTCTTAATGGCATTTCCCACTGGAAGGTTTTAGAAAAGGTGATTGCTTTGGTTGTACAGATCAGTTGCAGTCGTGCTGTGATGCAGTTCTTGTATGGATCTCAGCTGGCAATATAGCTGACTCAATATAAGTAGGCTACATTGCTTATCATGTGTCTAAAACGTAGCAACAGGTCAACAGCAGCTGGGTACTGGTTCATAAAACAACCAGATTTACTTGATATAAAACAACGTCCACACAGCGACCACCGACATACTCACAAAGCAGCTGATGTAACCGTGCGCCTTTACGCACAGCCACCGCCACGTTCACATAATATCTTGATAAGAGCATCAACCACTGACATATAATTCACAAGCAAAGCAAAGCAAACTAACAGTTAGCTGCAGGAGAGCGCAGAGCTGATATGTACTAGTTTGTTTACATGGCGTCACCGCTGCCGGACTGTGTCACTATGCGTACACCGCGCGTCTTTACGCATGGTTACACAGTGGAGTAGGATAGGCTATATACAGTATAGACAGCAGCTCACGTGCATTTATACATACTGCACGGCAGCAGTGAATGAAAAATGTGTCTTACCTTCTTATGCTGATAGATAGTAGGCCTACTTCTTATGCTGATAGATAGTAGGCCTACTCCAAAACGTGTTCTTCCGCTCGGGAGTAACACTGATGAAAGTTTTCATCATGTCTGGAATGTCCAACTTTTCCACTATGGGTGCGTTCGAAACAGCACTCTGAGCGCACAGAGCGCACAGAGCGCACAGAGCGCACAGAGCGCACACTGGACCGTTTGTTTGTAAAGGGAGCGCCATTGTAATGTACCCTACCTTCAAATCAGAAATTCTCCTTTGCTGCTTTTTTGACGACGCCATCATCTTTGTGCTGAGTAGAGTGTGCGCTGTGCTCTGTCATTTCACTGTGCTGTCGACTGTCAGTGTGCGTGCTTGAATGCTGCCCGCCTTGGTTTTCGGCAGGAAGTGTCGTGTTGCGTGTGGTCTCGTACTCTCGTACGTGTGACGGGACGGGGCGTATGATACGTAGGGACACTCACGCGTCACGGGCAGCACGAGGACCCGGAAGCGGGGGAAACTCCCCATTCAAAACAATGAGCGCTAACCCCCACGCTACCGTTCGTTGCGTAGCAACAGACCAGAAGTCTCCAGAGTGTGACTACTATTCATTTCTTTAAGACCCATTATTAGCCACTTACTGAAGTCAAAATATTGTTAGAATATGAACATAACCAACAAAAATTTAATTAAACTTTTTTAAACAATTTATTTTTATTTGTAAACATGCCAATACTTCCAGCATGTTATAGCTGTAGCACCCCTCAGCACCCTCACTTCCCACAGCCTTGAGAATGTGAATCTGTATTTAGGTGCAACACATGTAGCCTACCTGCCTACTGTCACAGTATTAATAGAGCTACCAATATCTTCTGACAAATTATTAGAGCCTATTACAAATACTTCAGAGTCCGAATGCATGAATGCCTGAGTCCAAGTGCGATCATGGGTGCTCACTGCTCAAGTCCAAGTTGAGTCACAAGTCCTGAAAATGAGTCCAGGGCTCGGACTCGAGTCGTGTACAACTCTGGATCAAATCAATCAATCTCGTACTATATCAACAATGTTCACAGTTTTCAGTGTACATTGTCGTCTTCTGACCAGACGCTGTCAGAGAAGACAAATGTGACCATGTCAGTTGCCAATATTTGAGGTTGCATGCGTCCATCATCTTCAGTGTCTGAGTGTATGAAAACCATTCAAGTATTGGATAAAGATTGATGCTGTTATTCATCCATATGACACAATGATATACAGTACATGACCTAAGGGGTACCACACAGTTAAATCAACACCAACAGATGTAGTCTGATGACACCATGATTTGATATTATTTCCATGAGATGTATCATTCTTTGCTTTAAACTGGCCATAGCTTCTAGTAACTCAGGTTATTATTATCAGATACTGCAGGGTTGCCACTCCTTCTTAAACATCAAATTAAATGACTTTTCAAGCACTTTCCAGGGCCAATTCCCTTCAATTCAAAGACTTAACACGGCCTAGTTTGAGACAGCTAAGGTTCATTAGCCTACTGTTACAACACAGAAGATCTATAATGACAGTAGCTTTACAGAAGAAAGAGAGAGGCTTGAGTGTGTCAACACTTCTCAACTGTGCTGTGTGTTCAGTTAAAAAATCTCGATTTTGCACAAAATACATTTAAGCACTTTCAATTCCCAAACGTTCAATGATTTGAAAGACCCCTGAGAGAGTCAGTAAAGAAAGGAAGCCTTGAGATCGTTGGATGAGTGCGTCAGAAATCAATGCTCTCTTATAATTTCTTCTCTCTTTTCTTGTCTCTCCATCTCATCATGACTTTCAGGAAGTGACGTGTCCAACCCAATGCCAGGTCATCATTGAGCAGCACTCATCGGGTTTGCCTGGCACGGGCGCTGGCTAACACAACCCTAACCTTAACCCCAACCCTCCCACCAACAGTCTGCAAGGTTCCTCCACCTCACCTGGCCAACCAACTCCCCCCCTTAGACTCCACCCCTTCTTTCATGCCCTTTGATAGGGGTCAGCCATATAGTTTTAGTCTTGCCCCAAAACTGCTGCTAATAAACAGAAGAAACAGCTGTAACGGCTAAACTGATATGGTCACTGTTTATACTATAGAGTACCGCAGGGATGACATGTTTTTATAGACCAACCCAGAACTCATGCACTTCCTGGTTCCTTCGTCTCAAAGTTAATGGGATTTTTGTTTGAGGATTTAGCTACGTTAAATGTGTGAAATAAGGTCTGTGGTTAACAAAAGTTTATGAAACGGCGTACTTTGCAACAAGATAAGCTTCACAAATGAAGACCACTTTTATGACTGTTTTTTATGAAAGTGTTTTCTGAAAATTGGCATTTTTTTAAATCATATTTATACTTCAAAATTCCTAAAAGTCGGCCTAATTTGTGAACATTATCTTGCTGAATGCTAAGTTCACCCTTTCATAAACTTTTGTTAACCACAGACCTTAATTCAGGAATTTACCCAAAATCCCCAAACAAACATCCCATTGACTTTGAGATGCGGGAACCAGGAAATGCTAACATCCGGGTCTCAAGCGGGTCTTAGCGGTACTCCATGGCTCAGGAACATCCTGACAACATGATCCATGCACTGTTTTCCTGCATTTCCCGCCCCTTCCCCACCTCAAACCAAAGCTTATTGCCTTTATTGCCTGTGCACATGTGGCATGTGTATGTATGTAGAATGAAAGCCTTGAGAAAAGATGAAGTCTCGTCACTCACAATGATTTGTTGTGCAAAAGCTGGCGTCACATTTCCAGCGGGAGTTCCTTCCATAACCAAAATGTTGCCTCTCACGGATCTCCCCTGGTAAAGTGACGTGCTGCAGTGCACTATGGTCTTAAAGCCTCAGATGATGCCAAATATACTGACCTAATGGGGCATTTTTTTATACCATTCATTGTGACAGAGCATTTTTGACTTCACCTTCAAGTAGCATTTAAAAGGGAAGAAACATAGCGGCCTTTGTGATAGCCTTATGGAGGTTTGAGCGTGATTAGAAAATGATTGTCTTACCACCGTAGCCTCGAGACAGGTCGATTTGGAGGAACCACGTACGCAACTGTCCCTTTACACCCCCGTCCCCAATCCACCACAACCAAAAGCTGCATACCTCCAAAGATAGCTACCTCAGTCTGACGAGAATGTCCAAGCCATAGTTGAGGCGAACGTTAGCCTGTTGATGCTGCTTGTGCTAGCCTACCTCAACCAAAAAATTATTAAATCCCTATACCCTTCAGCAAATACTCCCCCCACTCGTGCCAATGCCAGTGTACCGTGCCAGCCGCCAACAACGCCCATCCAGATAGTGCCCACCGGGATGACTGCCATGGAGAGCGTAACGATGGCAGAGTCTGACTGTCACTGTCACCCACGTC
This sequence comes from Poromitra crassiceps, assembly GCF_964638095.1. NCBI lineage: Eukaryota > Metazoa > Chordata > Actinopteri > Beryciformes > Melamphaidae > Poromitra > Poromitra crassiceps. The sequence continues at coordinate 53,138,158 of NC_139643.1, read as the reverse complement.
CTGTCTACTTCCTGTCTACTTCCTGTCTACCCTCGCCTCAGCAAGATCTTGTTTCATCCTTTCTGCCAGAAGCTCAAGCCATATCCTGCCAGAGACCAATAGAAAGCCAAAGTCCCTCCCCTTCCGGTAGGGCCCTATACAAACCAGATTTTTTGATCACAGTTTGTCGTAAATCTGTTGCACTATAAGTTATAAATTAGAAAGTCTACACACAAACATAACTTTCTCTCCTGCCAAACCCTTCAGACAACGTATATTGTGTGAGACGAGAGATGTAGTTGATTGATCGGCTTCATACAAAACTCAACGTTACATTTTAGTTTTATGGACAAACTGTCTCAAGTTCACACATGTGTACTTAAATACTTAAATGGCACAATTCAAACGGGATAAAATTTTTTTTGTCTTTTGCGTTCACCACCACTCATATTTGTTCTTGTTCGTATAGTATGCTGAAGCAGGTAGTGGGTGTGACTTTGGCTCTCTAGTTTGGCCTCGTGTTTCCATCAATATACCATGTATGTTTGAGGGAGTCTGATGCAGAATAGAGCTCATAGTAACCTGTAGCCTGGATCTGATCTGGATCTGGATCTGATCTGGCCTGGATCTGACATCGGATGTCCTTTTTGAAAGATATGAAGCAAGCAGAGATTGGCCATGTTGCTCCATTGGCTTTCAAAACCCCTGATTCACAAGTGTCCATCTCCAAAGACATGAACCTCATGGGAAATATAAACCTCACAGAATGCCTCTCAGACTCTTTCAGCCCTCCCACGGGATAAGAGATGTATTCTATGAAGTCCATCAAAGAAAACAAGAAGATGCTATTTTTCACATGAACAGGATAGGATGCTTGTTTTTTCTCCACAAACTTGATGGCATTTCGAAGGTAAGCCAAATAAGTGATTGTCGTCAGCCATGCTGCCACGTTAACTCTCCAGATGCCAAATCGGTCACCGCATGGGAACTTGATGGCGCGGAGTTGGCGGCTGAAAATGTTTATTGAGAGTTTGAAGGTGAGACTTGCCTGAATGCACGGACATGGCACGTTTCACCTCGTCAGCCTATCCAAAAAAAGTTTTGATATGAAAACCAAGCTGAATGATACCCAAAGATGTAAACATTTTGATGGTTTTCTTTCTTTTCCCTCATATTATTTTAAAAATACATTGCTTTGAAATTTAAATTGTTCCTGTTTTTAAGGGGTAGCCAGTATGAAAAGTGCTTTAACTGAACCCAAGCCAAAAATGTTTGTCATGATTTCTTTACCATTTTTTATAAAGATGAATTTCCAGTGTTCCAGGTCTACCCCTTCAAATTGGAACTCTCTCATTTTGTTGATTATTATACAGTAACATTTACCTTTTAAAGAGTGACCAAATGAAAATGTCTTATATTTTCAATGAGATTTTCTATGTTAATACAAAAAGGAATACTTGCTTTCTCTTTAAAAGTAGTTTAAGTTTTTTTTGCCAAATACTTAGCTATCTTACAGAAATATGTAACCAAATACCTCGACCAACCCGATCTCCAAAAAATTGTAAAATAGCAATGTTTTGGACCAACGTTGCTATGTTACAATTTCGGCTCCAAAATTATAAAATGGTAAAGTTTTTTTCTGGGAGTCCCCAACCCTGGGGACCCCTCTAACCTACCCTCTCCCACCCCCCACACCTAACCCTAACCCAGACCCTAAACCTAAAACGTTACCATTTTACAATTTTGGAGCCGAAATTGTAACATAGCAACGTTGGTCCAAAACGTTGCTATAAAACTTTGGAGACTGTGTTGCCCTGACATGTTTTAACATTCATAGTCTTTAGCTTTGATGACACCTCCTCATAACCAAAGCACAGTAACATGCGTGTAAGTGTGATAATATACACTGTGTGTGAATAGCTGACAGTATGTGAACCTTGAGGGCAGTAGCTTTGAGGAGGAACCTGAGATTCAGCTTTAAGACTCTTTTTCTTAATTGTTTTGTGATATTAGTTGGTTATCCAAAGAACACAACTAAATTTAATTAAGTGGAATATCTCATTGTGAAGAAATGTGAAATTTGAAAGCTTTGGACCATTTTCTCCTATCCATGACAGAAAGAAATCAGATCTAAAAAAAGAGACCGAAAGAGTGGTCACCTCGACGTTTTATTGCCCTCAAGGTTGACCTTAACCCTTAATGAGTGTTAAAGGTTGACTCAAAAGCACTGCAATATTCTCCTCTCCTTCTGCTTTCTTACAGTATTGAAAGGTGTAAAAGAAATGTGATGCCAAAAAAAGTGTATTTGATACGGAAGATCTTCTTATAGTGTGAAGTGTGTAGTGTAGATTTCTCATTTTCTTAAATGGAAAACATTTGTTGGTTCGGTTTGGAGAATTTTATTTCTCTTTTTTGTTTGAGTCTTTGACTTTAATTCCCCTTCCTGTGTACAGCATAAGTTGCCAAAACAAAATATATGTTTGTTTTATGTTTATTATTATTATTATTGTCAATATTATTAGAACTGATAACAGAAATATAACAATAATTTTCAGTCAACCCATTTTCCCATGATTTGTTTTATTTTATTTTATTTTATTGCTGTGTAAGGATGATGTGAAAATGTTAGAATTATTTTGTGGTGGTCTTTGAGCAAGTGAGGTGGGTTTTCTATAAAGGATCATTTCACGATAAGTGGAGAGGAGTATTATTAGATGTTTTGAAGTAAAACGCACCTGCTGCCCTAAAGACCTACTGACTAGAAGGAAGAAAAACTACAAAAAATGTAGGGAAGTAGGAACAGGCTGCTAGTAGGCCTACCAATGCTTTAATAATGATACATGATTTTCTGTTTTCTGTAGGCATTCCACTGGTTTATTATAGCCAACTGAAAACCTAAAGCTTTAACATGTGTAGAGAAGGAGTCTGTCCTTGTCTTTGGTTTGGAGTGGAGTACAAACAGGATGACAGAGACAAGCTGCAGCCAAAACCAGAGACCAAGTTGTAATTCACAAAGTGTCTACAGTACTTTTCATGTCGCTTTATGGAAACACTGTTACTGCCACATATTTATTTATTTATTTATGCAATGGTTATTACAAGACAACATTAGCACTTCACCGCCACATAGAAAATGTGGAGTTCATACGACAAGACATGAAATCTCTCAATTTCTTCTTCTTATCTGCTGTAATATTGATCATTATTTACTAAGAAACAGGATACATACAGGATACTATGGATTTGCATCTTTGTAACTCAGTTGCAAATATCCCTGTAAACACAAATATTAGCTTCTTCTAGAATGTTATATGGAAAAGTTAGGCTTAAAAAATAGTAGTAGACAGAATAACGCCACTCAGCTATCACATTAGGGTTTCTAAACATGAGGTAAATTAGATATTGCCTTTAAATGCACTTATTAAAAGAACAATTGAGCATCCCAAATAGTAATGGCATATTGGTATACAAGTAAGCATATGTTGTATTATATATGGTATAAAAAGAAAAGAAAAGATTAGATTTTGATACAAAATTAATGTTGCTTTCATGGTGGCTTCATGCTTTGTACTTTTTGGGATGCCATAATTTTCATTGGTCTGATTCAAACTAAACAACTTGGTCTCTTTGCATGTCTGCTATATCTGATGATGTGATAATCTGATGATTCTGATGTCTGCTATATCTGATGATCTGATGATCTGATGATTCTGATGTCTGCTATATCTGATGATCTGATGATTCTGATGTCTGCTATATCTGAATCTGTGTTGTACTCTGCTTTCTCTTATTCCTTGATCACATTCCACTGCGCACAAAACCAAATAAAGAATTTTTACTAGAGCAGTGCTTCTCTTACTGTACAGTCACTTTGCATTTATTTTGCCTGCAACTAATGGGTTAGGGTTAGAGGGTTAGGGTTAGGGTTAGGGGGTTAGGGATAGAGGGTTAGGGGGTTAGGGTTAGGGGGTCCGTGGTCTAATTTGTGTCAGGTGCTTGACATGAAAACGTTTGAGAACCACTGGGTTAAGGTGGATGAAATAATGGAACAACGCAACACAAAACTTTTTTAGCTAACCCTTTTTCTATAGGCTAGTAGTTATTTAGCGACTCCTCGTGGACGTCGGATTTCTGTCTTTCAGAGGCTGTAGAGAGCTCAGTCTTAAAGCCAGAGTGAAAATACTGTTATCATATGATATGAAACTGTCTGAAGCATGCAAAGCCTCTTTAGCGTTCAGTTTGAGACTAAACAAAGATACAAATAATGACGCGTTTTTCACAAGTCCCAACATAGAGGTGTTAACATATGCATTCAATCTCAAGTGGATTTAGTTTAGAAGATGAACGAAAATACAAAGGCTGCATGGCCAAATCAAAGGAAATAGCTTTAATTGGCCCGTTCTTCTCATCAGTCTTGTCTCTCCCTTGGTCCCCAGCCAAGGCAGTGGATTCTCCCTCCTCAGCAGATACTGAGAGGATGTGTCAGTGCTGCAGTCTGCAACACTAACCTACACGTATGTGTGTGTCAGTGCTGCACTCTACAACACTAACCTACACGTATGTGTGTGTCAGTACTGCAGTCTGCAACACTAACCTACACGTATGTGTGTGTCAGTGCTGCACTCTACAACACTAACCTACACGTATGTGTGTGTCAGTACTGCAGTCTACAACACTAACCTACACGTATGTGTGTGTCAGTGCTGCAGTCTGCAACACTAACCTACACGTATGTGTGTGTCAGTGCTGCAGTCTGCAACACTAACCTACACGTATGTGTGTATGGGTGGTATGGGAGCTATAGCTGACTCCCATATGGCTCTGACTCATATCTCCTTTGCCTCTAGCGCTGCATCAGAGACCTTTCATATAATAGAGACAGCCCATTGCAGGCGCCGCCAATAATAAGAAAAGGTACTTCCTAAGGTAGGTAACTTGAGCTAGAGATCATGAGTTCCCAAACTCCACACACACACACACACACACACACACACACACACACACACACACACACACACACACACACACACCACACATATGCCACAAAGCTGCCCCTTGTGTGCTCAGTTGTAAGTTAACTAAGATATTTGATTAAAAACATATTTTTTTTCCAACCACAGATTTAGCTACTACATCAACAAACTTTATATGTAGCTTTAGCTAATCACTCCCTGCTAATGAACAAAGTTAATTTTCTCCTGATCTGTCGGTCTGAAAATTTTCCTTTTAGTGTCAGAATGTTCAGAAGATATGCATGTGGCCTGTGGAAAATCAATAATTACTATGATGATGACTACTGGGGCGAAATAATCTGTCATAATTTGAGATCACGTTCACTTCTCCCATTAGACTCCAATAGACTCAGGACCTGCTGCTAGACTCCTAGGTGGGCGTGGCAGTGGGTGGAAAGTAGGGATGAGCGAGTATACCATTATCTGTATCTGTATCCGTTTAACCAACTCAATGATCTGTATTGCCAATGTTAGTGCGCTAATGTTTTGGTGGCAAGGGACTCCTGGCAATTTAGCTCTTGGGGCCCCCCTGTGGCTGGAAATGAAGGGCAGCTCTATTGCCAACTCCTCTCTGCCCGCCATGTTATTTTTTAAGCTAGAGAGGCCGGGGACTTTACAAAATTTTAATTTTGTTATGAAAAACGGTCAAAATTCTACTAAGACTGCATATAAGACCTTACATGACTAACAATGTATTTGTGGCGTAGAGGCTTTCTCTGCATTAATATTTTTCACCTAACAGCATGCATTTATTTTACAATCAAATTATCCTGCAATGGTACAGTAGCACTATAACACTGGTTTGTGCCAAACAGCTCTTTTCTGCAAAAGAAAAAAAAAGTATTGAATTGTTGGTGCAGAAAGCTGCTTATCTCCACATGCTTTGTTGTCTCTCAAGGACCAGAATGTATTCTTCCAAAAAAAGGAAAGAAAACACTCTTTCTCGTGTCTCCAGAGAAGGAACCATCTCGCTGATGGCTGACAAATCCAAGGTTGAGATAAAGCCTGGGGAAGAATGGAGGAGGCAGCTATTCTTGAGGGTGGCATTAATTGGCAAGAAGGTAGAGAAACAGACAGTCACAGAGAAATATATTGAGAAGCCAGTAGTTATTTATAGAAACAGGTCCTTCACTGTGAGACGACTTGTATGGCTCCCCAAGAGGCAGATGCCTCCTCTGCCCTTCCTGATGTATGAAATTTCAGTAGCACACAAACAGTTAAGTTAAGTTAAGTTAAGTTATCCTTTATTTATCCCCTTGGGGAAATTCATCCTCTGCATTTGACCCATCCTCTACTAGGAACCTTCCTAGAACTAGGAGCAGTGGGCAGCCACTGTGCAGCGCCCGGGGACCAACTCCAGTTCTTTTGCCAATACCTTGGTCAGGAGCACTGACAGGAGTATTAACCCTAACATACATGTCTTTCTTGATGGTGGGAGGAAACCGGAGCACCCGGAGAAAACCCACACGGACACGGGGAGAACATGCAAACTCCACACAGAAAGGACCTGGGACGGACCGGGGTTCGAACCCGGGACCTTCTTGCTGTGAGGCAACAGTGTTAACTACTGAGCCACCGTGCCGTCCATGGCAAGAGGCAGATGCCTCCTCTGCCCTTCCTGATGTATGAAATTTCAGTAGCACACAAACAGCAAAATATGAATTATTGATTGCCCCTATGTCAACAATGCCATGGCTATGCAGCCACAAATACTAGTGTTTTATGTCATTAATTCAACAATCAAAGCAACATTTTATTTGAAACTACTTAACTCAAAACTAAGCCTAAGCCGGTACATTATTCAGGGAAGAATCACATCTATGGGCTAAATGGAAAAACTAGCTTAAAAATCGTCCCTTTTTTTTGGTACGTTTTTAGCTGGGTTTTCCTATCTGGAGGAAGCACCAGGGGAGCACGGGGAGAACATGCAAACTCCACACAGTGATAATAATAATAATAATAATTTCAGTGTTTCTGCCTGTGTTGCTGTCTGTTGTAGTGTAATTGTAAAATGACCTAAAGGGAGAGCAGGTCACCAAGTGAGTGAGAAAAGGAGAAAATACTGAATAATGACATCACTACAGTATAATCCTAATGTTAATTTAAAAATTAGATATTCCTCTAAATATGGCTAAAAATCATCCAGACGTTCAAAAGAAGTCAATTTTTCTTGCTGGCGGCCGGCAAAAAAGAATTTGAAAAAAAAGTTGTTTTTGAAAAAAAAAAAAATGAAAAAGAAAATTTTTGACAAAAAAAAGAAAATTTTCCCCCTAATTGCAAACTCGTTCCGGTGCCACTGCTGGCATGGAGCTGATGCTTGCTTCTATACCTGCTTGCTCTCCTGGGCATTGAAGCTATGTGGACGTTGAACCTTTGAACCCTGAACCTGGAGCGTGCACTGCTTTATATAACCCTCGCCCTTGCGTATGACATGACTGCTGATGTCATAACATCGCAGCTCTGATGATGTCATATTGCCAATGATGGTGTCATATTATTGCCAATAATGTCTGTTGGTTGGCTATGACATCATTGGATGAGAACGTCACATGTCACATTATGTCATAGATCCCATTGTGATGTCATCGGCGCGGTGATGATGTCATCACTCTCAATAGATCCAGGAACAGCTTCCAGGGACCCAGCTGGCCCGGAGGCCCAGAATATGCTCCGGGTGGCGTTGACATGCTCTCCAGCCTCCTGTCTCAGCAGTCAAAGTTGTATTTATTTATTTTTAATTAAAGTATGATTAAGCACTTGAGTCCAGGCTGGCTGTCCTCAGGCTACTGGCTCCAGATAGCTTATATTCACTTCCACCCCCCCTGTTCATTTCCCCTCTGTCACCTTGAGCAGCGAGGAAAGATTTTATTTAATTTCAGTCAGGCTTTGATCAACAACATTATGCAAATGAGAGAGATGAGGTCGCCACGTCACTGTGCACTGTTATGATTAGTCATTCATTCATCATTTTATTATCATGATTTCATTCATGTGCTGCTTTTGAATGAAGCTGCTGCAGTCATCAAGCTTCTAGAAGAGCAGGCTGTGTGTCATGCTCTGTTTCACAAACACATGAATGAATGAATGAATGAATGAATGAACAAACGAACTTGGTGTGGAAGCAGCCTCTGGCCTCAGCAATGACATCAGCCTCTGGCCTCAGCAGCCTCTGGCCTCAGCAGTGACTGCGCTTACAAGGATTTCATTGATTTGTGGAGCAAATGGAACACACACTTCATGTGAATCCATTTGTGTTATTTATTATTGTGATATTTAAGAGTTATTTATTATGTATTTATTCCCTGTGGACCTCGTGGGCTGCATCAGAGTGCAGGGTGACTGCGTCACAAAGAGCTGCACTAAGACAGGAGAGAACTGTAATATTCCACTTGGTTCAAGCTCCTCCCCCTGCCTTCCTGCAGCAAACACACAAACACAAGCTCCTCCCCCTGCCTTCCTGCAGCAAACACACAAACACAAGCTCCTCCCCCTGCCTTCCTGCAGCAAACACACAAACACAAGCTCCTCCCCCTGCCTTCCTGCAGCAAACACACAAACACAAGCTCCTCCCCCTGCCTTCCTGCAGCAAACACACAAACACAAGCTCCTCCCCCTGCCTTCCTGCAGCAAACACACAAACACAAGCTCCTCCCCCTGCCTTCCAGCAGTAAACACACAAACACAAGCTCCTCCCCCTGCCTTCCTGCAGTAAACACACAAACACAAGCTCCTCCCCCTGCCTTCCTGCAGCAAACACACAAACACTAGCTCCTCCCCCTGCCTTCCTGCAGCAAACACACAAACACTAGCTCCTCCCCCTGCCTTCCAGCAGCAAACACACAAACACTAGCTCCTCCCCCTGCCTTCCTGCAGCAAACACACAAACACTAGCTCCTCCCCCTGCCTTCCTGCAGCAAACACACAAACACTAGCTCCTCCCCCTGCCTTCCTGCAGCAAACACACAAACACAAGCTCCTCCCCCTGGCTTCCTGCAGCAAACACACAAACACTAGCTCCTCCCCCTGCCTTCCTGCAGCAAACACACAAACACTGGTCTCTCTAGCTGCTCTAACTCTTCCACAATCTTTGAAAGCTCCAGCGACAGTCTGTACTTCAGACCATTCACATTTGGACACAGGAAGTTATCATCTTCCAAACAAAAAAAATGCTTCAGGAAGGAAGTTCATTGTATTCAACCAATCACGACACATGTTTGTGAAAACCAATATAAAGAAACTAAAATATCTTGCATAACTTCCATTTCTGGTCATCAGCTTGCTAGTTTGTTTTCCAGTCTGAGCTATTAAGCGACTGCACAGGGGACAAAAAAACAGTAGGCTACAACATAGTCCATGCGCGTTGGACGCACGCACACACACACACACACACACACACACACACACACACACAGCCGTCAAAAATCTCTTGGAATTTATATTTTCCATCCCGGGAGACTACTAGTCATCTCGTGGTCAATCTGAGGGTTGGCAGCCCAGCGTGCGATTTGGGGGCATTTGATTCGGGGGCGTTTGATTTGGGGGCATTTGATTTGGGGGCATTTGATTCGGGGCGTTTGATTCGGGGGCATTTGATTTGGGGGCGTTTGATTTGGGGGCGTTTGATTTGGGGGCATTTGATTTGGGGGCGTTTGATTCGGGGGCATTTGATTTGGGGGCATTTGATTTGGGGGCGTTTGATTTGGGGGCATTTGATTTGGGGGCGTTTGATTTGGGGGCGTTTGATTTGGGGGCATTTGATTCGGGGGCTGTTGTATAAAAGCCGCTGGATCAGGTGAGCTGAACCTGAGGCTCAGCTGCGTAATCGCGCACAGAATCGACCCACGGCTTCAATGCACAGTTGCCATGACCTATCCAACAGGCGTCACATACACCTTAGATATTATTTGAACTGGCGTTAAAAAGGTATTTTATTATATGAGACTCTATTTGATAGGTACAGTACTTTACAGCACACCATGCTTGCATTTAGAGGTTCATAATTTTGGTATATTCACATACATATAAATGGCATACATTGTATACATTGATTGGCGGCCACATTGTATATTAACACATATCAGAATCAAGCATCACAAGTCAAAGCACTGAAGTACTGATGTACAACACAAGTCAAAGCACTGAAGTACTGATGTACAACACATCACAATGAGCCTAATATCGTTTCAATAATAGAAAGGCCGTTACAGCTGTCTTGAAGCTTAGAATTGAAATATCTCAGCTTCCACAATGTTCGTTTCACCATCGTTAGATTTTCACAATCATGCAAAGAAATAGTTGTTGTCCAATTGACTGATTTTAGAGACTATGGGTCCTATCGTGGAAAAAGTGGTAATTTAGCACTTGCGCGTTTACCGCCGGCCGCAGCGCAAATTGAAGGTGTGCCCAAGCGCTTCGCTATTCTCTCTGCCACGCTAAATGCCTGTGCGCTCGGCACTGAGACCCGGTCCCGTTCAGAACCGATAAATGTCGGACCCGGACCCGGAGTGGATTCGTCTATTATTACAAATCTGAGACCCGGCCCCGTTCAGATCCGAGAAATACCGAGGCAGAGACTAGTGGTGTCGACGTCAAAGTTGCTTGTTAACTGCTACAAGTTGTATATTAAATGAAACTTTGTGCATCTTTATTAACTAACGTTATAGCATTCTCCCCTGGTTGATGCTGCCTAACGCTAGTTAGATAGTACAGTGGCAGTCTCTCTATGCTACCGCCGTTCCTTCGCCCAAAAACACACACAACAGCGCTAGAAACAATCACATACATGTTGTGACTTGTGTACTCACCATGCGATCATCGAATAATAATCCAAAAGTACGGGAAACAGTCATCTTCAATTAAATCCATAGCGAGAGGAGGCAGCAAGAGGGTTACCTCTCTGCAACGAAAATCACTTCCTCGTTTGCCTGAGGCGCATGTGTGTGCATGTGTACGCATGTGGTCACATGCGCCTCATGTAAACGAGGAAGTAATTTTCATTGCAGATGGGAACGCTCTTTGCTAGTTATTTTCTCTATGGATTTACTTGCAGTTTGTGACAACAAGCCTCACATGTGCTGTTTTGATGCGTTTCTCTCGTGATCAGCGCTGATCGCCGGGTCCACTCGGGTCTTATTGGACCCGGCATTTCACTGTCAGAGCCCCGAGACCCGTGACAATAGCTACCGGAACCGACCCAGACCCGGAGGCACTTCTTTTGAATGGACACAGACCCGGCCGGGTCCGGGTCGGAACCTCGGGTATTCGGGGGGTCGGGCATACCCGAAGACCTCTAGTTCACCTCCATATAAGCGTGTTCATGCCTAACAGTATTCACACGTGTGAGCTCATGTCCAGTCACGTCTGTGACAGCAGCTTCTTCCTTGCTGAGTGCCGTGGGCGAGCAGAGGGACAGAGTGAGAGAGAGAGAGGAAAGAGAGTAGCCCTCATGTAGGCTATGTGAACAAAGGAAGGTGTTGGAAACTGTTAAGTGTCTCTTCTGGAGACTGTCATACTGCGGATGTTTGGTCTAAAGTTAACCCCAGTACCAATTGTTGAGACCATGAAAAGCTTGGTAGCCTCTGTGTTTGTGACAGTGGCTGTCACAGATCCCGACGCTAAACTGGATGGTATCGTGCTGCGAGCGCAAAATGACCCCTGCGTGAGGCGGACCATCGCTTAAGAGGCAGGGAAGATAGCATAAGACACGCGTTGAGGCACGCAAACCGGCCTGCAAGCGCAAAAGGCGAATAGCACTTGTACGACGATAGGGCCCTTCTGTGACATCACCCATGGGTTTGTCTCCCGTTTTGGGACCATCATTTACAACATGAACATCATGCTTTAAGAAGATTTGAAACTAGCAATTTAGGCCATAAACTCTTTAGGAAAGTGTTTACTGAGGTCATAAATCAGGTATGAAGTAGGGTCATTTTCCAATTGACTTCCATGCAATCCGACTACTTTTTGCAGCCAGTGGAGTTGCCACCTGCTGACCATTAGAAATAATGCAGATTTAAGGCACTTCCGCATTGGCTTCATTTTTCACAAACGGCGCTACCCCCTTGCGATTAATAAAGTCACAAAAATAATTTACCTCCTCACAACCAGCTCCATCCCAGGTGTTCTTCGTTTGTTGCCTGCAAGACATTTCTGAATAAAACCAACAGTTTGAGAGGAAAGAGCATTGGAATACAAGTCTTTGAGCGCATAAGGATCTGTGAGGCCATTTACACCTGGCGTTACACCTGCCATCAGATTGCAATCAGATTGTATTTGATCACTTCAGCCCGATTCCATTTACAGCTGGCGTTAACATGCATTTTCTGCAATCTGATTGCAATCAGATTTCAATCTGATTGCAGAAATGGTTGTCCTCTCAATCCGCATAAAGTTGGTGTATCCAGATTGAGAGGAAACATTGCATTTACACTTGTGTTCAATGTGTACACAATGCATCCCTGACCACCTCCGGAGGTGGTTTGGCCGATCAGATTGCAATCCTTCTTCAATGCGTTTTGGGGGTGTTTACACCTGGCATTTCAAGTGATAAAACACAATCTGATTGCAATCTGATCAGAGAAAACGCATGTTAGCGCCAGGTGTAAATGGCCTCTGTGTGTCAGAGTTGATCATTTGTGTTTCTGAAGAAACAGGTCTAGATATTTTCCCCAAGGCCCAGTTATTCTCAGTTATGGCCACTATCATAAAAATGTTTGAGGTAAGAGGTTCTCTCATTCACTGACTCAAGTGCTGGAGACAAAGGTTAGAGAGAAGCCGCAACCAAGGTTCAAATCAGTTCTGCAATAAATTCAAAGCCATCAATCACATGCTCTGTGTCTCACTGTCCTGGAGCCAAGACTCTTCACAATCCAGACCAGCAGTGACTCTGGAATTCCCAGTTATCAAATGTCTGTGGCGGCCAGTGTTGGGGGTAAACGTGTTACTGTAATCACATTACATTTTTTGGTAACAAGTAGTGTAAGGCATTACGGTTCCTAAATCCAGTAATCACATTACAGTTACTACTCAAACACGTGGAGTCGTCCAAAGTTGAAGTTGTCTCCATCTTTCAGAAACAAAGGTCTTGTGTATGTCCTCCTTACTGTATATTAGGATAGGGATTTGTGCTGATATGTGGGCATATGTAGCGTAAGGTTTAATGTTGTTAACTGACAATGCATCTCAGGCCATGTTTAGGAGTAACGCAGAATTTATGTAACGAGTAGTGTAACTAATTACTTCCTCCAAGGAGTAATTAAGTAAAGTAAGGCATTACCTTTTTTTAAGTAATGTGTAATGTGTAATATTATAGCGGGTTGATTATGTCCAACTGTGTCTGTGTATTTATGCTGTGATGTACATGTAAGTTACGAGGCTCTGTGCGACAAGTGAAGGCAGCTTGGGGGTCTGAGAGAGTGGCCGAGAGGCCTGTCAGTCAAGCTAAGGATCAATAGGGAAACCCAGGGGTTGCTAGTTAGCATGCTAACCGCTACTAGTAGCTTCATAGCAAAGCAAGTGAGAGTTCACAGGGGATTGATACTACTTTGGCTAACAATGAGCTAATAACGTTAGCTCATTAAAAAAAAAAAGTCAACGTTAGTTAAGTTTGACCAATCAACGTGCACTTACGTCTGGAGCACTAAAGGTTCCTCTTGTGCTGGGAAAGTAGCTACCCTGAATTAGGAGCTAAAAAAAAAGTCCCTCAAAACAGTGTTCTAAGAACTACAGTACTATGATTCCCAGTTCCTGTGGTGTGAACACAAGAACAAAAAGGGGAGCGTTCTTCCAGCTGATGAAAAAAAAGTTCCTGCGGTCCAGAAGCATCTATGATCGCACTACTGAATTCCTCAGTCAAAGTCTACCCTGGATTCCCACTTGGCTGGGTTGAACTGGGGTCAGACTCCATGTCCCCAGTAGCACCAGCAGTTCGCCCTGACAGACGATCCACAGACCTTGGCGATGCGTTTGTGGAGCGGCGATGACAGCAGCAAGCCACCACATCGGCCAGGTCTGCACGGAAAGACGTGGTGTAGAAGCCGTAGATGACAGGGTCGCAGCAGGTGTTCAGGTTGCCAAAGACAAACAGGATGTGATGAAGATACTCTGGGGTCTCCTGGATGATGCCTGGTTGGAACCAGTACCAGATGCCCAGGAGGTAATAGGGTGTCCAGCAGACCACGAATGAGCTAACGATGACAACAGTCATCTTGAGGGTCTTCATTCGTGCCTTGGGTATCATGTCTGTTCCACTGCGTCTGAGGCAATGTTCTCCACCTGGAAAAACACAACACAGACAGAAAGTAAGCCATCTGTTTTGTTTTGTATTTCAGCTATCTATATATATCAATGTGTCAGTGTGGGCTCTGTTCTCTGTCTGTTCTCTATTCTCTGTTTCAATTTGAATTTTTATCTGGATATGTGTATGTCTGTGTGTCTGTCTGTCCCACATCGGATGATGTCATCACTGATGGTCACTCGAGCAATTGTGATGTCACTGATGATGTCAATGTCTATGACATGCGAAGTTGGCAAGGTCACTTGAGCAATCGTGATGTCATCAGTGAGTGACGTCATCAGTGATGCAAATTTGAGCAATAGAGAGCCGCAGTAACGAGTCCGGAAATCATCGATGCTAACAGCCCTGGTTCAACACAGTTTTCGCCTATGGGAGTTTTGAATGGGTTTTTGGCGCGATGCTTCTAATAAGCTCTCTGGGCAACGCTGGCTTAATCAAACGCGAACCAGATGGTAGTAACATCATCTTCACACATGAAGACCACTTTTATGAGTTTTGAAGCTTTTATGTGCCGTTAAAAGGGTGGCTAGCTAGCAAACGGCTAAATGAGACTACACTGTCGACGCGGATATTATACGTCATCACGAGTGAACGCGGAAATTCTTTCTCTCGCGCCTTCGGCCACACACAGTTCTCTCTCGCCTATGCGACACTGTGTGTAGTTCTGGATTAGCTTAGCACGAGCTTTTTACCTCTAGGGCTTGCAGTTACGCTTCAAAACTCATGAAAGTGGTCCTCATGTGTGAAGATTATCCCGCTGAACCTTGGTTCGCGTTTGATTAAACTTGCGTTGCCCAGAGACCTTATTTGAAGCATCGCGCCAAAAACCCATTCAAAAATCCCATAGACAGAAACAGTGTTGAACCAGGAAGTTCGGGACTTCCGCATTCAGCCTACAAAAATACGTCATCCCTGCGGCTCTCTATTGTGCGCTGCGCATGCCAATAGAGCAGGCAAGGCCACGCAGCAGCCGAGCTGCGGGCGAGGCCGAAGTTGAGCAGTTGTGCGCTGAGCGACGTCACTCGAGCACTCCATGATGTGATCAGTGATGGTCACTCAAGCAATTGTGATGTCATCAGTGATGCAAAGTTGAGCAATTGTGCCCTGCGCATGCCAATAGAGCACAGGTGAGGAGGCCACGCAGCAGCCAAGCTGCGGGCGAACCTAGGAATCAAGGCCGCGTAGCGCACAAGATTTCTAGTTTTCTCTACTAATTCCAGGAAGCTGTCTGTCTGTCTGTCTGTTAAGCCAATCGACTTCACACTCGTACACCACTTACCACGTGCGCATCGTGTCACGTGTGATCAAGAGAAGGCTTTTTGGGGTGTCATTCATTCATTCAGGAATGGTGAGTCAGGAATGGATAATGGTTATGATGTAATCAGTGATGATGTCATCAGTGATGACTTCTTCTAATGGCTTTCCGCCAGACTGGATGCCTTGTTACCTCTCACAGAGCTCAAGGGGGTACATATGACAGAAAAGGTTGAGAACCACTAAAGCATAGTAAAGCAGCTTGGTAGTCTGTAGGCTGAGAGTGAGGTTCAGTCACAGACCTTTGCTCGTGTGCATCTGCTGGTTGATCTTGATGAGGATGCGGGTGTAGCAGCAGCTCATGACCAGCAGGGGGAAGACGTACAGCGTGACAAAGTGAAACATGTTGTAGGCTGTCTCCTGCCAGCGCTGCTGGAAGCTTCCATGCGTCACACACTGAGTGAAGTCCACTCCCTCCGCTTTAATGGCCCGGAAGATGAACAGCTAGGAGGACGATAATAAGAATAACTTTAATAATAAGAATAATAAACTAACTATCTATCTATCAATCTATCTATCTATCTATCTATCTATCTAACTATCTATCTATCTATCTATCTATCTATCTATCTATCTATCTATCTATCTATCTAACTATCTATCTATCTATCTATCTATCTATCTATCTATCTATCTATCTATCTATCTATCTATCTATCCATCCATCCATCTATCTATCTATATATATGTATGTACCAGCAGTGTCTGTCTGTCTGTCTTTCCTTCGCGTATCTCGAGAAGCGTTCGTCCGATCGACTTCAAACTTGGGGAGTGCGCTTAGGGGGACCTGACTGAGTGTAGTGCAAGAAAAAAGAAAGAAAGAAATGGCCCACGGAGAAAGATACAGCAATATTTTACATTTTCATTGTGACATCATCAGTGATGTCAAGGGGGAGGGGAAGGGGCACTGCACTATGGGTAATGCACCAATCGGAGTGCAATGTGTGTAAAGACCATATCAGGCAGTCTCAAGAATACAGGTGCTATACACCTATAGGTGCTATACACCTATACACCTATAGGTGTAGTTAGTAGGGATGAAAACGATAACCAATATTTAGTCATGTCTGTATAAAAACAACTTTCTATGATAATCAAATTTTGTATACTGAAAAACACATTAGATGTAAACACGGTGAAAAATATAATTGATAAGGAATTGGGAGGATTGGTTGGTTGTGTGGCTGCGTTACAGTAGGTGTCCCGCACTTCCAGAAAGATTCAGCATTTCAAATGGCATGGCTGTGGCTGAACACATTCTTATTTGGAAAAACACATCAATCATAGATTTACAGCATTAAATTATGTTTCTTCTCAATATGAGAATTTTGGCCGACAGCGAGAACCAGCATTTACATTGCTGTTATTTTGCTCATTGGATCAATACCGATGTGTTGAAAAATGACATCGACATCAACCGATAGCGATATCATTGCCGCTATCATGCATCCCTAGTTACAGTACATATATATATATATATATATATATATATATATAGTTACAGTACATTGCATAGTTGAAACACAAGTTGAAGTAACATTCCTGAAAATGAATTGATTCTAAATGAAATAATGACATGGTTAGAGTGACACAAATGACTGATGCATTCAAGTGAAACTACAAAAGCAGTGGTACCAGCGTTCAATTCCCGCCATTATGAAGTGAATCTAGGTCAAGTTTGACACTATACTTGCAGGACTGAGAATGCACAGAACATACAACATAAAATATGTGCGTGGATTTGTTCAGGTTGTTTGCTTAAACCCTACAGTACATTTTGTGCAGTTTGGACAATATTAATAATTATTATTAATAGATTTGTGTTAAATTCTGCCCCTCCCGGGTGAACAACGAAACGAGCGCTCCTACAGCCACAGCTCTCTGAAGGTGGGCAGAGCAGCAACCAGGACACAACACTCTTCTCTGCGCTCTACAATGAATGGCTGCCCCGACGACGTTAAACCAAACAGAAGAAGAAGAAGGAATGGCTGTAGCAGGGATATCCACAGACAGACACAGAGAGTTAAACCAAACAGAAGAAGAAGAAGGAATGGCTGTAGCAGGGATATCCACAGACAGACACAGAGAGTTAAACCAAACAGAAGAAGAAGAAGGAATGGCTGTAGCAGGGATATCCACAGACAGACACAGAGTTAAACCAAACAGAAGAAGAAGAAGGAATGGCTGTAGCAGGGATATCCACAGACAGACACAGACAGAGAGCAGCCTTGCGTCCTTTTGTCGACCACAACAAAGATCTTGACAGTTTTTTCCACCTTGCTCAACCCTGCTGCCACACCGCTGTCTCTCTCTCTCTCTCTCTCACACACACACACACACACACACACACACACACACACACACACACACACTCACACTCACACACAACAGACGACACACACACACACACACACACATACACACACACACACACACACACACACACACACACACACACACACACGACACACACACACACACACACACACACACACACACACACACACACGGCACACACACACACACACACACACACACACACACACACACACACACACACACACACACACACACACACACACACACACACACACAACACACATGAACACTGCTGTGACAGACTGACCTGTTCATGTTGTGACAGACTGAACACTGCTGTGACAGACTGGAGGCTTACAGTACATGCTTTCTGCTCTCAGCAGTAGAATATAACCCCCTCCCTGTCATGAAGCTGGCTTACATCTCCACTCCCTCACCAGCTCACCCGCACAAAAGCTGCACTCACATCACTCATTGTCATTTAGGCCATGTTCACATTACAGGCAAATCCGAATTGCTGATAAAGTCATTATTCATCATTATGTTGATTGGTTTCCCAAATCTGATTTGGGAGTGTGTCCGCACTGCCACAAATCTGATTTTCAACTCGGATCTGTGTGTCCAGACCTAAACAGCTTATCTGGATGGGTTGCTATGGTAACGACGTGAGCGTCAGTAAATACGTACGTTGGTGACGTGGTTTCCCTAGGCAAAAGCATTTGATGACGAGTTGCGAGTGACGTTCAAATCAGATTTGGTGCATCTGCGCGTCCGCACTGAAGACACATCAGTCAAAAGCACATTTGAAGCAGATTGGAAACTACCTCCAAGACAAGTGACACAAATCAGACTCATAAAACCAATCTGGATAAAGTAATTAATATGTCACTAAAGTTCACAAATCAGATTTGGCCTCCTAGTCTGAACATGGCCTTAGAGAGCCATTGACTGCTCTCTCCAGGCTCACATTCACTGACAGCTACATGCCAAATCATATACTGGATGTGAAGAGAGCTGTTGATGTCTCCAATATAGCCGAGGCAGAAAGACAATCCATGTAGTTCAGAGGGCTGTACTGTATCTGTGACAGCCTGATGTATGAGAGCATTATACACAGCTTTTCCATCCTTTTCTCTCTCCTTTCTATTTCTCTCTCTTCATCCCATACTTGCCAACCTTGAGAGTCCAGAAATAAAGACATGTTCAGCCACACTAGTCCAGGCTAAGCTATTTAGTTAGCCTAGTTTTGTGGAATGATGCTCTAACCTTGCATTTTAAGTTTAGGAGCCAGAGGTTGAGGAAGGGGGGTTTGGGGGTGGCTGGGATGGAAAATTGTATGTTCTTCACATGAACTGTATGTTTGCCTTTGTCTGGAAAAATCAATAAAGAGATTAAAAAAAAAACATCATCTGAAGGAAACTCAAAATAGGCAGATTGTAGTGATTCTGGGTAGAGGTGTGGATGACAAGCCATGTTCTACTGTTTTCTACAGTGAGAGAAGTTTACATTTTTGGGGAAAGTTTTTCTTATTTAACCATGAACAAGAATGTACTTTAATACATTCCTCATCATTGCAGTTGGCTACTGTATAAAACTTTTATTTGCCAAAATCTAACCCAGACCTTAAACAAAGATGTTTCACTTGCCTGAACACCACTTCACTAAAACACAATGCTCGTTTAGTTTGCACATGATCTCACACGTCCAAAAACTGTCAAGTGAAGTGTGGACAAGAAAGAACCCACCTGTGGAGATGCCAGCAGCACACTCAGCAACCAGGCCACCAGCAGCATCTGTTTGTTCCTGAGCCCGGCGTCCAGCGAGTCCAAGGGATGAAGAATAGCATGGTGGCGATCCAGACTCACCACCACTAA
The DNA here is from genome assembly GCF_964638095.1 of Poromitra crassiceps. NCBI lineage: Eukaryota > Metazoa > Chordata > Actinopteri > Beryciformes > Melamphaidae > Poromitra > Poromitra crassiceps. The sequence goes on along the minus strand of NC_139643.1, from coordinate 53,118,365 downwards.
GATGAAGGCTGCAGAGTGCATCGCAAAGAGCTTGAGGAAACACAGCAGCTTGCACATCAGATCCCCGGCATACCATTGCACGGTAATGTTCCAAATAGCATCTAATGGCATAACTATGAATGTCATTACCAGGTCAGCTGACGCCAAGCTGGCGATGAGCGGGCGGAGGTGGGCTGCCAGGCGACGCCCCCGGCCCCAGAATACACTCACCAGCACGGAGAGGTTGCTGACCGCAGCGAAGACAAACAGCACCAGGGTGGCCGCCACTCGGCACCGGGCAGCCGTGGTGAAGGCTGGAGCCTCCCAGCCAGGAGATGGCGCTACGGATGAGTTAAACAGGGACATGACAGAGCCATTCTCTGATGCTGAGGGGGAAACCCACAGGGACAGGTTTCCTGACATCCTAGAGAGGAGGACAAACATCTAGTTTACATTGAGCACAACAAGGACAAACTGTTGCATCAAATACATCTGACCTGCAAGATAAATCTGGGTGGGGAAAGTGAAAAGGCAGCGCTTGCCCCTCCCTCACCACTGTGAGTGCCCTTGAGCAGCCTTAAGCCAAACCGCTCCAGTGGAGCTGATCAGTGGCCAGCAGAGCAGACTGTGGTTGTACTGGTCAGCTTCCAGGTATGAATGTGTGTGTGAATGTGAACGGGGCGCTCCTGAAAAAGAGAGTAGAATTGCAGTGCAAACCTGAGTATTGCGACGTTGATCCTGATGCTGCACGAGCAACTCCTCTCTATACACTGACTGCAGACCAGCCAAACAACCTGAATGCAAAGAGGACTTGGCCACGTTTGGATATCTTGCTTCCCAGTCAGCCCAACACTCAAATAGGATGTTCAAGGCAAAGAGGATCAAAGATGACCTTTATGCTAACAGATAGACATGGCAGTGAAGTTGAGCGGTCAACCACTGCTGTCCTCAAACACCTAGATACAATGGAGGAGACATGGAGTAACAAACAGAAAGAGAAGAAGAAACAGAGGTTGAGAGAGAACCTGCAAAAGAAAGTGAGGGCCAATGATTTTGTTGACCAACTTCTTGTGAAATGCAAAGAACATGGAGGGTCTGTTCCATCTGTCACTGAAGTGAAGGAACAGGGAGGGTCTGTTCCATCTGTCACTGAAGTGAAGGAATAGGGAGGGTCTGTTCCATCTGTTACTGAAGTGAAGGAACAGGGAGGGTCTGTTCCATCTGTCACTGAAGTGAAGGAATAGGGAGGGTCTGTTCCATCTGTTACTGAAGTGAAGGAACAGGGAGGGTCTGTTCCATCTGTTACTGAAGTGAAGGAACAGGGAGGGTCTGTTCCATCTGTCACTGAAGTGAAGGAACAGGGAGGGTCTGTTCCATCTGTCACTGAAGTGAAGGAACAGGGAGGGTCTGTTCCATCTGTCACTGAAGTGAAGGAACATGGAGGGTCTGTTCCATCTGTTACTGAAGTGAAGGAACAGGGAGGGTCTGTTCCATCTGTCACTGAAGTGAAGGAACATGGAGGGTCTGTTCCATCTGTTACTGAAGTGAAGGAACAGGGAGGGTCTGTTTCATCTGTCACTGAAGTGAAGGAACATGGAGGGTCTGTTCCATCTGTTACTGAAGTGAAGGAACAGGGAGGGTCTGTTCCATCTGTCACTGAAGTGAAGGAACAGGGAGGGTCTGTTCCATCTGTCACTGAAGTGAAGGAACAGGGAGGGTCTGTTCCATCTGTTACTGAAGTGAAGGAACAGGGAGGGTCTGTTCCATCTGTCACTGAAGTGAAGGAACATGGAGGGTCTGTTTCATCTGTTACTGAAGTGAAGGAATAGGGAGGGTCTGTTTCATCTGTCACTGAAGTGAAGGAACAGGGAGGGTCTGTTCCATCTGTCACTGAAGTGAAGGAATAGGGAGGGTCTGTTCCATCTGTTACTGAAGTGAAGGAACATGGAGGGTCTGTTCCATCTGTTACTGAAGTGAAGGAACGTGGAGGGTCTGTTTCATCTGTCACTGAAGTGAAGGAACATGGAGGGTCTGTTTCATCTGTTACTGAAGTGAAGGAACATGGAGGGTCTGTTTCATCTGTCACTGAAGTGAAGGAACAGGGAGGGTCTGTTTCATCTGTCACTGAAGTGAAGGAACAGGGAGGGTCTGTTCCATCTGTCACTGAAGTGAAGGCACTTGTCCGTAAGAAGTCACCTGAGCTGAAGACTTACTTGTCACAATCACAAAAATGGAACCCAAAAGCACGACTAAGAGGCAGAGGTACAAAGTAGAAGTGTTTACTCAAAAAGATGCAATGAAAAGACAACTTTATCCTACAGAACACTCTAAAAGTCGGGAGACTGACAAGGAAATTTGTAAAAAAAAGAAGGTTCGATCTCTCTCCTCACACCTATCCACCAAAATCCAGAATTCCCCCCCGGATTGGAGGACCATGCCTTCTCCCTGTGGTCTAAAAGGGGTATTAGGACTGTGGGCGACTTGGTGAAGAGGGGTGATGTGATGTCTTTTGATCAGCTTAGAGAGAAATACGATCTGCCTCAGAATGACCTCTTTAAATACTATCAAATACGTAGTTTCATCACCTCTGCTACTAAGCTGTATTCTAATGGCTTCTCTATCTCAGCGGTGGAAGGGCTTATTCAAAATCCTGCTAACAGGAAGTTGATCACTAGGTTTTGCAGGGCCCTTTCAACTTCAACTAATGATGAGACAGTTCATGCCAGGTCTCTGGGAAGCTGATTTTGGATGATAAGTGGGATGATGTATGGTCGAGCTCTTCGGGTTGTTTATCCACCAACAAAGCCAGTGAAATGCAATTCAGGATTATACACAGGCTTCAAATCACTCCAGTGAAACATAACAAGTTTAATCCTTCTCTCTCTAAATTCTGTAATAAATGTAAGGTCGCTGAAGGTTCATATTTCCACTGTATTTTTGTTTGCTCTGCTATTCATGACTTCTGGGTCAAAGTGTGTAAAGAACTTGATACCATATTCGGGGACAAATGTACACTTGACTTACATCTCCTGCATTCTGAGACTACATACAGCAGCATTAAACCTTGTCTCCTCTTCATTGAAGCTGCTCAATGTGCTTCTTTATAGTGCAAGAAGATGTGCTCTTCAGTGGATTTCAGACTCAGCCCCAACAGTTTCGCAGTGGATTCATTACATTTACATTACATGACGTCATTTGGCAGACGCTTTTATCTAAAGCGACTTACAATAACACGTTTTTGTCAGCAATAGAGCAATCAGCTATGCAACACAGTCTATGACAACTACAACTTCTGAAGGAACAGTGGTAAAGTATAGTTTTTTCCCCCCGGAGTGTTACGGAACTTCTCCCTTTGGAAGCTATCAGCTTTTGGCTCAAAGATAGGCCATTCAAATTTGTTCAAATCTGGAACCCCTTTCTGGACAATATTGGAGAGGATAGGGCCCGGGCCCTTCAGAGTGGTCTCTGTGGACTGGCATGGACTGACATTTCTGTTTAGGACTTGACATGTGGTGGGCCTTTATCTATTTATTGTGTCTGGATACTCTGCTGTACCTATTTTTACAGTGTTAACCTTCTGCCTGCTGTAGATGTTCTGTGTGTTTGTTTGTTTGGTTTTCTGTTTTGCTGTTATTATTTTTGTGGAGATTGTGTGTGTTGTGTTGTGTGTGTGTGTGTGTGTGTGTGTGTGTGTGTGTGTGTGTGTGTGTGTGTGTGTGTGTGTGTGTGTGTGTTGTCTTGTGGGTGACTGGGGACAGAGGGCATATTATGTGTTATCCCATTCAACACTGACTGTTTGCCCCTCTGATAACTAAAAACTGAATAAACATACTTAAAAAAAAAAGCAATGAGCAAAATACAGGCAATAAACAATGCAATAAATTCATTGCTACATCTACGATCAATGACTCTAGTGAAGAAGATGGGGGTGAGAGGTCGTTCCCTCCAACAAGCAATCAAGTCCTTGTGAAATGCAGCAGAAAGAAGCAGCAATTGGCTTTGGATTAAAAGAAAAGACAAGAACTGGGCTGCAAGATCAACATAGGAGAATGTGGAACTAAGAGGGATGATACCTGGGACGCCAGGTATCACCGTTAAGCCATCTGGAGCCGATCAATGAGACGTCGAAGGAGGTTGCCCACCATGATGACCCCGATGAAGTACCCACCCTCCCTCTCACCACTCCATTCCTACTGCCAACATCAAGAATGTCAAATAACAATCAAGTCCTATTAGCTCTACTGCAATTATTTCAATTTTGCAAGAATGAGCACTTGGTTAGCATGGACACAGTGGGTGGGAGATCTTTGAGCACTTGGTTAGCATGGACACAGTGGGCAGGAGATCTTTGATGACGGAGAATGTTGTCATCACCACAAGGACACCAAAGACAGCAGAAAATCATGGATGATATCACATGCACAACTTTAGTGTGGATTTTAGCTACCCTGCACAATACGAATAAGCAACAGAACAAGATCCTTCGCCATGTATTTCAATTCTAATGCAATCCAGCATGGACTGGGAAAATGGCTCTGTTTGTGTACCATTTCACTGTATACATTCATTTTACACTTGTCTTAGACTTACAGTATAAAACAGGGACATCCCCAACAAACATTCAATATATATTTTTATTAGGATTAGAAAACCAGCCCTGAATTATTGTTATTGAGTTTCTGTCATAGCCTGTGTAATAAGCTATTGATCCATGAGTAGAAGGTATTGGTCATAATCTCCCCATGATCCTCGTGATCTGCAAAATGATCATTCTACCTCCATGTTCACATATCAAGGTGTTAGAAGTTCATATAGACAGCAGGAGCTGTTTTCAAAAAAACTAAAAAAAACATGATTGCATCATTTGCACAACTTTAATTGTGGATTTTACAGTTAGTTTGCATGATGATAATAATAGGCCAAGTGGGGCATAATAATCAAAAGACAATACATTGTTAATATCACACGATAACAGGTTTGTTTGTTTGTTTTGATGGATTTAACTTTCCAGATCTAGACTTGATCCGCTTCATATTTCCTCAGAGCAGCCGTAGAGAAAATGTAATGAAAAGCGATTAGTCAGCTAACAAGATTCCCCTCTGTTGCCAATGAGAGAGAAAAGGATCCTAATTGGCTGTCTTTTAGGTGATACTTTTCAAAGCGGCTATAGGGCGTTATAGGCTATTTCTCGTGACAAGCTACATCTTTACATGCATGCATAGCCTACAGAAAAAGCCAGTCACCTGTTAAAATGATTTCTCACAGTTGCCTGAAATGAATGTTGGTGTGGCAAAGCGCCTGAATCAGCCTATAGATATAGAGATATAGGGATATAGAGATTTGCTCTGCACAGTCACAATGTTAAGTTGTGAAAGATTTCACTTCAGTTAGATGAACGGCGTTGGGTCCCATGCTGCCATGCATGTGGAAATGAAGACATTGCAGCCTTGTATAATATCTTCACCTGACACAAGCGACATGACCCTGAATTACCTTACTGACGAGAATCCAGGCAGCCAAAGTCAGAAAGGAAAAGCCGCTGTGATGTTAAACCGCGGAGCTGTCCGACGTGCTGAAATCAACCACAGAGGTTACATGTTTGTATCAAATCAAACAAAGCCGCCGCTCAAACTGGACGCGTTTATCTCCATTGAAGCTGAAGCACCGTCGCTCCGCCGCCTGCAGACACCGGGAGACGCTTTGTGCAGCGATGCGCAGAGAAAAGCCCCGGATAACAACTAATCATCATACACTCAGTCTGCCTGCTGTTATCCTCAAAACGACATGGGTCTGTTAGGTTAGGCTACTTGTACGGTTTACACATTTCAATTGTATGACACATTTCTATTCGAATGTAGGCTATGTAAACAAAGTATTATTTGATAAATTTGCCTAAATTAAATGAGGTTGGCCTATTATTATTAGTAGCCTAGTAGTAGTAGCAGCAGCAGCAGCAGCAGCCTATATTATTATTATTACTAGTAGTATGTGTCGTTTTAACCTTTATTGATTCAGGGAAAGTCAAGAGCCATCTCATCTTTTCCAGTAACACCCTCAAGACATTCAAACTTGGATGTACACTCTTGTTAGATAGCGGGAGCTGCGACCGCAACATTCTAGTGGCCACCGAGCAGCTCTGCAGCTGGGGGTTCAGTGCCTTGCTCAAGGGCGGGCATCTCAACATAGTTGAGGGAGGAGATAGAAATCATTCACTCACAATCATTCACAAAACACATTTTCCCAGTTGGTCTGGGATTAGAACCAGCGCCTTTCAGTCTCCCTACTGCAATTCTTCTAGATCCCTATCATCAGAGACAAATCTTGTTTATTATGGTTTGTTTTATTATTATTATCGGAAGATAGATCCAATGTCTCAGCCACAAAGTGGTGGTGTCCTCTGTGGGGGGTGTTGAAATATGCATCCCCAAAAATGACATATTGTGTTATTGGGTGAGACTTGTACAGAGAGGCAGAGGGAGAGAGAGATCAGGATATTCTATCCAGAATTTTACCAACAAATATAGTAATGGTGCCCCCTAGTGGTCAAGAAGCTGCATTACAAGATGCCAGATAAATTGTTTTATTAAAACATGTAACGATTTACCATCTTCCCATAAAATATCTAAAATGTTTACCCATGACTAAAATAACACTCAAAACAATGCAAATGTGAATTAAAATTGTAAAATCAAGTATCAAGTACGTAGAAGTTGTTGGGTGATGTCACCTGTAGGTATCTGAACACTGCGTCAAAACAAACAATGTTACATCTTAAAGGATCAATCAACATCTACAGTTCTTATAACAACAAAACATACACAATCCCTAATAATTAAATAGCAGCATAACATGTGATTTCAAAAACCTGCCCCCTCATGGAGGCCGTAGGCCACAGCAGCTTTTGGCTGCGTCTGGTTTCAGTCTCAGTATATGGCTTCGTCCATGTTGTCGTCACTTTCTGCTCCGAAGTCCTCTCCGTTATCGAAGTAAGACATGATATAGTCTGTGTCCTGCAAACGTTACAGACAGAAACTGAATAAACAATTGGTTAAATGTGAAAGAAGCAGTGAGAACGACGGCATGCTGAAAGAAGGCGGAGTCCGGAAAGCATACTGCAGCAGTAAGTCTCTGGTCAGAGCATATTACTTCTAATACTTGCCCAGAGTGTTTCTTAACCCATTGATACCTGATGCAGCATTTGCGTGTATATCCCTCATTTGTGTGTGTATCCCTTTAAGACAGCGAACCGGGTCTTAAAGGGATACACACACAAATGCTGCATCAGGTATCAGTGGGTTGCGCCATGATCATTGTGTTTAGGCTACATTCCTCCTGCACTGTGAGCTGCTGTATCGTTTTAGCCATGGGATTATGAAATAACAGTATATACGACTTTTAGATGAAATTGTCACATTTAAAAGTGAACTAATTTAGAACGACCGCACCGCGGATATATGCCTCCGCCAACAAGTGAGCAGTCGACATCCATGTCTATCCAGACTTTGACGTTTCAGCCAAATGTGACGAAATTCCGTCAAGGCGTTCCTGAGATATTGCATTAACGAGCTAGAAAATGGCGCTCGTGACGTCACATTGACCTTGAACTTTGACCACCAAAATCCAATCAGTGCATCATAATTTTTCACATGTGGCCCTAATCCTCTTCAGTAGTTTTAAATTGTGTGTAAAAAATAATACTTGGGGAGTAGTGATGTGCAGGAGTAGTGATGCGCAGGAGTAGTGATGCGCAGGAGTAGTGATGTGCAGGAGTAGTGATGCGCAGGAGTAGTGGGGAGTCTTATATTGGGACCAATAAGGTAATTCTGAGTGGATTGTTTCAGGAGCAGATGGGTCCTGAGCTGAGCCGTTGACTTTGGCTCGTAGTGAGCGAGTCAGAGCTTCTCCTCACCTCCTCCAAGTCCTCCTCATCCAGCTCCTCCTCCTGGTCCTGCTCCTCCTCCTGGTTTGGAGCCTTCTTCTCCTGGTCGTCCTCCTCCTCAGAGTTCACCACCTCTTCTTTCTTCTCCAGAATCTGTGGAGATTTAACAAGCATAAAGCACCAGCAACACCTGGCAACTATTTCAATTATTCTGCTGCAGTGTCTATTTGAGCCCGTTAACTCTGCCTAAATGTACTTATTTTGTCTAATTTATAAAGTTAAAATATGTATATTGTTTTACTCATTGGAGGAATAAAAACAATGAGATAGCCTGTTAACTCAGCCCAAACGCATTTATTTGGTCTCATTTATAACATATTTCATGTACTGTATATGCTTTCAATAACATGTGCTACATAAAACAAAATTGTGATTTATCAAACGTATATCTCTTGGTTGAAATGGTTGGTTAACCTATTCAAGATAGTGTTGGGCAGTAGCTTGCTACAAGTAGCGAAGCTACATAGCTTAACTACATTTCTCAGTAGCTTGGTGGTAGCTTCACTACTTTTGAACCAAGTAGCTTTTTCAGTAGCTAAGCTATTTATAGACCCAAGTAGCAGGTTTTATGGTCTGTTTTTGAATATTGTGCCAGTGAGAGTTTCAGTGTGTTTTATAATATAATAAACAATCAAAATGAGATGTTTTTTTTGCCTGCCTATTTGTTTGGTGGAAAGTTGTTCTTTGACATCAAGTTGATTCAATGTGAGAAAAAAAGTAGCTTTGATGTAGCAAGCTGCTTTTGCCATGTTGATCATAGCTTAGCTTGCTACATTTCTCTGGGGATAGCTTCAATGTAGTTTAGTTATATTTAATCAAGAGTAACTGATAGCTTAGCTTACTAAATTTTCCAAGTAGCTTGCCCATCACCTTAGGTGATGTGGCAGTAAAAATGGTCAGGAACATTTATTTATTCACAAATTCATCCTTCTCAAGATTTCTACATAAGACCTATTATGAATTGGATCACAATGGTTTGGCTTTTTTTAAAGTGGGTCCCCAGAAAAAAGCTTCGGAACCACTGTTCTACTGTGTACCAACCTCTAGTTTGGTTAAGATCTCCTCTTTCCCAATGACAGGTTTTTTGGCTCCATTGACTTGAGGTGCAGTAACTCCTAGGGGGGAAATAAGCACAGAAAATAACATTCATCTGTCTTTATTCAAGGTTCAAGGTGAATATGCTCCCGGCCAGTTTATTGATGTTTCGATCAAAGGATCTTCATAGGAATGAAGCAGGAAGTAGGAGGAGCACTCATATACATCAGATCTCAACACCAATTGGTGGAGAGAGAAAACAGGGCAGGGGGATACACTTATGTCAATCGAGATCATACAGACCAATATTACAAAATGTATATATTTTTTGTCTATATATACACATCTATATACAAGTAGAGTGCATTAAGCTTCAATGCAAAGACCTGACCACAATATGTATACGTATGCAATCCCAAGATAGAAAACAAATAAAAACTGATATTTCCAATATAGAACTACTTATTTGCCCCAATACAGATCCTACATTGATTACATTTATTAGATCTATTTTCAGTTGTATTGTCAGTTACGTATATACCGTAATTGAGAATGTTTATGTTGTCGAACTGAAATGGCCTATGAGTGCTCCTACTATTTCCTGCTTCATTCTGATGAAGATCCTTTGATCAATAAACTGACCTGAGAGCTTATTCAGTCTGCAGACATTACTTTATTTTTTAAGTTCATCGTTTATTTGTCCTGCACCTGACCCACTGAGCTGATGTCCTGTACCTGACCCACTGAGCTGATGTCCTGCACCTGACCCACTGAGCTGATGTCCTGCACCTGACCCACTGAGCTGATGTCCTGCACCTGACCCACTGAGCTGATGTGCGCGCTCGGGGTCGACCGATATGGCTTTTTCAATGGCTGATGCCGATATTGAGAGAGCAGGGCAGAGTCCTGCGCGGGTCTGATTTTCAAGACCCGGCCCCGCGACGTGCAATACCGAGCCCGCCCCGGTAACCCCCACATATGATCAATCAGTACCGCAAGGCCACCCCGCCCCGCAGACATGAGACCCGCGCCCGACCCGGAACCGCATACCGTATATATAATAACCGTTAACGTGCAGTGCAAACATTTTGTAGTGAACCTAACGAAACTGCCACCGTTTCACACGGGAGGCGAACAGCAGTCTTTCTGGCCGAGACTCGTCAGCTGATGTACGTTAATTAGTTTTTAGCAGCTGCTAGCTGACTAAGCAACTGGATAGCTCTGCTATCAGACAATACAGACACAGTGTTGTGCAACAAGCAAAGTGACTTACCAGCAATATGTCCGGTATAATCCATAGTGCCTTTATGATCGCTGTTACAGTAACGTAAATCCACTTTTACAACGTCCAACCTCTCCACTTTCATGGTATCCATGCTGTTGCCTGTTGCTATGAAAACAGCCAGTGTGTATGGTTGTAGTAGAGGCGAACGTTAGCCTACAGTATCTGTCCAACTCGTATTGTCTCCAATCACCTTGAACCCCGCAGCTGAGTTTTGAATGGTTTGTGCAGTCAGTCCATAGCATCACACAATGCACGGTATGACTATGCATACTTGAAAAGATGTCGGTTATGTAAACAAAGCGGAAAACGTGCATCAGCAAACTATTCGTCTCTTCCCTCTGCCTGCATCTCAGACCAGCTGCCAGACACCCCCTGCCTCATGCTCCAGATTACCGTAAATACTGAGAATTCAGTCTGAGTGCAACAGAAAAACGTATGGCTCCTACGTTGTTCTACTACCCGCCCGTATTGAGTTCATTTTTACCCGTGCCCCGACCCAGTAATTTACAGAAGTGTATTTTTTACCCGCACCCCCGTGTGGATTTGTGGCTACATTTGTTTCTATTTCTGTAAAATCATCAAGACTCTATTACAAACACATTACTCACTTTTTCTAGTCTGAGACTTTCTCACTTTGATGCAAAGCTCTTTCGGTAACATGCTCCAGTCTGCAATGGAGAAATATATTAAAATATTACCGTAGTTAGTAATATATAATTATTATTGCATAACAACATGGGTTCCCACACATTTTCATGGATTCAATTTCCAAACGTTTCCAGGACTTTTCAAGGAGCCTGTCGTGTGAGGCGGTGACTCTGAATCAATACCAGAAATGGTGACTACACTGCACAAATAGGACACACCTCTTTATATTGGAAGCTATTGAAATAACAGGAATTTTCCATAAAGATATTAATATCAAATACAGGAAGCACTCAAATCCAATATAAAGATATTAATATCAAATACAGGAAGCACTCAAATCCAATATAAAGAGGTGTGTCCTATTTCTCCAGTGTAGTCAGAATTTCTGGTATTGATTGGGAGTCACTGCATCACATTACATGGAAGCAATTGGGGGGGGGGATCATGAATTTGCCATAAGGAAAAAAAAAATATATATATTTTTTTAAATACAATCCAACAACAGCTAGAGATGGATTTGCTGTTCTGTTAAATCAGGCGTTCCCAACCTTTTTGTGTGCCAAGGACTGGTAGATACATGGAAAAAAAGGTCGCGGACCGGTTGTCAATTTTAATGGTTTTAGTTACATATATATTTACTCACCAGGTGGCGACAAAGGGTAAATAACAGCCTTTTGTGTTGTACTGTACGTAGCCTACAGTATTTATGTTTTTGCTTAAACTACAAACATAAATAAACGTTAACTTTAAACTATGTTTCAACTACCACACACAGCCTATAATATTATAGCCTATGTTTATATAAAAAAAATAAAAAATAAAAATCGGACCCGGCTCGTAGCCCGGTACCAAATGCGTTGCGGCCCGGT
>NC_139643.1:53031610-53101610 GCF_964638095.1 Poromitra crassiceps | reverse complement strand
CTCTTAACACCTTTACTTGTTTCCTTACCAGTTTGATAGCTCTAGCAGAGACTCTACAATCGATGGAGATGGAATGCTGCCTTGCTGTAGGCTACTGATGATCTACTAAGATTGTCCAAAATAAACATGCTGGCTAACATGAACTGCTAACGTTACATACAGCAGCCACATATGCTGTTCTAGACACACTGGGGGACAGCAACAGGTCTGAATGGCTAAATTTCCCCCCATATGTTTCACTCAAACGTGGGACAATATTATGACTTCACTTGCTGTGACCAAAAGCCCTGCAGTTTTACTCATGACAAGCTTGTTAACTAACGTTAGCGCAAGCAAGCCAACGAACAGCCCATTCATTTGCAACAGGGTGTAGCTTACCGTAGCGTGCCTCTTTTAAGTTTGTTGTATATCCACATAACACATCGCGTATCTCCGCCTGTCGTCGTCACTACGGTGCACTGTTTTCCTTTCCGCTGGATTATAGGTAAAGTATAAATCAGTTCTATTTCTCGACAACCAAACTCTTCCTGTGTTGACCATGTTGGTTGAGGCTGGCCACCACGTAAACTCTGCTTGTAAACACGGAAGCACGTTGTGCCTGGTGGGTGTGGTGACACCAAAGAGTATATAGAAACCAAGAGGAACACGCTGTCAACCAAACAAGGACAGGACGCATTTGCTGCAATTGCTGCTGAAATGTCATGCATTTTGAAAGTCCGACAGCCCACCCACTACGTTTTCGTCACTTCTCGTCTCGTCAACGAAAACAACAATACGTCTCGTCATATTTTCGTCAAGAAGAGCTATTTTTAGCTAGTCAACGTCTCGTCCTTCGTCATGAAAAAAAGGGGCGTTGACGAAATAATTTCGTCATCGTCATCGTTGACGAAATTAACACTGGCGTGAATAAGCCTACAGGGAACAGAGCTGATGTGTGAATAAGCCTACAGGGAACAGAGCTGAGGTGTGAATAAGCCTACAGGGAACAGAGCTGATGTGTGAATAAGCCTACAGGGAACAGAGCTGATGTAATAAGCCTACAGGGAACAGAGCTGAGGTGTGAATAAGCCTACAGGGAACAGAGCTGATGTAATAAGCCTACAGGGAACAGAGCTGATGTGTGAATAAGCCTACAGGGAACAGAGCTGAGGTGTGAATAAGCCTACAGGGAACAGAGCTGATGTGTGAATAAGCCTACAGGGAACATAGCTGATGTGTGAATAAGCCTACAGGGAACAGAGCTGAGGTGTGAATAAGCCTACAGGGAACAGAGCTGATGTGTGAATAAGCCTACAGGGAACAGATCTGATGTAATAAGCCTACAGGGAACAGAGCTGAGGTGTGAATAAGCCTACAGGGAACAGAGCTGAGGTGTGAATAAGCCTACAGGGAACAGAGCTGATGTGTGAATAAGCCTACAGGGAACAGAGCTGATGTAATAAGCCTACAGGGAACAGAGCTGAGGTGTGAATAAGCCTACAGGGAACAGAGCTGATGTGTGAATAAGCCTACAGGGAACAGAGCTGATGTAATAAGCCTACAGGGAACAGGGCTGAGGTGTGAATAAGCCTACAGGGAACAGAGCTGATGTAATAAGCCTACAGGGAACAGAGCTGAGGTGTGAATAAGCCTACAGGGAACAGAGCTGATGTGTGAATAAGCCTACAGGGAACAGGGCTGATGGCTGCTGGCAGCTAGGGGGCAGAGCCTCTCCTCTGCCAATGCCCAGACTCTCCACGCTGAAGGTCATGTTGGTCCTCCCTCGCCCTCGGCCTCCTCTGGCAGCCATGCTGCAGTGCAGATCCTGGGGGAGAGGAGAGTCAAAACACACAAGGCTGTAAGTTCACTCCTGTTCACTCTTTCAGCCTCATGGACTTTCAGAATGCTGCTTTTTGACCATCAGTGCGCTCCAAACACCCAGCTGCAAGGGAAGCATACCATGGACCAGATGGGGAGTTGCAACTCGCAAGGCAGTCTGAGTCTGTCTGTAGTAGTGACTATATTAGTCTGTAGTAGTAACTATATTAGTCTGTAGTTGTAGTAGTGACTATATTAGTCTGTAGTAGTGACTATATTAGTCTGTAGTGTGACTATATTAGTCTGTAGTAGTAACTATATTAGTCTGTAGTGCAGCCAGAAATAAGGTGAGTTTAAAGCAGATTACCTAACGAAAATTGGCTGGTCCATCATCCATACGAGGGCTCTTGAGACGAAATTTAGAAGAGCCTGAGGGCTACGCCTAGGTAGCCTACTACCCTACAAAAAACATGGCCAAATACTTCCCCCCCCTCCCATCTCCTTTGAGTTGGGATGTGGTAAGGCCTGTGGCTGTGGCTCCATTGGGTTTCTAGCAATAAATACAACAACCACGGGTAACGGTTTACACTCTAAAAGTGTTTTTTATTTTAGGCAAGAATAAACCAGTGTGTTTGAGCTGGTAACCTCGCGTCACCAGGCTCTGGCCTCTGTTTACACCTGGCCTAGAGCACCGTCCTAGACAGGAAACAAGCAGCGGAAACAGCTCGTTCACTTGAGAATCAGACACCACGAATAAGAAAATAAAACGGCAAACAACTAGCCTCAACGCCAGACTCACCAGTCATTAACAAAAGATGGACATACCGAACGAAGTTTTTTATTAGAAGTTCTTGTAGAAACATTGCGGATTCACAATATCACATATTTTAAGCCAATACAGAAGCTTTACTTTTCAAACAAATGGCCAGTTGATGGAATAGTTATAACGCTAGTTGTCTGTCCGCTGTTATTGATAATGGAGGATCAAGTACAACAGTTGAAGCATCTCTGCTGTCGGTGCTGGGAAAGACATGGACATTGATCATAAGATTTCACATGGCGAGTAGCCTACTCCATTGTCTTTAGCTCTCCAGAAACCTTCCTCGGCAGTTAGTAGAAATGTGCTAACGCTACTATACAACTTGTGTTGTTGTTCTTTTCAGGCTCTAGCTAACGTAACCTCACTGTGTCAACCTAAAGGCAACAAAGACGTTGGTTTCCTTGGTTGGTTTACGCCCCCATGACACAAAGCTGTGGAAAGGCTGCTGGTGTTACTCAGGTTCAGTAACACACAGAGTCATTCTGACGCTTGGAACAGAAACCTCCAAGCCTTAGCTTTCAGAAATGACCAGGCATTAGTCTGTGCTCATAGTAACATAGGAAACAGTACTACGCATTTTAGTTTGGGAATGTCATTTTCAGCATTTTCTTCGGAAATGGGTGGATTTTTAAGAGGTAGAATCAGTACATTATCAGCATTATTTTAGCATTCAAAAGTAGCGCGAGCCCCCTTCCTGGCTATTCATTGGCTACTGAGACACGCATTTTGGACCTCCGCTGACTCCACTCTCTTACTAGATTGCTCTGGCCAAATGTGTCCACTTACCGGGTTCGACCAAGCTGCTATTCGCCAGTTCAGCTCAGCTTCAATACAAACACTCCAACACGTGTCAATCAGCTAGGGTACACCCAGCGGTGCTAAAGGCTAAAACACACCGACTAGAACATGCTAGTATCATGTGGTCAGATCAGATCCACCATCGACGTCAGCAAGCTTCCAGCGACGTAAATATCGGCTGGCACTAAAACATGCTAGTACAGTGGCTAGCACCAGGCACAGTCGTCCATCATCGAGCTGGATCGAACAGAGACTTACCATTTCCGGTAAGCATTCAAAATAAAATCGACGTATTTTTTAAACGTTAGTTGTTTTTCCACAATTAACATATATTTCAGTTAGAGTTTCACTTTATATCTACTTTAGGCATTCCACTATCCGTTATTTCTCTCTCTCTCTATCTCTCTCTCAATCATCTATCAATTAATTTCATGTAATTTCCCAGAGTAACAAATCATTCGCCTTTATTTTGAAGGCGTACTCGCCACATTTCCGTCTTAACGCACATGGGCGCGACTGCAAACTTTGATAAACCTCAGCGCACAGCAAATCCGCCATTTTGGCCTGAATGAAACTACCTCTGATTGGCTGTCATGGTCTTGTGCTGTTGACCCATTGGTGCAAGGAAGCGTTTTTAGGCCAACATGGCGCCAGCACTGTTGCGGGGAAAAAACGCGCTAGACTTCCTCGCTCTTGCCTTCAATACTCTTTGGCGATTATCCCTACGAACGGAAGTTCCACGCGGTTCCGTCGGTATAAAGCTTCGTGTGGAAACATAATTTTACTCTTTTACCCACTTTCCTAAGACATGGAAATAGAAATAAAGAAAACAAAGCATTCGTTTGGATAGTCTAACTGTTAGACTAAAGTAACAGAACACAGGGAAATGACAAATATTTTCTAATGTTTCTGACCGATCAGACTGTTGTAATCTGCTTCTGTAACAAGATGGTTAAATAAGTCACACTTACAAGCAAATTGTTTCAACCTTTATTAAACATAGCTTGCAAGAGATAAATATTACAAAGTTATTTCCTCCAAAATTAGCTTATTTTTTCAGTCAATGCATAATTGTTATCAATCAACTGGCAGTATTCAAACAGCATTATTTTTCTTTTACTTTTTTTGAAGACCGTTAAATATCAAGGATGTGCAAAAGGTCAGGATTGATGTTCATAGGAAAAGAAAAAGAAGACTTCAATTAGTCTCAGGTCAAATTCAATTTAATCTTCTTGTCACTCATTCCCCAGATGTTCATTTGCAACATTGTCAACATTATGCGAAAAGAAATACTTCTACAGTAAACTTTAAAATTTGTAAAATGATTTTGCAATTAAGTGTTCCCTGCATTAGCAACCACCACCAATATAAGAGAAAGGTATAACGGTAAAGGAACATACACATTTGTATGTTGGTAACATACACATCTATATGTTGGTATTGCCAGGAAATGTGATCATTGCTCCAGATAATGATTTCAAAGACAGCTGAGCCATCTCTCTAAACATGTGAACACTCAACACACATCCCAGGCAGCGCAGTATCTTACAAGTTGCTCTGAGCTGTTAGGAAGCAGCTTTATTTTCTGTTTGCACCATCTTCTGCTGCGCTGCATAATGCACAAAGTCCTCCGTTTGTAATAGATGACTCACTATGGCTTCAAATGATCTGGTATGTTATAGGGAAACACCGGCCCATATCCAATTTTGATTGAAAGGCCAAGATCATCAAACCCATATCGGTCTATATGGGCCGCCGATTGTAAAGTGGTGCACATTGAAATTAACAGCAACATTTCACCACATTTAGCTCCAAAGGGTTTAAAAAGTGGTGTGATTTTTTTAAAGTCACCAATTTTTTTTAACCAGACTTTAAAACATATTTCTTCACTTTATCATATGCGTGTGTGTATATATATATATATATATATATATATATATATATATATATATATATATATATATATATATATATACATGACAAACATGACAAAGTTCACAAATATTGTTATAAATCTAGTAAAAGACAAGTGAATAAAGAAAAATCATTTTTTTTTAACGTTTGGCGCTAAATGTGAAATGTTGCCGTTAACTTCAGTTACAATCTGTGCCCCATAGATCTAACCCTAGTTCATACCCAGACTCAATTCAGTCCATCCGAGTTGATGAAAGGTAATGTAATAATACGGAGAGCGCTTTGACCAAGTCCAGACAAATACTCTGTAAGAAAAGTAGTGCAACATTATTGAAGTTCCAACACTCAAACACAGAAAAGAGAAATGTTCAGAGCTCTAATGCGCGCCCAGTATCCCAGTTTTAACCCATTGATACCTGATGCAGCATTTGCGAACGCGTCACGCGGTTCGCGGTCTTAATGAGATACACACACAAATGCTGCATGAGGTATCAATGGGTTAATGGTGTCAGAATGCAAAATCCCATCTGAACCAATGAGCACTTTCCAGCAAATTCTAACCAGTCCAAAAAACAGAAAGCAAATACATCCAGGGAGATTGCTTTGAGAAGAAAAGGGGAAGAAAGAGAATCCCAAACATTTTGCACATTTGTTACACAATAATACACAGTGATCACAAAACCAAATGACAAGCTTCACAATATTCATGGCTTTTTGTTTGCTTTTCTACACAATATACAACCATTTAAATTTCAATTTCTTTTTTCAGTACAAGGGAGGAAAAAAGCTTATGTACAATAAGTCATTACTTCAAACCTAGCAAATATCGTGTCATTTTTATTTCATGAATACATTTGTTTGATTATGTGTTTTTTTTTAAACTGCATTAGAAACAAAATAGAACTTAATTGCGACGTCAGAAAAAGCATGACGTTTGGAAAATCTAAAAATTGACTTTTGAAAAGAAACTGCAGTTGAAATACAAAGGTGTGTGGATGCATCGTTTTTCAGTCTGCAAAAGAGCAAGAGAGAGACAGGAGCTTTTTTAATTTTTTTTTTTTTTAAGTTCAGCTTGGTAGCAAAAGGAGATGAGTGAAAACAAAAACGGTTTAAATCAAAACACGAGAGGTAGTAAAAATTAACCCCCAACATTAAAAATTCATGAAAATATATCTCTTAATCCAATTTCAACCATCCCGCCAAAGGGAAAATTGATTACTAATTTTTATATAATAAACAAAACCAATGTTTTCCAAGTGTAAACTTCAATTTACATATTGCATTAATGAATCTAACACTAGGTAGCATCATATAGTCTTGGCCTATGGTTACATTTGCCATTTCAATGTGATTTTTATCATCTTGGAAATAACTGGCAGGTCTGGATTACTGGACTAGATTTTTCTCACATCATAATGTGATGAACCAGAGTGCATCCTTATGATAGTCTGGCTAGAGAAATGAAAAGGGGACAATGTCAAGAGACGGGGAAGATGAGTGAGAATATAATGCAGACACAGATTGAGCTCGTTGAACAGAACCACTGCACATGTAGCCTACAGAGGATTTGCAGTTAGCGTCATACAATCTATCACTTACATCTGGCTCCATCATGTGGGTCTATTGCAGAATTGGCTGTTAATAATGTCTAAAGATGACAACAACCAGGCTAGAAAAATAAACACCTGAAAACCATTGTAGTGGTGTGTATCAAGTTGTTTTCTAATGTACTGTAGGTTACTGGAGTTGGGTTTCCATCCAAATGTATCGCAAATTTGAACCGAATTTTCAGAAAATCGGCAAACGAAAATGCAAAATTATCCGCGTTTCCATCCACTACTGTTATGCGGCTATTAGGAGTTTGTGACGTGCGCAGCCAGTTGTGTTGATATGTGCCGTTGTCTTGCAGGCAGCGAACCATCTCTATGAAAAATATCTGTTAAAGTTTTTTTGATTATCTACAATTCTACACCATATAACGGATTACCAGGCGCCACTCTTCCATTCGGCATACATAATGCATAATTCACAGAGCAGTTACTGTAGTGAATCAAATGGAAATGGTCTTCTTCCGTTAAAACAGTGGTTCTCAAACCTTTTTGTCTTATACTGTTTAGCCAGGCCATCAGTACCCTCACTCATGCAAAGAAAACACTGTGGATCCGTGGACGTACGAGTAGCCTAAATCTATAAATCCATACAAAATATGTTTGTCACTGAGCTGCTGGTCTTTGGGCTTGGCCTCCTTTTTCCTTTTGTCACCGGGAGGGGCAGGGGTGTGTGGCATCTACAGTAATACATATTAGTATGAATATATCATGTAAATGTATATGATTGATAGGATGAACATCCAAGGAGTTATCCAATCAAGGAAAATATACCATTTTGATTAGTTCATATATTTAAAGTGATGGAAAACTCCCCATGGCTGCATATCCTAAAGAGTGAAAGACAAAGCGTGCGTTTTCAGAGAAGTGCTGTTGTTATTGCCGTGCTGCCATAGATCTGTCCACAATGTGCCCTACAGCGTCTGATCCATCACATACATGTGCTTACATGGCACACCAAACAAACATCTAACCACAGACAGACGTGGACTCTGACCAAACATCTCCAGCCATGGGCCATTCAGCATGCTCTCAATCCATTATTTGGCCCTATACACTTAGCCTGCTATGCTACTGGAGCTGCTGGCCAAACGGCCCACACGTGGAGGACATGTTGGCACCAACTGAGTTGACTTCAAGAACACAATGCTTCACATCAAAGAAAAGAGCTGCCATCTTGGTGCACACGCTTCTGGAAATGAAGGGATTTAGCCAGGCAGGATTTAGCCAGGCAGTAACACATTGAGGCCGGTTTCAGAAAGATATTTTAGACTAGTCTAGTGTTAGGCCAGTCTTAATTTTGCTCGGAAATTAGTCTAATGCAAGTTAGACCATTCCACAAAATAAAGACTGAGTACTGTTAAGGTATTATGGTGTATATATATATATATATATATATATATATATATATATATATATATATATATATACACACATATATATACTGTATATACATATATATTATACACCATTCTAATGAACTTCTTTCAGGATAGGCCGTTCTTTAAAGTAGAAGTGTTTCTTGAAGTCAGTGGCAATGGTCTTGGTCAGACCAGTATCCTGCAGACCCTTGGTCTTCCGTGGTCGTTAATGACACATTTGGGCTGATCATCAATATGCCTTCTTGTGTATTCTTATGTCCTCCATCATGCATTTGACGTAATATCTAACCGCCGAAGCACGACTCCAAAACACAAGATGGACGGACGGAAGATGGGTTGCCAACCTCAAAATATGGAGGATTCATCGGACGCTGACTTGACCAACAACAACAAATTGAAAGCGCACCGATTCATTGCAGCGCTGTATTCTGCAGTACAGAGCCGGTTCACAGGTGCAGTGCTGTATTCTGCAGTACAGAGCCGGTTCACAGGTGCAGTGCTGTATTCTGCAGTACAGAGCCGGTTCACAGGTGCAGTGCTGTATTCTGCAGTACAGAGCCAGTTAACAGGTGCAGTGCTGTATTCTGCAGTACAGAGCCAGTTAACAGGTGCAGTGCTGTATTCTGCAGTACAGAGCCGGTTCACAGGTGCAGTGCTGTATTCTGCAGTACAGAGCCGGTTCACAGGTGGGAATATGAATATAAATCAAACGTGTTACATGAAGCACTCAGTCCATCTCATACTGTGCTTAGTGTCATGAGAAGATCCTTCTTCCCAACTTATCTTGGGGAGAACGTTCTCTACAAAGACACAAGTATCGACTTGGCATTGTTGGATTTGATAATCAGCCTGCGTTATTAACCGCCAGGGACGAGGTGAAGTTATCAATATCAGGGCTCCATTTCCTTCCTTCATGCCCCCCTCCTCCAGTCACCTTTTCCTTCCTGTTTCACGTACATGAGCACGCACTGTAACAACGCACTGTAACAACAACGCACTGTAACAACGCACTGTAACAACAACGCACTGTAACAACGCACTGTAACAACGCACTCTAACAACGCACTGTAACAACGCACGTCACCATTTGTGCCAAAGAACTTAGATTGATAAGAACTGAAGCCTAATAGTTTGTTCCACTTCACTGTTACGTGAAAAACGTTATTTTAGAAGGAAAATATGGCTTATTGGCAACAAACCAGTGAGCACATGACCTTACGCTCTGCTGACTATCAACCACCTGACGCCCACAGGAAACATGTGACCTTACAAAGTGTCTTGCTTGTTAATTTCACACGAGTAACAAACTCGGCTCGACACCACAACATGTGTACTTTTAAAAACAGAACATAAGTAACATGAGTTAATCAAAAGAAGCCGTCTGCATTGAAACATGATTGGGGGAAAAGAGGGGAAAATGGGCTAGAACTCTTAATGACAGTGGTATTCTCTTTGAAGGCAGGGAAACTGGGATACATTAGTAATTAATCCATTCACAAAATACATTTTGAGCAATTAAATTAATAAATTAAATGTGCAAAGGGAATCAAATTTAATGTCAGGTGTTGCTGACTGTGGTCAGGGAAGAACCACCATCATATCAGCAGTGAACCACATGACTGGCAGATATCTCATGTTGAATTAAAAACCCTACTTCACACAATGGAAGCTGACACTCTATAGTTACATCCCACATTTGAAAAGATCAGCATCGGTAAAGAAAATGAGGATAAAACCATGAATTAGCCATTAAAATACACCCTGATGCAAATCACATGACTCAAGGATCTCTCCCCTGACTCTCTGGTAGACAGATAGCATCCAGACCTTAGGAACCTTGAATTGTAACATTCTTTTCCTAAAAAAAGAAAAAAGAAAAAAGTTTTTCCAATTGGAAATATGAAAAGTGCTCCTCCGGAGTGATGCGACTCGTGTGCATCGCTCGCACACAATGATTGATCCATGTCTCTCCCATAAAAGATATAATCCACATCCATCTCTTTTTTCTCTCAAGCT
Source organism: Poromitra crassiceps (assembly GCF_964638095.1). Lineage (NCBI taxonomy): Eukaryota > Metazoa > Chordata > Actinopteri > Beryciformes > Melamphaidae > Poromitra > Poromitra crassiceps. The sequence goes on along the minus strand of NC_139643.1, from coordinate 53,091,276 downwards.
AGGCATCTATACATAATCCATATAGATATTTCAATAGTTTCTGTTTTTAGCTATGTTGATTATTATCGTCTCCAGGGGGCGATACCTCTCAGGTACGCCGCCATTTCATTAGGAGACGCCGCAAAAACAAAAAAGAAAAAGAAAGGGAGAGGGGGGGAAACAACAATCAGAAAACCCTACGACAACAAGAAAAGGAAAAAAAAAGTTTCTCGGTACAGAGTCTGTGGTTTGGGCGGCACAAAACGTACTCCCACCTTCAGATCTGAGTCCTCTCAATTTCGCAAAGAACACACGGTGCCACAAGGAAGTATTATTAGGTAAAAAGGGTAGAAGTCTCTGCATACTGGATAAGCGAAGGCATTGAGGGGCGGCGAGGGACACTGGGGTCAGTGCCAGACGAGAGACACTGGGTCAGTACCAGACGAGAGACACTGGGGTCAGTACCAGACGAGAGACACTGGGTCAGTACCAGACGAGAGACACTGGGTCAGTACCAGACGAGAGACACTGGGTCAGTACCAGACGAGAGACACTGGGTCAGTGCCAGACGAGAGACACTGGGGTCAGTACCAGACGAGAGACACTGGGTCAGTGCCAGACGAGAGACACTGGGGTCAGTACCAGACGAGAGACACTGGGGTCAGTGCCAGACGAGAGACACTGGGGTCAGTACCAGACGAGAGACACTGGGTCAGTACCAGACGAGAGACACTGGGTCAGTGCCAGACGAGAGACACTGGGGTCAGTACCAGACGAGAGACACTGGGTCAGTGCCAGACGAGAGACACTGGGGTCAGTACCAGACGAGAGACACTGGGGTCAGTACCAGACGAGAGACACTGGGGTCAGTACCAGACGAGAGACACTGGGTCAGTACCAGACGAGAGACACTGGGGTCAGTACCAGACGAGAGACACTGGGGTCAGTGCCAGACGAGAGACACTGGGGTCAGTACCAGACGAGAGACACTGGGGTCAGTGCCAGACGAGAGACACTGGGTCAGTGCCAGACGAGAGACACTGGGTCAGTGCCAGGGAGCCATGGGCTGAAACCAGGAGGGACAGTCACCGTGTTTATCTCTGAGTGGAGGGCATGGTCTCCCCTGCAGTCAGTCAGCACTGTGTCCCGTCAAAATCTCTCTTCCTTCCTTATGGGGGTCTGTGGTCTGGCTGGTCCGGCGAAGGTACAATAACCTCAGCTGCTGGGTCCGTCAGTCCTGCTGCTGGGTCCGTCAGTCCTACTTTGCATGACGGTGTCTCGCGTACATCCTTCTACTAGCGCCATTGAAATTCAATCAGTCTGTAACAGGAGAGACTGACGTCTTAAAAATGAGGAAATGAATGAACCGTTTATGGGGTATGGTAGGAGGAGAGTAGCAAAAATAAAATAAAATGCTATCTAAGGCTGTGATCACATAGGATGCTCTTTTTAACACACCTGCACTTTTTCTTCGGTTATTTTCAAATGGTTTGCTGACAGCAGGCGTGCGTCTCCTCCAAACTGACACCTGGTGTTCTGGATGCAGCGTATTTAGGGGCGCAAGTTGAACATGTCTGAACTTTAGCCACATGATGTCTGTAAAAACAGCAGGTTCTATCTAGGTGGAGATCTTGGAGGAGATGATTAACTGTGGGCTCCTCGTCCTTTTCAGGAGCAAGCAGAGCCATCGCTAACTTGTCCATTTCTATCTTCACCAAGATCATCCCCGTTGTTGCTCCAGGTTAGCGAGCGAACCCTCAAACTCTCTCCAGAGCTGACAAGTGTGTTTGTGTTTGAGCAGAAGCTCCTATCTGATCACGGCATAAAGACACCCTGCAATAGTTTGCCCTCCCTCCCCAAAAATAAATATGAGTGAAGGTAGAGAAATAAAAAAAAATGGACACGCACTACTTAAGCATAACAAAAAGACATAACATGAGTAATAGTAACTGAAGCGAAAAAAGGTAGTTGTAGTAATAATAGCGCTACCAACAGCAATAATAATGGGAATTACATTGTTAAACAACGCAGACAAAGAAGTTTTGCTATAGTAAGAAAAGTTGAGATGCACGGACAGTTTAGTGTGTTTGTCTGACTTGGTGGCTTTTCATGGGTTGGTTTAAGGTAGGCACACGGACAGGCACTGCATGCGATGGGGGGAGGGGGGGTTGTTGGCTGAGCCGGGAGTGCTTAGTGAGGGGGCAGGAGGGCAGGAGGGTAGGATGGGGTGGCTTCAGGGGAGCAGGAGGGCTGGGGCTCATTTCTGTCCGGTGATGGACTGCGATATGGAGCGAGGAGGAATCATGTCCAACAGGTACTCCCTCTGCCGGTCTGCTAAACTGGAGCTCTTATGGGCTCCAACCGCCGCTGGGTTCAGATAGGCAATATTTAACCCTGAAACACAGAGAGACAAGCCAACAATAAGACATATCCTGCTAGTTAGCTTAGCACAATGTCTGGTAGTCTACGGAACAGGCTAGCCTACCCCTACCCAGGCTCAAGCTGAGCTGATGCTTAACCAGTCACACAAGAAACCTTCTCTCTCTTAGCAGACGTTATTAACAATGGGTTATTCTGGAACACATTGTGCAGTGCGTGGCTGTCACAATACACAGAAACGCCTGAACGAGTGGTTGGATCGACAGTGTTTTGAGCATCAGCACACATGATGCATATCCAATACCATCTCAAGTTGCAGCAACTAGATTGTGTGACTGGGTTTCCATCCAAATGTATCGCAACTTTTAATCGAATTTTCAGGAAGTCGGCAAAATAAAATGCGAAACAATGCGCGTTTCCATCCACTGCTATTTTGCGAATTATAGAGCTGTCAATCACCTCGTGTTTGAGGCTGTCTGAGCTGCTGATCAGCTGCTAGACCCGATATACAGCTCTGTTAAACACATCTAACCTTATTAATTTAAAGTTTCTTGATGATCTACAAGTAGACAAAGGTACCATAACGCCATTTCTGGATTACCAGGTGCGACTCGGCAAACTAACATTATAATCCCAACCCGATCCCCCCAAAAATTGTAAAATAACAACGTTTGTGGACCAACGTTGCTATGTTACAATTTTGGCTCCGAAATTGTAAAATGGTAATCCATGGAGCAGATAGTAAGTGAATACAATTTCATTCAAGTCTAGAAGTGAGTCGCCTTAAAGTGAATATCCCAGTCTTCTTCTGTTTACCACGGCGGGTATTGTGCTGCGTATTTACCATGATTTACCGTGTGTAGCCCTATTGTGTGGAGGCTACACACGGCATGTCATGTTTTGCAGTGATCAAGGCAAACTGTGTTGTTTTTGAATGGAGAGACACCTAACGTTAGTCTGGCTGACTGTGACAGAGGAGAGGACTGTAACCTAACGTTAGTCTGACTGACTGTGACAGAGGAGAGGACTGTAACCTAACGTTAGTCTGACTGACTGTGACAGAGGAGAGGACTGTAACCTAACGTTAGTCTGGCTGACTGTGACAGAGGAGAGGACTGTAACCTAACGTTAGTATGACTGACTGTGACAGAGGAGAGGACTGTAACCTAACGTTAGTCTGACTGACTGTGACAGAGGAGAGGACTGTAACCTAACGTTAGTCTGACTGACTGTGAGAGAGGAGAGGACTGTAACCTAACGTTAGTCTGACTGACTGTGACAGAGGAGAGGACTGTAACCTAACGTTAGTCTGACTGACTGTGACAGAGGAGAGGACTGTAACCTAACGTTAGTCTGACTGACTGTGACAGAGGAGAGGACTGTAACCTAACGTTAGTCTGACTGACTGTGACAGAGGAGAGGACTGTAACCTAACGTTAGTCTGACTGACTGTGACAGAGGAGAGGACTGTAACCTAACGTTAGTCTGGCTGACTGTGACAGAGGAGAGGACTGTAACCTAACATTAGTCTGACTGTGACAGAGGAGAGGACTGTAACCTAACGTTAGTCTAACTGTGACAGAGGAGAGGACTGTAACCTAACGTTAGTCTGACTGACTGTGAGAGAGGAGAGGACTGTAACCTAATGTTAGTCTGGCTGACCCTTCGGAGCTTTTGAGATTGTTCATCGCGTTGCCGTCCACCGCCATTGATTCCTCAAAATACGCTATAATCCTGCCTGTAGTTACGTTCGGCCATTTACACATATTATCTTCCCATGTGTCCACTGTCAACGGGTGTGGGATAGACACTCTTTCGTTAGACAGGAGACTCGGAGAATGATCCCAAGTTTGCATTTGTTCGGTGGTCGCTATGGCTACTACGCTTGTATGTCACGCTTCTCTGACTGTATTCACAAACACCGGAAGAGACAGACATATCGCGGCCGAGTCCGGAAGCAAACCGGAAGTGCCCAGGAAACTTGTCTATACATGCCTTGAGCGCGACACGCGCGTGGCTGGTGTGAACGGCCTCGCCTGTTAAGGACGTCTAACTAAATTACACTTGTGGGTTCAGCGTAGGTTGAGCTTATTTATTTATTTCCCCCCCCAATTTGTATAGAACAATATACGAACAAGACAAACAGGCTCAGACAGGTTGAGCGTTGCTTCGGCGTATGATGTGAACGGCATGTAACACAGTGTATGTTGTAGGTACCAGGGATATTGTAGATCTGGCGGCGGCTGTCATGTTGCAGTCTGCTGCCCCCTGCCTGCTGGCTGCTGGCACAGCGCTTGGCACTGCTCATGCCCATCAGGCTGGTGGCCACGGACAGCTGGGAGGCCTGGGCAAAGTTAGAAAGGACGCCCCGCGCCGAGCTGGACAGACCCCGCTGCAGAGAGGCCTGGGGCTGGGGAGCCTAGGGATAGAGACACACAGGGCATGAGCTACAGCAGCCTGGGGCTGGGGAGCCTAGGGATAGAAACACACAGGGCATGAGCTACAGCAGCATGGGGCTGGGGAGCCTAGGGATAGAGACACACAGGGCATGAGCTACAGCAGCCTGGGGCTGGGGAGCCTAGGGATAGAGACACACAGGGCATGAGCTACAGCAGCATGGGGCTGGGGAGCCTAGGGATAGAGACAGACAGGGTATGAGCTAGGGCTGCACGATATGAGGAAAAGCTGCGATGTGCGATAACACTGTTCAATATTGCGATGACGATATGACCTGCGATAAATAAATAAATGCTATAAACAAAAATATTGATGGGTAGGGGTGCTCCGATCTGGCTAAGCCACGATCCGATCCGATTCCGATTCCTGGGGTCACGATCCGATTCCAGAATCGATTCTCGATTCCAACGATTCTCGATTCCAGAATCTAGAATCGATTCTCAATTATGTAGTTTTATATTGCAATAACACACAAAGGTATATCTAAGACAAAAAATGACAAATGTATTCATGCTGAACTTCAAATTCAAGTATTACAGTGAGGGCCTAAATTCATTTTGCAATATGAGTGTGTTAATTTAAGCATAAGTATCAGTAAGTGGCCCGGGATTCTCAAAGCCTGTGTTGAGGGTCACACAAGAACAAAAATGCACTCTTGAAGCTAAAAAAAAATCCAAAACCAACAAGTTAATTATTTACATTTTTACTTCAATGTAGAACAGTCATTTCTTACACATGAGATTACTTTTAGCCTTTTAGTCACAACAATTATTGAAAGATATTCCAACAGAAGTGGAGTATTGGCCAGAATGACATGAACATTTGGACACTTATTCAGCTGGTATCTTGCATGTTGTTGAGGTGCACTGTAAAAAAATAAAATAAAATAAAATAAAATTTAAATTGCGATAACACGTGACTTTTGCGATGTGTTCATCGCGCATTTTCATATCGCGATGACGATGAAAATACGATTAATCGTGCAGCCCTAGTATGAGCTACAGCAGCCAGGGATATAGACACACAGGGTATGAGCTACAGCAGGATAGAGACACACAGGGTATGAGCTACAGCAGGATAGAGACAGACAGGGTATGAGCTACAGCAGGATAGAGACACACAGGGTATGAGCTACACCAGGATAGAGACAGACAGGGTATGAGCTACACCAGGATAGAGACAGACAGGGTATGAGCTACACCAGGATAGAGACACACAGGGTATGAGCTACAGCAGGATAGAGACAGACAGGGTATGAGCTACAGCAGGATAGAGACACACAGGGTATGAGCTACACCAGGATAGAGACAGACAGGGTATGAGCTACAGCAGGATAGAGACAGACAGGGTATGAGCTACACCAGGATAGAGACACACAGGGTATGAGCTACACCAGGATAGAGACAGACAGGGTATGAGCTACAGCAGGATAGAGACACACAGGGTATGAGCTACAGCAGGATAGAGACAGACAGGGTATGAGCTACAGCAGCCAGGGATAGAGACACACAGGGTATGAGCTACACCAGGATAGAGACAGACAGGGTATGAGCTACAGGGTCCTGGACACATTTTCATGACTCTTGACTCGACTTGGAGTCGAGCATTCATGCATTCATTTGGGACTGGGAAGTTGGAGCCGAGGACTCAGACTTATTTTGATAAAGACTTGTTTTCTTGTTTTTGTTTTGTAATAGGCCCTAATAATTTGGCCTAAGATATGGATAGCTAGATTGATTGTGACATTATTCAGGCGCGTGCATGTGGATTCACACTTATGTTCAGTAACTATGGACTGGGACTCAGGTAATGGGGACACGAGACTCTACTTGGACTCGAGATACAGTGACTTGACAACAACACCGATCGCAGCACAATCACAGAGAGAGCATCACAGCAGGCCAAACAACGTTGGTTTCAAATCTTTTCATTGCAACCTTGAACCTACCTAACCCTAACCCTATAGGATGAAATAACCTATAGGATAATATAATATAATATAATAATACCCTATAGGATGAAATAAGACAATATTTTACAATGAAAAACAAAGTAAGGCAAAATAGTCTTCTGAAATAAAAATGAAGTGTATAATCTAAGAGTGGACCTGCAGCAGCACAAAGACACCTGCCATAATATGTGGCAAAAAATAATCACTGGTAAATGCCTTTTTTGTGTGCCTTTTAGCTCAATCAAAGGGGTCATCCCTATGTTCCCCGGGTCCTATGTTCCCCGGGTCCTATGTTCCCCGTTTTTGTGGGACCGGGGAACATAGAACCCTTTCTATGAACTTAGGTTTAGGCGTGGGGGTGGGAGAGGTTAGGTTTTGGGTTAGGGTCTGGGGGAGGTTAGGTTTAGGCATGGGGGGAGGTTAGGTTTGGCGTGGGGGCTGGGAGAGGTTAGTGAAAAACGGGGATATAGAACCCGGGGAATATAGAACCCGGGGAACATAGAACCCGGGGAACATAGACATGATCCCCAATCAAACTATCGTACCATTTACCTATTTGACAATGAATGTGTGATTAAGTTCTCCTCTCTTGCTTCTTGTCATTCTCTTTCTCTCATTCAGGATCAGACAAATTTAGACTCTCCAACAATCAATATCCAGCTTTTTGTCCAGAGGATCAATGTCTACATTGACAGAACTCTACATAAAACTATGGAATGGCATCCCTATCAATATCCAAGAGCGCGGCCTATCAATTTAAGAACATGATTTATGGATTTCACGTTCCGATTTTTCAAGGCTTTCCCTCAAAGCCCCGCCCTCGCACACAAATAGCTTCTGTTGCATTTAGATTAGCTCTGCATGTGCTCAAACTTGGTGTTTGCACTCAAATGTCTTGTTGCTTGGACAGATTTCCTGCCCTCACACTTAAACTGCTTCTGTGCACTCTTGAAACTTCTCCTCTTGGATTTCTTCTCTGTGCTCAGATTCCTGTCAAAACTTTGCACAAATAATCCAAGTGCAGAGAAGAAATCCAAGAGGAGAAATTTCAAGAGCGCACAAAAGTAGGTTGAGTGTGAGGGCAGGAAATCTGTGCAAGCATAATAGTTTTGAGTGCAAGCATACAGTTTGAGCACAAGTAGATCAAATCTAAGCACACGCGGAGGCTATTTGAGTGCGAGAGTTGGGTTTGAGAGGAAGTGAAATCCATAAATCATGCTCTCAAATTGATAGAATGCAGTCTTGGATATTGATTGGCATTCCATATAAACTGCCATCTCAGCTAGCTTAATAGGGAAAATATTCTACATCAAGGCTACACCAATATTCTGAGACACACTAATCACTAGGACCTAACTACAAAAGGGACAATGGCATTATTAGCTTACTCAAAACACTACTCAAATCATGACACAAATAGCTGATCTGCCAGTTAGCACATGGGTTAACTTACAACAAATGATCGTAACTGCCAACAGCTAACAAACCGACTAAAGCTACTGTAGATACAAACACCTAAATGCACACAAACACATGCAGCTTAACACTTAATGTGAAGTGGACCTAACTAGCAAAAATACAACAAAACACAAATACAACAAATTTAGCCAACCCCAACTATTGCTATCATGCCACAACACAATTGACAAAAAGCTAACATGACAGGGTAACATTACTGAAATTTGCTATTGAGCTAACAATGCTAAGTGTTACTAAATTATGCCAAGAAGTCATGCCCACATCTATAGACCTTATTCGATTGACGTCACTCACGTACTGGCACGCCCACCGCCGCCATATTGTCGACATAACGCAGCAGCTCTCCAGTGACAGCCTATGTGGAGCAGCGTTTATACGAAGCTAGCCACTGTTAGCGTTACCTGTATCGTTCCTATTGTGTTCGGATGGTGACCTGCGTTACACACGGCTGTAGTAATGACAGCAATAAAGTCCCCATGGTTTGTTTCTATCTCTACCGTCCTCAGACGTGAAGGGAGCGAGACTGGGGATACGTCAGCAGCACAGGAGAGGTGTGTGGATAGTTGGGAGAGACAGGTGAAACTTTCTGACAGCTCCTCACAGCAAAGTCTGTTCACCTCATTTTTTGTTTATTTGTTACAGGCATTAACGGCTGCCGTCAGCAGCATACATACAAATAACAACTGTGGGGTTTTTATTGGTGTCATTAGCATCGCTATTTTATAATGGAACAGAAATGACAATAAGTCAGCTGCAGCGCTGTGTGCGCGCAGGATGGTATGTCAACAATATGGTGGCGTCCAGGGTTAGCGAATAAGGTCTATACAGAAGAATAGCGTAAAGTTTCAGATGAGCCTTGCCCACATTACATTACATTACATTACATCGCTTTGGATAAAAGCGTCTGCCAAATGACATAATGTAATGTAATGCCTTGCCCACACTTGGGACAAGTGATGTAACCCTGCTCTATTTTAATGGGCAGGAGAGCATTTTCTGTTGTTGCTTTTTCCTGTATTCTGATCATTTATATGAAATGCATATAGTGTAAATAATGTGTCATTACCTTTTGACAGTTATCAAAGAGCTGCATTATTATTCAAGTGCTTTTTAATGTCACAAAATGCTAACAAGGTAGCAAACCTCTGTGCAATCTTCCATTCAAGAGAGGAGTCATGCTAGCATCATGCTAGCATCATGCTAGCATTTTGAGACTTCAAGAAGACAAAAGGAAAAAATCAATGATCCTGCTGTTGCTCGACAGCCATGAACATGTAACAACTTATTGACACCATGTACATTTCACATAAATGATTAGAACTCTACATAATAAATCAACATTTTCTGTGGTTGATTTGTTTGGGTCATAGAAACTGAATAGGCTATGGCTATGTAGCGGATCCCTTTATAAAAATGTGTTGGATGTTATGGTATGGTATGGTGTTTATTCTTAATCCCCGATGGGAAACATGGTTCTGTTCATGTGTGTGATGAGAGAGACTGCAGGGTAGGGGTGGGAATCACCAGATCCCCCACGATATGATATTATTACGATACTTAAGTCACGATACAATAGTATTGCGATATGCTAGTATTGTGATATATTGTGTATTGCGATATATTGTGATTTATTACCTTTTTTTCAATTGCCAATTATGTCCCCAAAGGAAAAAACTTGGTCAGCATCTGTTTTATCTAATGACATAAAATTTCCAGTCTGTTCATCTCACTTCAATCATTTTTATCGCAGTAAAATGAGATTGTCAAGCAGACAGACTGACCAACACTGTCATAAAAACCTGTCATAAATGTTGCATGCACTTGACAATTTGTATAATAAAATATCACGATACTTGGCATTCATGTGATACGATATATTGCTACACAAAATATTGCGATACTATGCTGTATCGATTTTTTTCTCACACGCCTACTGTCCCCTACTGGGTATATGCAGGAATCCTGAAGTTAAAATCAATACCTTTTAAGACATTTTTTAAGACATTTTGAACATATTTTAAGACCGAAACGCCACTTTCGTGACATCAGCAACATAGGTGTAAATCACGATCACAAGTTTCATCACGATAGGATATTATATAGATTCTTTGGACAACGAGATATTTGCTGATATCACAAAGTCTGCCAAGATATGATTTCGATTAAATTCATAATTTAATTAATCGATATGAGACGATACATAATCAGCAAAAAAATGGAATACCTCATCAAATGGCAATTATTTATTAATTATGACTTTTTAATACTTTTTACGGGCCTTAATTTTCCCAAAATTGATTTATCAACTTGTAATACTTTTCAAGACCGTGCGGCGTGCGGATACCCTAGAGCAGAGGTTCTTAAATGTTTTTCAGCCAAGGACCCCTTATATTACAAGATAGAAAATATACCAGGGACCCCCTCATTTTGATTTGTGATTTTGGGCTAAGTTAAATTGTTTCAACGGTAACGTGCAAGACATTTTAATTGATAGGTTTGTTAGATTAGAATATAATCCATGAACCATTTTAGATTTAAAGCATGAAATACTTTCATTGAACTATGAAGCTTTTGCAACAACAAAAAAGTTGTTATTTTTATTTTCCTGAAAACTTTTCGCGGACCCCCTTGCAAAGTGCCACGGACCCCTGGGGGTCCCCGGACCCCCATTTGAGAACCACTGCCCTAGGAAAAGAAGGAAAGGAAGGGATGGTTGGAGGCAGAGTGTAGACAGAGCTCACCACTTCTGATGTCAGCTTAGCAGAACCTGCACAGGCCTGCTCCACCATGAGAGACCAGCTGCTCCTGGTCTTCTGAGGAATAATCGTCTGCTTTTTTGTATTGTAGGTTGAGACATCAAACAAAACAACAAGTCTGGCAGTCAGCAAAACAGGCAGGTAGGAGCAATCTTCATCAAGACAACAGTTAGTGCAGGCCAAAATCCAGCGCATCCTTCATCACCCTCTTTGACAACACATTATACTACATAGTATTACATGTAACATAGTATTACATGTAACATAGTATTATTACATGTAACATAGTATTACATGTAACATAGTATTACATGTAACATAGCTATCGATATCTTATGCCAAATTATTAGGGCCAATTACAGAAATACAACCAAAAACAAAACAGTCTTTATCTATGAACAAGTCCGAATCGTTGTCTCGAACTTCTGAGTCTGAATGCATGAATTTTCGAGTCCAAGTCCGAGTCATGAATCCTGAACTCAACTACAACACTGGCTCACACATTCCAAACCTTTGAGTGGCATGACTGTTACAGCAATCCAAAACGCTGCTGCTGCTACCCATGACTGTTACACCAATCCAAAACTGTGCTGCTGCTAGCCATTCCAACCAACCAGCATTAGAACAAGAGAGGAAACAAAATGTGCTGATTTTAATTGACTTAATGTGCCGGTCAATCAAACCTGAATAAAGAAGGTTTTTCCTGCTTTTTATGACATTTGACATTCCTTGCTGGTGTAACATGAACAATGTTCATCAGAAAATGCTATGTACAATGTCGTCAGGGTGTAAACTACCTGTCACATTCAAGACTACTCCATGACAAAGAACAATAGCTACATGAACAATGTTTCTGATGAAAAACTTTGTACATCGCTTGAGAGTCAGGAAATGTTTATTTCTTTGCAAGCGACGAGACCTAGCAGCCAAGACTGATGTTCAAAACAACTGAGGAAACCTTCCTCGTCTGAAATACATGGGATAAGGAAGCTGCAGAAAAAACGGGTACAAACTCCATAGAACTGTGTACCAAATTTCTGCAATCTGTTTAACCCATTGATACCTAATGCAGCATTTGCGTGTATATCCCTCATTTGTGTGCGTATCCCTTTAAGACTTAAAGGGATACACACACAAATGCTGCATCAGGTATTAATGGGTTAAAGATGATTAAATACCACATTGTACCAGAGGCAATGTGACAGCAGAGCAACCTTGTGGGTGTTTTTACATTGATTGGGCATTAAAATCAATCAATCAATCGATCACTGAGATCTAGTTAATTAATTCATTTGTAATATATTTATTTATAAATCAGGGTCCCCTGCTGGAACTGCCACCTCCTATCCCGGATCAGGGACAATACACATTAATCAACCACAAGATAAATGTGCCAGTGTTAGCCAAGAGGCTAATTTTCAACTGTTGTCCCTGCGGCCAGATGTCATCAGCCACAATTCAGTGCCAGTTAATATAGCCTACACTTCCAAACCTCAGTACCAGTTAATAAAGCCTACACTTCCAAACCTCAGTACCAGTTAATAAAGCCTACACTTCCAAACCTCAGTACCAGTTAATAAAGCCTACACTTCCACACCTCAGTAACAGTTAATAAAGCCTACACTTCCAAACCTCAGTACCAGTTAATAAAGCCTACACTTCCAAACCTCAGTACCAGTTAATAAAGCCTACACTTCCACACCTCAGTACCAGTTAATAAAGCCTACACTTCCAAACCTCAGTACCAGTTAATAAAGCCTACACTTCCACACCTCAGTACCAGTTAATAAAGCCTACACTTCCAAACCTCAGTACCAGTTAATAAAGCCTACACTTCCAAACCTCAGTACCAGTTAATAAAGCCTACACTTCCACACCTCAGTACCAGTTAATAAAGCCTACACTTCCACACCTCAGTACCAGTTAATAAAGCCTACACTTCCAAACCTCAGTACCAGTTAATAAAGCCTACACTTCCACACCTCAGTACCAGTTAATATAGCCTACACTTCCAAACCTCAGTACCAGTTAATAAAGCCTACACTTCCACACCTCAGTACCAGTTAATAAAGCCTACACTTCCACACCTCAGTACCAGTTAATATAGCCTACACTTCCAAACCTCAGTACCAGTTAATAAAGCCTACACTTCCACACCTCAGTACCAGTTAATAAAGCCTACACTTCCACACCTCAGTACCAGTTAATAAAGCCTACACTTCCAAACCTCAGTACCAGTTAATAAAGCCTACACTTCCAAACCTCAGTACCAGTTAATATAGCCTACACTTCCAAACCTCAGTACCAGTTAATAAAGCCTACACTTCCACACCTCAGTACCAGTTAATAAAGCCTACACTTCCAAACCTCAGTAACAGTTAATAAAGCCTACACTTCCACACCTCAGTACCAGTTAATAAAGCCTACACTTCCACACCTCAGTACCAGTTAATAAAGCCTACACTTCCACACCTCAGTACCAGTTAATAAAGCCTACACTTCCACACCTCAGTACCAGTTAATAAAGCCTACACTTCCACACCTCAGTACCAGTTAATAAAGCCTACACTTCCAAACCTCAGTACCAGTTAATAAAGCCTACACTTCCAAACCTCAGTACCAGTTAATAAAGCCTACACTTCCACACCTCAGTACCAGTTAATAAAGCCTACACTTCCAAACCTCAGTACCAGTTAATAAAGCCTACACTTCCAAACCTCAGTACCAGTTAATAAAGCCTACACTTCCAAACCTCAGTAACAGTTAATAAAGCCTACACTTCCAAACCTCAGTACCAGTTAATATAGCCTACACTTCCACACCTCAGTACCAGTTAATAAAGCCTACACTTCCACACCTCAGTACCAGTTAATAAAGCCTACACTTCCAAACCTCAGTACCAGTTAATATAGCCTACACTTCCACACCTCAGTACCAGTTAATAAAGCCTACACTTCCAAACCTCAGTACCAGTTAATATAGCCTACACTTCCAAACCTCAGTACCAGTTAATAAAGCCTACACTTCCACACCTCAGTACCAGTTAATAAAGCCTACACTTCCACACCTCAGTACCAGTTAATAAAGCCTACACTTCCAAACCTCAGTACCAGTTAATAAAGCCTACACTTCCACACCTCAGTACCAGTTAATAAAGCCTACACTTCCACACCTCAGTACCAGTTAATAAAGCCTACACTTCCACACCTCAGTACCAGTTAATAAAGCCTACACTTCCAAACCTCAGTACCAGTTAATAAAGCCTACACTTCCACACCTCAGTACCAGTTAATAAAGCCTACACTTCCAAACCTCAGTACCAGTTAATAAAGCCTACACTTCCAAACCTCAGTACCAGTTAATAAAGCCTACACTTCCACACCTCAGTACCAGTTAATAAAGCCTACACTTCCACACCTCAGTACCAGTTAATAAAGCCTACACTTCCAAACCTCAGTACCAGTTAATAAAGCCTACACTTCCACACCTCAGTACCAGTTAATATAGCCTACACTTCCAAACCTCAGTACCAGTTAATAAAGCCTACACTTCCACACCTCAGTACCAGTTAATAAAGCCTACACTTCCACACCTCAGTACCAGTTAATAAAGCCTACACTTCCACACCTCAGTACCAGTTAATATAGCCTACACTTCCAAACCTCAGTACCAGTTAATAAAGCCTACACTTCCACACCTCAGTACCAGTTAATAAAGCCTACACTTCCACACCTCAGTACCAGTTAATAAAGCCTACACTTCCAAACCTCAGTACCAGTTAATAAAGCCTACACTTCCAAACCTCAGTACCAGTTAATATAGCCTACACTTCCAAACCTCAGTACCAGTTAATAAAGCCTACACTTCCACACCTCAGTACCAGTTAATAAAGCCTACACTTCCAAACCTCAGTAACAGTTAATAAAGCCTACACTTCCACACCTCAGTACCAGTTAATAAAGCCTACACTTCCACACCTCAGTACCAGTTAATAAAGCCTACACTTCCACACCTCAGTACCAGTTAATAAAGCCTACACTTCCACACCTCAGTACCAGTTAATAAAGCCTACACTTCCACACCTCAGTACCAGTTAATAAAGCCTACACTTCCAAACCTCAGTACCAGTTAATATAGCCTACACTTCCACACCTCAGTACCAGTTAATAAAGCCTACACTTCCACACCTCAGTACCAGTTAATAAAGCCTACACTTCCAAACCTCAGTACCAGTTAATATAGCCTACACTTCCACACCTCAGTACCAGTTAATAAAGCCTACACTTCCAAACCTCAGTACCAGTTAATATAGCCTACACTTCCAAACCTCAGTACCAGTTAATAAAGCCTACACTTCCACACCTCAGTACCAGTTAATAAAGCCTACACTTCCACACCTCAGTACCAGTTAATAAAGCCTACACTTCCAAACCTCAGTACCAGTTAATATAGCCTACACTTCCACACCTCAGTACCAGTTAATAAAGCCTACACTTCCACACCTCAGTACCAGTTAATAAAGCCTACACTTCCACACCTCAGTACCAGTTAATAAAGCCTACACTTCCACACCTCAGTACCAGTTAATAAAGCCTACACTTCCAAACCTCAGTACCAGTTAATAAAGCCTACACTTCCACACCTCAGTACCAGTTAATAAAGCCTACACTTCCACACCTCAGTACCAGTTAATAAAGCCTACACTTCCACACCTCAGTACCAGTTAATAAAGCCTACACTTCCACACCTCAGTACCAGTTAATATAGCCTACACTTCCACACCTCAGTACCAGTTAATAAAGCCTACACTTCCAAACCTCAGTACCAGTTAATATAGCCTACACTTCCAAACCTCAGTACCAGTTAATATAGCCTACACTTCCACACCTCAGTACCAGTTAATAAAGCCTACACTTCCAAACCTCAGTACCAGTTAATATAGCCTACACTTCCACACCTCAGTACCAGTTAATAAAGCCTACACTTCCAAACCTCAGTACCAGTTAATATAGCCTACACTTCCACACCTCAGTACCAGTTAATAAAGCCTACACTTCCAAACCTCAGTACCAGTTAATATAGCCTACACTTCCACACCTCAGTACCAGTTAATAAAGCCTACACTTCCAAACCTCAGTACCAGTTAATATAGCCTACACTTCTAAACCTCAGTACCAGTTAATATAGCCTACACTTCCAAACCTCAGTACCAGTTAATATAGCCTACACTTCCAAACCTCAGTACCAGTTAATATAGCCTACACTTCCAAACCTCAGTACCAGTTTATATAGCTTACAATTCCAAACCCTGCATAACCAGCTACATTATCACTTGGCGAAACTCAATATCTACTTGAAGTCTCCTTTGAAAACCACAGCTGACACCAACCGCCCGCTATGGAGACAGTCAGCTGACACCAACCCCCCGCTATGGAGACAGAGTCAGCTGACACCAACCCCCCACTATGGAGACAGAGTCAGCTGACACCAACCCCCCGCTATGGAGACAGAGTCTGTGTAGCAGGTAAAAAGCTCTGTTTTGCCCGCCTTCGTGAAACGTGTTTTCCCATGTTAAGTTAAAGCAGCTACGAGCAACTTTTTCGATTGTTATTAAACAGTATAATTACAATATTGATGCATCACATCTTACCTATAATAGTAGCTGAGACCAAAGCCGTGTGAATCGGAGATTGCTCCCTTAGATGATTATTAAGTCTGTGTCTGTCTAAACTCGCGTCAACAGGGGGCTCTCTCTCTCTCTCTCCTACCGCCGGACCGGCTAAACCCGGAAGTGAAACGCAGCTGCCTGCCTACCCCGTTCGCGCTGCCTAGCAACATAGCAAAACAATGTGAACGCCACGCATACTCTCGGGAACATCTCTCGTTATATTCTAACAGGTTTTTTGGAAGTTATTTTGTGGTTATGGCCGAAGTGGCTGCTGCAAACCGTTTCATTTCACTTCCTGATCTTCCCTGGCCACAGACAGACTAACACTGGCCGATTCACTCGGGGTTCAAGCGAGACTACTCTGCGTTGGTATCGTCTACTATTAGAGGTAAGATGTGATGCATTGATATTAACACATTGACTGCCAGACGTTTTTTTTTGCTGTAGGTAGCTTCTGCCAAGCCGTTTTTTGAGGATTATGGCTCATTTTACAAGAGCCGAGGATTCGTTTCAGCTTGGAGTTTGTGAACATACAATATCTCAAAAGTACTAATAGAATGTGTACTTTCTCTGTCTAAAAGAGTTAGTTTGTAGAGTTAGTAGTTATGTAAGCATTAGCAGTTGAATACAGCATGGTTTTAGCCTCAGAAAGAATATTCAGAGATAAACGGCTTTTTGTGAAATTGGATGGAACAGTCACTTTAACCATTCATTTTTGGCTCTCTCTCTCTCTCTCTCCCTCCCCCTCTCGCTCTCTCTCTCTCTCTCCCTCCCTCTCGCTCTCCCTCCCTCTCTCTCTCTCTCTCTCTCTCTCTCTCTCTCTCTCCCTCCCTCTCGAGTTGCTTCAACTCCTCCCTCCGTGGGCGGACAAGCTTGTCACCAGTCAGTGCTTTGCTGCTCTCCTGTGCCTGCATGTCTGCACGGCCGCTGTTTGAGGAAGTCGGGATGGACTCGCTCGTTTGGAGTTTTGGTTGAGAGAAGCTTTTGCGATTCTGGTCATATTTATGCTGCGTGTTTCAAAGTGTGTTCCTCCACCTGTAATCTATCACCCGATCATAGTAGATCGGCTGAATCTATTATGTAAATTTGCAATCCCGCATCGCCAGCAATCAGCGCGAAAAGGAGAATGGCTGGGCTGAGAATGGCGTGACAAGTTAAAAAAATGCTTTCCTTCCTCTAGCCTGTTGCCACTTAGTGGGTCGGTGGAATGGGTTGTAAACGTTCGGTGGCTCCAATAATTATATAAGAGATGTAAAAGGGTTAGATGCATAACCCACCGTCAAAAAAAAAAAATCGATGCCAAAAACGTGTAAACACGTTGTTGGCAGGGAACAGCTGGATTCTGAAAACGTGTTCATACGTTGTTGGCAGTGAATGTGTTAAATTTATACTGTTTAATAAGGGACCGTTCGTTATTTAGGGAAGGGGCCACTGGAGGAAAATAGGGGAGGGTAATCTTGTTTTGAATTTAGTTTGAGGGAGGGTACATTCTCTTTAATTTGAGTCCAGGGGAGGGGTATACAATTTTGATTAGATAAAAATATATAAACTTTTTGTTTGTGTGTAATGTTTGCTTTTCGGACTTCAACAACTACTGAGTTGCTTCATTTACACCCCTCCTGTCCAAACTGTTTGGTATGTCCCGGTGCATTGTTTCTCTTTGGCGGTCTGATCTGTCGATCTTTGTGCTTGGCCTATCCAGACAGTAGGCGTGTACAGTATCTGGCCAATCAGTGGGCTCTGTTTGCCTCGACGGAGGGCTGGGGTCTTGTACGCACTGCTGGGGTAACCTATACGTTCATATCAACGAGGCTGCGACAGGCTGGTGTGCTGTTGCTGCTTTCTTTCGGGAGCGCGAGTGGCTGACTCATTGTGATACTAATAGTTTGATTTGATTGTATAACTTAGTGTAAGACCACCATCCTGCGGGAGCCCTTACACGTAATTATTGTTGCTGCGTGCTATCATGACGTGGTGATATGTAACAAGTGTCAACCAACCTGTGCTGTGATGCTATGAGCTGTTTTAATTAAAACATATATATATATATATATTTGTCGATAATAAAGATTCCTATTTTAATATTAAGCTGCTTCTTGGTGTGTGTGCCTTAACGGCGTTGGAGCCTGTGGCTGTGGGCTCTAGGTGCCACAATATGGAAGTAGGCTACATTTCCAGCACGAAAAGTCGAGCAAACAAACAGACATGGCATCACAAAATATATATGGGCTCTATCGTTACGCCAGATAAGGCTAGGAAGTCACAGTAGAACCGAGTTACGGCTCACTCATCTCCTAAATTACGTAAAGTCTACAAGGGATATTTATACCACCAGGATGACATATATGTTTCACATAGGGTTGTGTTTTGATTTCGAGATTTTATTTTGTCCAATATTGAAATGTTCGACAATTGCATGTTGTGTTAACATTATTTCTATCTACCTTTCTATCTATTTAGGCTAATTTGGATGCTATTTGTTATCGAAATGTACCTCAATGGATGCTGGGAGATGTTACATGTGTGGCTTTGTGCCTGTCTGCTGAGGGAGTGAGAGAGAGAAAGAGAGGGGGGACAGAGAGTGGAGAGTCCGCCACATAGAACCGGCTAACTTTTTTCCATCAGTCATTCACTGCTATTTAAACACAAATATTGATATACACAGACTGAAGATTGTTTCACAAGCGAAAATAGCATTATGTAGCGACCAGAGGAGGCGGTCGCTCTGATTGGTGACAGTTCTGCTCTTAAGAAGCGCAAAGGATTATGGGAGTTCATGTTCTTGTGGGAAGCTTCTTACTGTACAGTTAAAAACGTGGTTTAGTGATGTTGTGCTCATGTTTTGATTGCATTATGTGGTATTATGGCAATGTTTGTGTGGCCAGGATATGTTTAGTTTTACTATCAATGTAGCCACCACGACTGAGACTGTTAGTGTGTTTGATCACCTCTGGCCGGAGTTTCTGGAAATGTTAGGTTAAAAGTAAGATATCTGTGTCAGTCTGCATTCTTCCACGCAAACTTGCCACAATATTGTTTGGGGAGGGTTAATTATAATTTTCAAATCGCTTCGGGAGGGTCAAGGAAAAATATATTTTGATCAGGGAAGGGGCACAGCTTTTTATTTCAGAGCACACCAAATTCCTCCAGTGACCCCCTTTCTAAATAACGAACGGTCCCTAACAATCGAAAAAGTTGCTCGTAGCTGCTTTAAGTTATTCTTTATTTATCCCCATGGGGAAATAAATGTATTTTGGCCATAGCAGCTTGGTCCCACCAGGCCCGTCTGCACAGCGTCCCGTCTCCGTCCTCCGCACGGCGGCATGTCCCACCGCACACGTTTCAGAAGCGGAGCACTTCCAAGCGCTGCCTGGCAGCTGATGCAAGATCGTGCGGGATTTACAAGATTGCGCGATACTGTGTGTACAATGGGGTGGATGTAAAGAGCACAATACACAAACAACACAGTCTGTCGTTGACTTGCTTTTGATTTGGTCATTTTCCCTTGATTGTTGTGCTTCTACCATGGTTAAGTAGACTGAAATTATTTCTTTATTTGTCACACAGTGCCTGTTAGCAGGAGGAGAACTCTTGCATTTCTTTGTCTACTTGAAAGACTATAGAGGGAGGGGAGGGGGGAAGGAGAAGGAGTCAGTATTGGGTCTGCACACGGTGTTTTATTATGAAAGTCGACCGGATTCTCGTGCAGTTGCTGTGTCTGACTTCCGGGCTGAACGATCTGCTCTGTGCAGCTTGACGCAGCTTCCAGGCGTCATCCGTGAAAAATAGAACTGCCGCGTATCTTTAGCGGAGCGGGCCGTCGAGCCGCTTCTGGGCCGCTTCTGATACGCGCCGTTGCGCGCCTGGTGGGATCACACGCGTTGATTAAAATGCCCGCGAGCAGCTCCGACGACCGCGTCGGAGCCGGAACGCGTACGTGACGTGCCAGGTGGGATCCACAACAAAACTTTCAGATGCGTTTCTGCACATGTGCAGCTGCTGTGGGCGTACCTATCCATAAGTAAAAACAAAACTTCCAGATGTGTTTGGCACATGTGCTGCTGGCGAGTGCGTACCTGGCGGAGGGCATGGTGTCGGATCATGGGGTCGGTCTTGGTGATGTTGGGGCCGGGCGGGGCCGAGCTGGGGGACAGCGCCGCCTGCTGCTGCAGCCTCTGCTCAATCTCCTGAAACACAGACAGGCAGGTAGTAAAGTCATAATGAAACCAAACCAAACTCATTAGATTGTAATAAACACGTGACAACACTGATGTAGAACGTCAAAATAAGCTCCTCAGCTGTCCTCATGGCCCCTCCGCACTGCTGTGTAACCTTAGCTTGGACGCTCAGTCACAACACTGGCTGTCTGGCTGCCTCCCAATACGCACTCGAGACTACTTTTCAGACCCCCCTGGAGACACTATTTCTCAAAAGAGACTAACTTAGCGATAAATCTGGAGACTTTTTCTGACATGGGATTAACATGACCAGAAAGCAGCAGTAAGCAGTAAAACCATAAAGTAAGCAGTAAAACGTTGTATAAGCATTTGACAAAATGTAGAGGGAAGAATGGATGGAGGATGAAATCCTTTGGTTTGTATGCTGAACAAGGAAGAAGGCCGACCTGCTCCTGCTGCAGGGCCTTCACAAAGGCGTTCTTCAGCCTGTTGGTGTGCTCCGCCTTCAGAGCCTTCTTCTGATTGGACGTCATGCACTGCTCACAGAGGATCCGCCCATTCTTCTCCTGCTTCCAATGGGGTGTGAAGTCAGTTCGGCATTGGGCGCAGAAGAAGGGCTCCATGCGGGACAGCGCCCCCCGGAATTTACCTGGACAGAGAGGACTCTGTATCAGACTGCCAGTTCCCTTTAAATATCTTAAAGCATCATCATCAAGACTTGTAATTAATATACCCAATGATTCAGAACCAGAGAGAGATCTGCAGCATGCAGTAACATAGTGTATCAGACCCAGAGAGAGATCTGCAGCATGCAGTAACATAGTGTATCAGACCCAGAGAGAGATCTGCAGCATGCAGTAACATAGTGTACCAGACCCAGAGAGAGATCTGCAGCATGCAGTAACGTAGTGTATCAGACCCAGAGAGAGATCTGCAGCATGCAGTAACATAGTGTATCAGACCCAGAGAGAGCTCTGCAGCATGCAGTAACATAGTGTATCAGACCCAGAGAGAGATCTGCAGCATGCAGTAACATAGTGTATCAGACCCAGAGAGAGATCTGCAGCATGCAGTAACATAGTGTATCAGACCCAGAGAGAGATCTGCAGCATGCAGTAACGTAGTGTATCAGACCCAGAGAGAGATCTGCAGCATGCAGTAACGTAGTGTATCAGACCCAGAGAAAGATCTGCAGCATGCAGTAACGTAGTGTATCAGACCCAGAGAGAGCTCTGCAGCATGCAGTAACATAGTGTATCAGACCCAGAGAGAGATCTGCAGCATGCAGTAACGTAGTGTATCAGACCCAGAGAGAGATCTGCAGCATGCAGTAACATAGTGTATCAGACCCAGAGAGAGATCTGCAGCATGCAGTAACATAGTGTATCATGGGTCTGGCGTTGCGAATGCGATGACTAAAGTGTGTCCCCTCTGTGGTGTGTGCTGGCTCACCCTGGCTGTCGATGACGCTCTGCACCACCTCCTCCAGCCCCACCATGTAGATGAACTCAGAGTTGGCGGCTGAGGGCAGGAAGTGCAGCAGGGGGGCGGGGGGCTTGGGCGGGGGGATCTCCAGCAGGGTCTTCTCCAGCTGCTTCCTCAGGGCCAGCTTGGCTGCTGCCTGGCTGCTGGCCTGGGAGGAGAGGGGACAATGTCAACATATATCCACAGAAAATATGCCTCAATAACAATCATATTTTTTTTTTAACACATATTCAATATTCCCAATAGGGGTGTGACAATACGCATATTCGTATTGAAGCGTTTAGGTATGAGGCTTTAGGTTCAACTGTATTTTACAGGGCTATAGTTTCATGGAACAGTCTTCCTGATGATGTACGTTCCATCACAGGAAAGGCAGGTTTTAAAAGGAAACATAGATGTTATTTATTTTCACACTAACCACCCTTATTTTATCTTATCTCTTGTCGAATTTTGTGATGTCTGTTTTAGAGATTGAAAGTATCTTCTGATTGTAGGTGATATTCTGGACCTTGCTACTTTGTTTTATCTGATGCTCTAGATATACTTTTAATATTTTCTTAAATTGTTCTTCTTTGATCTTTTATCTCTTACTCTCTTATGTGACATGTTTCTATTCTATTTGATTGTTTGTCTGACATGTATAATGTATTTGTTGTCTTGGACCCCAGGAAGACTAGCTGATGCCTAGGCGCCAGCTAATGGGATCTTTTTTTAATAAACAATAAACATGTATTGTAAATTCTTCAAGGATATCATGGTCAACTAAAACGGAGACTGTTAAAAACGTCATAAATTGAAATACATTTTTAAACTAGACTGGGGAAAATAAAATAAATCAGTAGACTAAATAAATATAAAATAAATTTAAAGTTTTGAAATCAAGTACATTTCTCTGGCATTTCCTTTTTTTTGCATTTCTATGGTTGTACTGAAAGAACTGTGAAACTGTTCTACCCCTAATTTTCTATAGACATTATTTACAGCATTAGTCATTGACTCTGTTCAGCGCACTTTCATTACAGGGCGCTGAGTCAGTGCAGAATACAAAAGACTTAGGACATTCACTTATCTAACACGTTGGGCACCTTCACTTATCTAACACGTTGGGCACCTTCACTTATCTAACACGTTGGGCACCTTCACTTACCTACCACGTTGTGCAGACATTCGTTGTGACATAAAGGGGCATTCTTGGCAGTTTTCCCTGTGGCCTTCATAGTTTTAACACACTAATTGATTAATATATTGTAATAATTATATCGACTGATGTGACGAAGTATGTCCAGGGTTCCTCCATACATTTGCATGGATAGTGGATACCACTTCAAAACTTTTCCATTACTTTTGAAGGATCCATAATTATCATATAGTTTCCATGTAATGTCGCTGAATAAATACCATAAAGTTTTAGTACAATGGACAAATAGGACACACCTCTTTATATTGGATTTACATGGGCAGCTATTCACCTTATTCTTTGCCCACACATGGACGCTTCCGCATTACGTCATTTCGTAAAAATATTTCTGTTTTAGACTTGCCAAAAACCCCGCAGGCAAGATGGCCGCCCACACTCCCCTCCTAAACTGGCAGAATTACTTCCCCATAAACTAACATATCTTGGCCAATAAGTATGTAACATACAAAATAAAACAACCCGTAATATCTTAATTTTATGTAGAATGCAGAGGACATGTAACTGTTTAGTTAAACTTGCACTCCAGGAATATTGTGCTCTAAAGATGACGTTAGTGGCTCGAGACTGTTTCGTCCTGAAACCCACACGTTTTGCGCCAGCGTAACCTATGTGGGATTCGAACTAACGCATCCGAGATAGAAAACGTTAGAATATAGCCACGTTATAAACAACAAACTAACGCTGGTGATCCGTATGGAAACAGTGTTACTCGAAATGGTTAAAAGTTATATCAATTTGGTCATTCAGTGGCATTTTACTGCCATATAACATAATTAACTAGCGGCTAATACTAGCCACAGTAGGCAACTAGCGCTGAACCGGAAGAACAAATACGTTTGCGTCGAACGCGGAAGAGAGAAAAAGTGGGCGTGGTGAATAAGGTGAATAGAAAATAAGCATGCCGTTATGTTGGATTACATGGAAGGTTATCCACAGAAGATTACTGTAACAATTAATTTCATTACACACAACAAAATTCCATGACACTTTCAAAACTTTCAAGGATTTCACTAATCCCATGACTTTTCCAGGCCTGGAAAATGAGATTTGAAAATTCCATGACTTTTCCAGGTTTTCCATGACTGTGGGAAGCCTGTATACTGTCATATAGACTTAACCCTACCTGGTCTTGCATGGAGCTCACGGTGCTGCTGTTAGCCGTGCTGGACATGTGGGAGGGGCTGACGGCCGAGGCTCCGCCCAGGCTGCTCCCCACCCCCGCGCCCCCCGCCTGCATGTGGGCCAGGTTCATGTACATGGCACTGGAGCCCGAGCGCTGGGACGCTGCCACCTGCTGGCTGCTGGTCTGCAGAGACAACAACAACCACAGGTACTATTGCGGACTAAAGATGTGTCAGAGCCAATAGCTGTATAGACTATGACCTGCTTAAGTAGAAATAAATATGAAAAAAGAAGACCTGCTTAACGTGATTATCTCAAAGATTGTCATGTCAATAAATATCTGTTAAGTCACGATCTATCTGATAGTGAGTTAACACAATGGTGATTGAGCCTATGGCCCATTGATGGAAGCCTTTGCATTTTCAGTATTGCAGCATTTATAAACTTGGTAACTGTGGTGATACAGGGTGGGCGGAGCTAACACAATAAACTCACTCTGTAGGTTACTGTAGGTTCACAGGGTGGGCGGAGCTAACACAATAGACTCACTCTGCAGGTTACTTTAGGTTCACAGGGTGGGCGGAGCTAACACAATAGACTCACTCTGTAGGTTACTTTAGGTTCACAGAGTGGGCGGAGCTAACACAATAGACTCACTCTGAAGGTTACTGTAGGTTCACAGGGTGGGCGGAGCTAACACAATAGACTCACTCTGTAGGTTACTGTAGGTTCACAGGGTGGGCGGAGCTAACACAATAGACTCACTCTGTAGGTTACTGTAGGTTCACAGGGTGGGCGGAGCTAACACAATAGACTCACTCTGTAGGTTACTGTAGGTTCACAGGGTGGGCGGAGCTAACACAATAGACTCACTCTGTAGGTTACTGTAGGTTCCCGACAGCTCTTGTGTGAAGTAGGATAACAAGCTACTTCTTCCCGGTCTCTCTAGCATTACGAGTGGCCGAACAAACTGACTAATGTCACATAATGCAACACTGTTTTGGATCTCACCTGCAATTACCACTCAGAAGTGACACAATTTATGCTTTTACTCTGAAGGCAGAACAACCCAACTTCCTGTTCCATTCCTATCTAACGCTGGGCAGCTTGGCACAGCTACACCTAACTTCCTGTCTGTTGCTAGGTAACTCGCAGTCACTTGATGCTGGTAACTGCGGAGGAGGAAATTATTCAGACAGACAGAGCGAGGCGGTTAAAGGACCTATCTGTAAGTTCTAACTATTACTGACACCGGCGGCCGTTAGAGTAACTGCAGGCAGCGTGTGAACAAGCTGGCGCGCGGACACCATACTCGCACGCACCCAAGCAGCTGCCTGGCAACAGCAGAGGTTGCTTTGTAACGTTAACTCATAAAAGTCACTTTAAACGGCAACCTGGACAATTTATCAGTCAGATCAGCCTCGAGATGCCCAGGAAGGATTCTGGATGAATTATCGATGTTATTGTGGCATGTTTGGTCATGTTTTGGCTTACATTGCCTGCGGGGGAGTGGATAAGGATATTCACGTTAGCGTGAGCCAGGAACTACCCTGCTTCCCCTGTATTATACGGTAACGTGTAATGCCTGGGGTTGACCAAACTGAACAGTCAAACAATGTTTCATAAGCATAACAGTAACGTTAGGCATATTTACGACTGTTACATTCATTATCCACACAAGACGGAGCTTGTGTGGAGCTGGGTGGTAATTTCTGTAAATGTAAATCTCGGGGGGCACGGTGGCTCACTGCTAGAGCTGTCGCCTCACAGCTAGAAGGTCCTGGGTTCGATTCCCACCTGGGACGCTGTGAGCGCTGAAGGAGTGCGTGCCCGTCCGCATGTCCTCGAGTGCCCACCGCCCGGGTGGGGTCGTCAAAAGGGCCTTTCTGTCTGGAGTATGCATGTTCTCCCCGTGCCCCCTGGGGGTTTCCTTCAGGAACCCCTTACCAAAACATGCAATATCCTGGTTGCTGATGTGGTGCCTCCTCTGGTCGTTTGTGCGCCTGTTTGGAGGGAGGGGAACACGTTGGAATAGCGTGATCCTCCCACGTGCTATGTCCTACCGGTGAAGCTTTCCCTGTCAGGTGAAAAGAAGCAGCTGGCTAACTGCCCATGTCTCGGAGGAAGCATGGAGCCAGTTTCGGCTCTGCCCCAGATGGGCAGAGGGTGGAGCAGCAACCAGGATAAATAAATTAAAACTTAGGACTAATGGGAGATAAAAAAAATCGCATTTAGCATCAAGCTAACGTTATAATATTAGGCAGTCTCACCGCAGCTAACTGCAGTCAGTCAAACAATGTTCCATGACCATAAACATAATGGTAGTAACTAGGGCTGGGTCGGTTTGAAAATTTTAAAACCGGTTCGATATTGCTGTCTAAACCGGATCGAACCGGTATACCGATTTTTTTTGTAATTAATTTTTTTTTTTTTTTTTTTTTTTTTTTCAAGCAGGGCTCCCGAGTGTGGCCCATAACTGTCTGTAGTGCAACTTCAGTCCACCTGATAGCGATAATACACCTCTAAGCTGGTATTGTCAACCAGCAATGATACTGAATAAAAAGAAGCAGGACACCTGTGTAACAAACACACCCTGTATTTATTTCTCATAACTATTCAGCTCAACTTTTCTTCTAAACATCAAAATAATAAATGAAATAAGACTTCTGCCTATAGTGCAACTTGAGAAAAAGGCTAATAAAAACACAAGCAGTGCAATCAGAATGGATTGGCTTACAGCTGAGCTGCCTTATAAACTTCAAAACTCACAAATTCACACAATATAGGGCCTAGGCATGGGTCGGTTTGAACATTTTGAAACCGGTTCGATATTCCCCCAAAAAACGTATCAAAGCGGCTGCAGTTGGTGGCGATAATGCACCTCTAAGCTGGTATGCTGCCAACCAGCACGAACACTGAATACAAATAAGCAGAACCTTTTAACTGTAACAACACACAGTTTTTATTTCTCATAACTATTCAGCTTAACTTTTCTTCAAACATCAACATAATAAACAAAATAAGACTTTTGCCTACTAGTGCAACTTGAGAAGAGGCTAATACGAACAATAGTGCAATCAGAATGGACTGGCAAAAAAAAAAAAAAAAAAAAAACTTAAAAAAAAAAAAAAAATTTTTTTTTTTTTTTTTTTTAGGTTTTTTCGGTTTGCACGTGATCAAACCGGTTTGGGCTCGTATACCGAACCGAACCGGTAAAACCGGAAATCGACCCATGCCTAGTAGTAACGTTAGGCATATTTGCGACTGTTGCATTACTCCACACAAGATGACAGTAACGTTATTAGTGGAGCTGGTGGTAATCTATATATAGCGAGCGGACCCCTATTAGTTAGCGTTAGCCGCATTTAGCATCAAGCTAACGTTATAATCGACAGTCCTCACCCAAGCTAACTGCAGTCAGTCAATGTTCCATGACCATAAGCATAACGGTAGTAACGTTAGGCATATTTGCGACTGTTGCATTACTTCACACAAGATGGTAATGTTATTAGCAGAGTTTCTGACCAGGTGCTAAATCCATTAGCAAGCAGCTAACGTTATCAGCCAAAACAACATTACAGCAGCTACAAGCAACAAGGTCCCTCCATGAACCAAAAACACGACTCTAGTTTCCCCCCCGATATCGGTCACATTGCTGCTGTCTGGCCAGACGGGATTCACTAGATAAATATTTTTCTTTTTCTGTGTGGACTTTTTACTGGAGTCTGTGTTGTTGTTTGTTTTTGCTGGCATTAGCTAGGGATGAACGTAACATTAGCCACTGCCTGTTAGTCTTCTTCTTCGTTGGTATATTTCCGGCCGGGGGCCAGGAGGATAAGAGGGAGGCTCGTGAACGCACAGAACGCCACATCCGCCAAATTTGCCGGGAAAGCATGACCTGCGACCAGCAGAAAATCCTGCAATATCTCTGCAATGAGTGAAGGCAGAGAGACGCGGCTGGGCTCATTTTTTAAGTTACGGAACGGCGCATTCACTCATTGGTAATAGAAAACACCGCCAGAACCTACGGAGAGTACTTTTAACATTACAACCGCTACTCAGCGGCCCCACATATTATTTTGTTGTGACATCATGCCCTAAATGCAACATTTCACCGTGCGGTGATGACGTTTCTGTGTTCGTGAAATGTGTGTTTCTGTCTCGAGACTCCTGTCAGCTGAGCCAGAGATCTTTGTTTCTGGCTAAGCTACAAGTAGCAACCTGTATGCTAATGGTTAGCAGCTAATGGTTAGCAGCTAATGGTTAGCAGCTGGCACTCCACATCTAACATTAGAATTTGCCTTCCTCAGAGCCGCACAGAAACAAACACACATGTGTTGTTGCTTCCAGAAGAGGGTGCGCTAACGTCCCTATAGGATTATGAATGCAGAAACCAGTGAATTTGGCAACGGAGGTAAAGCGTTGTGCTCCTGGCACCGTCATTCCACGCTAGTATAGTGTCTGCCGTTAGTATCGTCATTTAAAAAAGCTGCTATACCGTGACATTCAGGGCCAGGTTAGGGTTGGGCATAGGTTTAACAAGGCCAGGTTAGGGTTGGGCATAGGTTTAACAAGGCCAGGTTAGGGTTGGGCATAGGTTTAACAAGGCCAGGTCCAAACCTGGCATACGGCCGGTGCATGTGATCGTCACCCATATACTATACCCATACACATTTTAAGAATCAACAGAACACATATAAGCCGTCATCTGATTTTCCACCTTTTTTCCCTGTTTCTGTTTAGGGATGCAGGATAAAGATTTTTTTTTAAATAAATGTTGCAGCTGCACACTTACTGTTTAAACTTGAATTATAATTGTAGTTTTTCTTTGTTCTTTGATGTGAATTTATGGCTTTTTGGCACCTATATGTAACCTTTTAAGGTTGAGATAATTGTATTATCATTATATGGTCCAACGGTTTAATTTCAGTTCCTTTCCAACTGTATCGGTCTACGAGACAAGGTTGTCCTTTGTCCCCATTGTTGTTCGTGTTAGCCTTAGAACCGTTGGCATGCGCCATCCGAAGGAACAAGGACATTACAGGTGTTTCAGTGGAGGATCATGATTTTAAGCTTAACATGTACGCAGATGATATCCTGCTAACTCTGTCCGAGCCTGCACATTCTATACCCCAGGTCCTAGAAACTATCCAAACATTCAGTCAATTCTCAGGATATAGGATAAATTGGTCAAAAAGTGAAGCTATACCACTTAATTGCCGAACATTTAACTCAGACCTCGGCACAGCCCCCTTTATCTGGAAACCAGAAGGGATGAAATACTTGGGAATATTGATTAAAACCCCTATTAACAAGATTCTCGATCTGAATGCTCCACCTCTATTGCGTTCTATTAAGGACGACATTAAGAGGTGGTCAATTCTTCCTCTATCCCTTTGGGGTAGAGCGGAGGTTCTAAAGATGAACATTCTTCCTAGAATAACTTTTTTAATCTCTGCTGTGCCCTCCTATATCCCAAAATCCTGGTTTAATGACATAAATAAGCTTTTTTCTTCCTTTTTATGGAAGGAAAAGAAACCCAGGATCAGTCATAAAAAGCTATCATTGCCAAGAGGTAAAGGTGGTTTGGGGGTTCCAGATATTTACCTGTATTACTTGGCATACAACGCCAGATATCATTTGACCTGGGGCTATAAGCAGGCTAGGTGCAAGGGTAGCTGGGACTGGCTTGAGGAATGCATAGTCAGGGAGAACAACAAACTAACTTCCTTATCATCATTGTGGTATCATCCTCACCCTCCCTTAAAGTTAGATAACGCTATCATTAATTTTTCATGTGACATTGCTAAAATTGTTTATAAAAGGCTTGGTATCAAAGGGGTCTCGTTAGCTTCATGTCCAATTTGGAAGAACCCACTTTTTAAGGCAGGAGGAAACCCGGTGAACAATCTGGTGTGGCAGCATCATAACATCATAGAAACTTCACAAATTATAAAAAATGGGAAAATTATACCGTTTATAGAAATAAAAGAGAAATATAACCTAAACGATCATGCTTTTTTGCAATATGTACAGTTGAAATCTATTTTCTCTAAATACACAGATGTATTTATTGGCTGTAACTTAGCAGTAGACATGAAAATGAGAGTGCTTGCTTCTAATAGAGGAACGGTTTCAGGCCTGTATAGGCTGCTGACCCATTCCCCTACTGATTGTCTGGTATTGACTCAAACTCGATGGGAACAGAATTTAGGTGTGTCAATAGACCCTGTAGAATGGGACTTAATATGGAGAGATTCAATAACTATAGCTAATGCAGTCCGATACAGAATACTCCAGTTTAAAATTTTACATAGGGCATATATAACTCCCTCAATAATTAAGAAAATGGACCCCAACTCCTCAGATCAATGCTGGCATTGTGGAGAAGTTGGTACTTTATTTCATATGCTGTGGCACTGCCCAGCAGTAAAAATATTTTGGGAAGAGGTTATTGACACACTCTCAAGACTGTTGAATGTAAACGTTACTGCTGGCCCTGTTGAATGTCTGCTAGGAACTAGGGTCACACAAACACAAAGCAAGCATGTACAGAGGATCGTTGGTCTGGCCTTTCTGGCCACTAAGAGAATAATTTTATTAAATTGGAAGTTCCGCAAACCCAGATGCTTTTTAATTGAGGACTGGGTGAGTGGTTTTTTAGACCTGTTAAGTATGGAAAGAGTTACCGGGAGGCTGGGGGTCCTTGATATCGGTCCTACTGAGCTGTGGGACTTGGTGAGAAACTCTTTAGCCTATCAATCGCTAGCCTTACAGCCTAGATAGTTTCCTATACAACATAAAGTGGATGTTTTCTTTTCTTTATTCATTGTGGATGCTGCCCACTCTATCCGGATTCCTGTTGACACCGGCATCGTTGTTTGCCATAACATTCTATACTGTAATACTTAACAATACAAACGATTGCTTGCCTCTGTGTTGCATTGCTGTTGTGGGGGATGTTTTGTTGTTGTTGGTTATTTTTGTTTTCTCACCTTCACTTCCCTCTCCCTTGTATGTGCATGTTGCACGTTTTTGTTTATTGTTTTGTGGTCTGTGTGTAATAAAAGAAAAACTGTAAAAAAAAAAAAAAAAAAAAAAAAAAAAAAAAAAATCATTATATGGTCCAAATATTTCAATAAAACACTTGAAATATTCTTGCTTGGGTGGTATCATTCTACTTGAAATGATGGTAAAATGTATTATTTTTAGTAAAATAACATGTCATGTGTGCAATGCAATATTTGTAATGGAATCATTATGGGACACGGCTAATAGCCGAACTTAGCCATAGTTCCATAATGATTCCATTTGCATTGCACACGTGCTACACTATGCTAGCTAACGCTGTGCCAGGTATTAGCCGTGTCCCATAAAGATTCCATTACAAAACACGTTAACGTTAACGTTAGCCAAACGTCTTTTGGTTACACAATGCATTGCCAGCTAATGTGACAGGATAAGGTCCGTTTGATATGTTGTTAAACGTGTTATTTTACACCGTTTGAAAGAATGAACCCACCTTGAATTCTTTGAACAGGTCTGCCATACAAAGTTGAATGTAGGCTAAGTAAGTAGCAGAAGCACTATTGTTTTTGTTTTAAATACTTGAGGGCTACATGCCACTGGTGTTGCACTGTCTGCACTCACTGCCATACAGAGTTGAATGTAAGAAGTAAGCAGAAGCACATTGTTTTGTTTTAAAGTTGAAGGCTACATGCCATTTGTTCATTGGAAATGGTTGCATACTTTAATAAAGGAGATCTCACCGCTGTTTACATGCTTTTCTGATCGGCTAACACGCTAGTTATAGCCTACTTAGCTCAGCTGTTAGCTACTTATCTTAGCTCTCTGCCTCGCGGTAAGATGTTCATGTTCCTTACGCATAACATTCATGTATATTTGCTGGAAGGGGAGACGTCTCCCGCTACTGTTGATGTCCAGAGACACTGGGAAATGTGTGTTTTGTTTATTTGTTGCGTCGCGTGTAACGTTAACATGGACCCTCTGCGGCCGTGAGCGACTCTGTCAAGCTGAACGATCAGATCAGGGCAGACAGGAAGTCCGAAACCGGACATTCGTCAAATAAAACAAATTTCAAAGTAAAAGCCCATCTTGATGAAAGGGTGCCAGGAGTCGTGCCAGGAGTCGTGCCAGGAGTCGTGTATGCAGCGATTGGGACACACATGCTCCTATAGGCCAGTGCAAGCACCGGCCTAAAAATGTGGTCAACTTTCTCTCTCACACACACACACACACACACACACACACACACACACACACACACACTTTTAATGGCCAATGTTGTGCTTGCGAAGTTGCCAGAGCTTGCTAGGCTCAGGGGCGACGTACCTGCTGGTAGCCGACAGCATTAGCCATGGTGGAGCTGGTGCGGGTCATGCCAGGCTTGGAGGCCAGTCTCTGGCCCTGCAGCTGGGCAGGGTTGGGGGCGATCACCCTCTGAGACATCATCATGGGAGGCAGGCTGGCATTGACTGCTGACCTGATGACAGTGTGACCCTGTGGAGACAAACACCAAGAGGTTGAAGTGAATGTGTGACCCTGTGGAGACACATTTCAAAATGCAGGATGGCAGAGGCAGGAGGCTGAAATTTGGCATGGAGGTCAAGTGTGTGTGTGTGTGTGTGTGTGCATGCGTGTGCGTGTGTGTGTGCGTGCGTGCGTGTGTGTGTGCGTGTGCACAGGTGTGAGTTTGTTTTCATGCCAAGTGGCTAAAAGGGGGCAGAAATGCAGGATGGCAGAGGCAGCGTAGGCTGGGCTGCACCTGCCATCGCAGCTATTGCGAATTTGCACTTGTTTTGAAGAAAATGTATATTAGACTAACTAGAACGACCGCACCGTGGATATATGCCTCCGCCAACAAATGAGCAGTCGACATCCATGTCTGTCCTGACTTTGACGTTTGAGCAAAATGTGAAGAAATTCTGACAAGGCGTTACGGAGGTATGGCGTTACCAAGCTTGAAAATGGCGTTCGTGACCTTTGACCACCAAAATGTAATCAGTTCATCTTTGAGTCCAAGTGGACGTTTGAGCCATATGTGGCGAAATTCCGTGAAGGTGTTCCAGAAATATGTTATCGAGCTTGAAAATGGCATTCGAGGTCACAGTGACCTTGACCTTTGACCACCAAAATGTAATCAGTTCTCCTTGAGTCCAAGTCGACGTTTGAGGCAAATCTGATTAAATTCCATCTAGGCGTTCCTTAGATATCGTTAACGAGCTTCACGTTAACGAGCTTCTTTAACGAGGTCACAGGAACTGCATAGGTATGTGAGAAGAGATGAGGAATTACTCAGATTTAAAGTAAATGTCAGGACTTTGACCTGGATTCATCAAGAACACTCATTTCCAATATATATTGATTTTCAGCAGAATAAAGTGGAAAAAGTGTTGAGTATCTCTTTAAACTTAAATGATTACTCCAAAACTCACTCACAAGGATAGAGGTACAAGACACACACACACACACACACACACACACACACACACACACACACACACACACACCTGTGCAGTGCGGAGGTTCTGGGGCTCCGGGGTATGCAGGCCCGGCCGGACCGGTAGTTTGCCCAGGCCTTGAGAGCTGTGGATGGGAGGCTGCTGCACAGAGGAGGCAGCATTCTGGACCACTGGTACCTGCAATAAATAAAAAAGTAAATAAGTAAATATATAAATAAAAAAGTAAATAAGTAAATAAATAAATAAGTAAATAAATACTATAATAAATACTGCTATGCTAGTTTTTTTTTCTTATATCATATTTGACATCTCAAGATTATTATACAATTTGCCACGATACTCCCACTTCCAAACTTATAAGCCTAACATTTACCAGTGGTTAGCTATTAAAGAAAAAAAAAAAAATCATACTTGAAGTGAGGCCGGTTTTTTCTATGGGCAAGGGTGGGCTAAGCCCACCCAAACTTGCGTCTTGCCCACCCAATCAAAAGCTGAGAGGGGAAAAAAGTTTTTGTTCAGCCAATGGAAAAATAGCACAGAAAATACCAGTACCTTCTGATTGGGTGGGCAGACAGCCCGCCGCCAAAGTCTTTAAGGCCTTGTTCAGACTGGCAGGCCAAATCAGATTTTTGGCCTATTTTTAGCCGATCCAGATAGACTTTTATGAAGTCTGAACAGATTTTTGCATCTTGACCGAAACCATATTATGCAAGTGGTTTGAAATGTGATTCCAATCTGCTTTCAACTGATGTGTCTTCAGTGGGGATGCTCTGATCACTCACACTTTTGCAGGGGGCGGGGCTTGAATATCAGAAACGCTGTCGCCTGCAAGCTTCACTCATAATGGATTTACTTCATAGATAGAAACAAACATGAGGAAAGAATGTGTACTTTCTGTTCACAACTACCTCTGAACAGCACCGGGGCTCACTCAACTACCTCTGAACAGCACCAGGGCACACTCAACTACCTCTGAACAGCACCAGGGCTCACTCAACTACCTCTAAACAGCACCAGGGCTCACTCAACTACCTCTGAACAGCACCAGGGCTCACTCAACTACCTCTAAACAGCACCAGGGCTCACTCAGAGTACCTCTGAACAGCACCAGGGCTCACTCAACTACCTCTAAACAGCACCAGGGCTCACTCAACTACCTCTAAACAGCACCAGGGCTCACTCAGAGTACCTCTGAACAGCACCAGGGCTCACTCAACTACCTCTAAACAGCACCAGGGCTCACTCAGAGTACCTCTGAACAGCACCAGGGCTCACTCAACTACCTCTGAACAGCACCAGGGCTCACTCAACTACCTCTAAACAGCACCAGGGCTCACTCAGAGTACCTCTGAACAGCACCAGGGCTCACTCAACTACCTCTAAACAGCACCAGGGCTCACTCAACTACCTCTGAACAGCACCAGGGCTCACTCAGAGTACCTCTGAACAGCACCAGGGCTCACTCAGAGTACCTCTGAACAGCACCAGGGCTCACTCAGAGTACCTCTGAACAGCACCAGGGCTCACTCAGAGTACCTCTGAACAGCACCAGGGCTCACTCAACTACCTCTGAACAGCACCAGGGCTCACTCAGAGTACCTCTGAACAGCACCAGGGCTCACTCAGAGTACCTCTGAACAGCACCAGGGCTCACTCAGAGTACCTCTGAACAGCACCAGGGCTCACTCAGAGTACCTCTGAACAGCACCAGGGCTCACTCAGAGTACCTCTGAACAGCACCAGGGCTCACTCAGAGTACCTCTGAACAGCACCAGGGCTCACTCAACTACCTCTGAACAGCACCAGGGCTCACTCAGAGTACCTCTGAACAGCACCAGGGCTCACTCAACTACCTCTGAACAGCACCAGGGCTCACTCAGAGTACCTCTGAACAGCACCAGGGCTCACTCAGAGTACCTCTGAACAGCACCAGGGCTCACTCAGAGTACCTCTGAACAGCACCAGGGCTCACTCAACTACCTCTGAACAGCACCAGGACTCACTCAGAGTACCTCTGAACAGCACCAGGGCTCACTCAGAGTACCTCTGAACAGCACCAGGGCTCACTCAGAGTACCTCTGAACAGCACCAGGGGTCACTCAACTACCTCTGAACAGTGTGGTGACTGTTCTTTTTCAGCAGCGTGATTGTTTGGATGGCGAGAGGTGAGGGCCATTTCTCGTGCTTCTGCGTTGGAAAACACCTTCAACCAGCTAGTTGTTTATGCCGTTACCACAGTAACCCATGCAGATAGGGCTGGTGGTGTCTGGACATACAAATCTGACTTGATCAAATCTGACTTTGTAATGGTTTAGTGCAAATAGGAATTGAACATTCAATACAAATTACAAAAGCAGCTGAACAAACCAATAGCTTCACTAACTTGGTAAAAACTAAATATTCAAGGTAGTCATTAACTTGTCAAGTTCTTCTTTTTTTTTACCACTAGAGGGGGCAGAAGGCCCTTGGATTGCTGCCTATTCAAAGACTCAGAGATCATCTCAAAGATTGTGCAGTGTTGTGGCCACAGTCACATACCACTAGAGCTGCAACGATTAATCGATTAGTCGATCAACAGAAAACTAATAGACAACTATTTTGATAATCGATTAATCGTTTTGAATAAATCTTTTTGATAAAAAGTCGAAATTCTCTGATTCCTGCTTCTTAAATGTGAATATTTTCTGGTTTCTTGATCCTCTATCACAGCTCACTGCAGACTCCCATGTTATCCATTGCCTTTGTCATGTTGTTGGCGTTCAACAGAATTTGCCACTTGTCAAGCATTTCCTTTAGAGCAGATGCAATCACGTCGCTGGTGTGTTTGTTGCATTTAACGTGGCACTGTGTAGCACACAACTCAAATCCAACCAATGTAGCGTTGAAATTGAAAGTCACACGGGGACACGTCACACGGGGGACACGTCACATGGGGGACACGTCACACGGGACGTCACACGGGGGACACGTCACACGGGACGTCACACGGGGGACACGTCACACGGGGGACACGTCACACGGGGGACACGTCACACGGGGGACACGTCACACGGGGGACACGTCACACGTGACTTGATTGTGTTATAACTTGAACTCCTCGAAACATTGACTTTGTAGATATTGCAAGCAGCTGTCAAACTTGTTGGCGTAGCTAACGTGAAATACCTCCAAATAGGTGATCCTTTGGCTCGCTCCATGCTAGCCTACGTTAGCTTGTTTGCAAACGGTCTATCCTGCGCTGAGCATGTTGCTAGCGTATGATGTCACATGCTGCACACACATGGAACTAGAGTGAATAGATTGGGACGTATGGATCGGGCTAATTACCACAGATACCGGATCTAGAATTTTTTGCTATATCGGGGCCGATACCCGATACCAATATCGGAGCATCCCTAGTCCTTGATTGTGATTGGCTGAGCCGCGTTCAAAATACTCTATAAACACACACCTGTGACCACATCACAGTATTACTCTGCCATGTTAGCTAACGTTAGCTAAGTCCCCTGCCTGTACCAACGTCGGTCAGCCTCAAAACACCACTGAGTGACCAAAACATTAGCTTGTTAACCATTTCATGCGGCTAACGTTATCCTTGCAGCTAGCTAGTATGGAGGGAATACACGTGCTGTAGCTGTGGTAAAGTTAGTGGTTGTCATGGTGACACGTGATGTAGCTGTGGTAAAGTTAGTGGTTGTCATGGTGACACATGATGTAGCTGTGGTAAAGTTAGTGGTTGTCATGGTGACACGTGATGTAGCTGTGGTAAAGTTAGTGGTTGTCATGGTGACACGTGCTGTAGCTGTGGTAAAGTTAGTCGTTGTCATGGTGACACGTGCTGTAGCTGTGGTAAAGTTAGTCGTTGTCATGGTGACACGTGCTGTAGCTGTGGTAAAGTTAGTGGTTGTCATGGTGACACGTGCTGTAGCTGTGGTAAAGTTAGTGGTTGTCATGGTGACACGTGATGTAGCTGTGGTAAAGTTAGTGGTTGTCATGGTGACACGTGATGTAGCTGTGGTAAAGTTAGTGGTTGTCATGGTGACACGTGATGTAGCTGTGGTAAAGTTAGTGGTTGTCATGGTGACACGTGATGTAGCTGTGGTAAAGTTAGTGGTTGTCATGGTGACACGTGATGTAGCTGTGGTAAAGTTAGTGGTTGTCATGGTGACACGTGATGTAGCTGTGGTAAAGTTAGTGGTTGTCATGGTGACACGTGATGTAGCTGTGGTAAAGTTAGTGGTTGTCATGGTGACACGTGATGTAGCTGTGGTAAAGTTAGTGGTTGTCATGGTGACACATGATGTAGCTGTGGTAAAGTTAGTGGTTGTCATGGTGACATGTGCTGTAGATGTGGTAAAGTTAGTGGTTGTCATGGTGACACGTGATGTAGCTGTGGTAAAGTTAGTGGTTGTCATGGTGACACGTGATGTAGCTGTGGTAAAGTTAGTGGTTGTCATGGTGACACGTGATGTAGCTGTGGTAAAGTTAGTGGTTGTCATGGTGACACGTGATGTAGCTGTGGTAAAGTTAGTGGTCGTCATGGTGACACGTGATGTAGCTGTGGTAAAGTTAGTGGTTGTCATGGTGACACGTGCTGTAGCTGTGGTAAAGTTAGTGGTTGTCATGGTGACACGTGCTGTAGCTGTGGTAAAGTTAGTGGTTGTCATGGTGACACGTGCTGTAGCTGTGGTAAAGTTAATGGTTGTCATGGTGACACGTGATGTAGCTGTGGTAAAGTTAGTGGTTGTCATGGTGACACATGATGTAGCTGTGGTAAAGTTAGTGGTTGTCATGGTGACACGTGATGTAGCTGTGGTAAAGTTAGTGGTTGTCATGGTGACACGTGATGTAGCTGTGGTAAAGTTAGTGGTTGTCATGGTGACACGTGATGTAGCTGTGGTAAAGTTAGTGGTTGTCATGGTGACACATGATGTAGCTGTGGTAAAGTTAGTGGTTGTCATGGTGACACGTGATGTAGCTGTGGTAAAGTTAGTGGTTGTCATGGTGACACGTGATGTAGCTGTGGTAAAGTTAGTGGTTGTCATGGTGACACGTGATGTAGCTGTGGTAAAATTAGTGGTTGTCATGGTGACACGTGATGTAGCTGTGGTAAAGTTAGTGGTTGTCATGGTGACACTTGATGTAGCTGTGGTAAAGTTAGTGGTTGTCATGGTGACACATGATGTAGCTGTGGTAAAGTTAGTGGTTGTCATGGTGACACGTGATGTAGCTGTGGTAAAGTTAGTGGTTGTCATGGTGACACGTGATGTAGCTGTGGTAAAGTTAGTGGTTGTCATGGTGACACATGATGTAGCTGTGGTGAAGTTAGTGGTTGTCATGGTGACACATGATGTAGCTGTGGTAAAGTTAGTGGTTGTCATGGTGACACATGATGTAGCTGTGGTAAAGTTAGTGGTTGTCATGGTGACACGTGATGTAGCTGTGGTAAAGTTAGTGGTTGTCATGGTGACACGTGATGTAGCTGTGGTAAAGTTAGTGGTTGTCATGGTGACACATGATGTAGCTGTGGTAAAGTTAGTGGTTGTCATGGTGACACATGATGTAGATGTGGTAAAGTTAGTGGTTGTCATGGTGACACATGATGTAGCTGTGGTAAAGTTAGTGGTTGTCATGGTGACACATGATGTAGCTGTGGTAAAGTTAGTGGTTGTCATGGTGACACGTGATGTAGCTGTGGTAAAGTTAGTGGTTGTCATGGTGACACGTGATGTAGCTGTGGTAAAGTTAGTGGTTGTCATGGTGACACGTGCTGCAGCTGTGGTAAAGTTAGTGGTTGTCATGGTGACACGTGATGCAGCTGTGGTAAAGTTAGTGGTTGTCATGGTGACACGTGCTGTAGCTGTGGTAAAGTTAGTGGTTGTCATGGTGACACGTGATGTAGCTGTGGTAAAGTTAGTGGTTGTCATGGTGACACGTGATGTAGCTGTGGTAAAGTTAGTGGTTGTCATGGTGACACGTGATGTAGCTGTGGTAAAGTTAGTGGTTGTCATGGTGACACGTGATGTAGCTGTGGTAAAGTTAGTGGTTGTCATGGTGACACGTGATGTAGCTGTGGTAAAGTTAGTGGTTGTCATGGTGACACGTGATGTAGCTGTGGTAAAGTTAGTGGTTGTCATGGTGACACGTGATGTAGCTGTGGTAAAGTTAGTGGTTGTCATGGTGACACGTGATGTAGCTGTGGTAAAGTTAGTGGTTGTCATGGTGACACGTGCTGTAGCTGTGGTAAAGTTAGTGGTTGTCATGGTGACACGTGATGTAGCTGTGGTAAAGTTAGCAGCAGCTCTGACCTTCTGCACCACATTCTCCTTCTGCATCTGACTCTGCCTGAGCTTCTTCAGCAGCACCAGGCGAGCCTCCTCCAGCCGCAGCTCCTCCCGAAGAGCTTTGATCATCTGCTGCCTCTCCTCACCCGTCTTCCCCTGGAACACACACACACACACACACACAGGCTTTGATCAATATGCCATCCTACAACAAGAACATTGGCAGTGGTTTCACCTCGGGATGCACATATCGATATCGGCCGATAAAGGCTTTCAAATGAAATATTAACATCGCCCCGATATGACATTTCTGCCAATGTGACAGGTCGCTACCCAAGCCTGTTACACTAGGATGAATCTCAGTTTTGTTTGAAAGAAAATGTTACAGAAAGAACAATGCATGTTTTACATAAACTAAGTTGAAGTCCTGTTCTTATTTTGCCCAGTGACTGTGTACATTTCCAAAAGCATTCTATTTATGTCTGCATCTGCCAGTCGACCGTAACGCTAAGAGTAAGCATTATAAATGATAATGTGTTAATTCCACTACAGGAGAGACCTGATGTTCTGTGAAATGAGGTGGAGACATATCCATGATATATTGGGATCGGCCTCAGCAATCAGCCAAAATAATTTTAAAATATTGGCATATCAGATATCTGCAAAAAAATCCAATATTGTGCATCGTTAGTTTCACCCCTGTGCCCAGTATTGATTAAAGTAAGTGGCACCATTGGATGCACTTACACGGTTATACATCATCCATTTATGAGGTTGAGTGTGAAGTGGAAAATGACATTGTTGCAGTATGACTGTATTATATACACACAGTCAGTACGACTGTATTATATACACACAGTCAGTACGACTGTATTATATATACACACAGTCAGTACAACTGTATTATATACACACACAGTCAGTACAACTGTATTAAATACACACAGTCAGTACGACTGTATTATATACACACAGTCAGTACGACTGTATTATATACAGACAGTCAGTACAACTGTATTATATACACACAGTCAGTATGACTGTATTATATACACACACAGTCAGTACAACTGTATTATATACACACAGTCAGTACGACTGTATTATATACACACAGTCAGTACGACTGTATTATATACACACAGTCAGTACAACTGTATTATATACACACAGTCAGTATGACTGTATTATATACACACACAGTCAGTACAACTGTATTATATACACACAGTCAGTATGACTGTATTATATACACACAGTCAGTACGACTGTATTATATACACACACAGTCAGTACAACTGTATTATATACACACAGTCAGTATGACTGTATTATATATACACACAGTCAGTATGACTGTATTATATATACACACAGTCAGTACAACTGTATTATATACACACAGTCAGTATGACTGTATTATATACACACAGTCAGTACGACTGTATTATATACACACACAGTCAGTACAACTGTATTATATACACACAGTCAGTATGACTGTATTATATATACACACAGTCAGTATGACTGTATTATATATACACACAGTCAGTACGACTGTATTATATACACACAGTCAGTACGACTATTATATATACACACAGTCAGTACGACTGTATTATATACACACAGTCAGTACGACTGTATTATATACACACAGTCAGTACGACTGTATTATATATACACACAGTCAGTACGACTGTATTATATATACACACAGTCAGTATGACTGTATTATATATACACACAGTCAGTACGACTGTATTATATATACACACAGTCAGTACGACTGTATTATATATACACACAGTCAGTACGACTGTATTATATATACACACAGTCAGTACGACTGTATTATATATACACAGTCAGTACGACTGTATTATATACACACAGTCAGTACGACTGTATTATATACACACAGTCAGTACGACTGTATTATATATACACACAGTCAGTACGACTGTATTATATACACACAGTCAGTACGACTGTATTATATATACACACAGTCAGTACGACTGTATTATATACACACAGTCAGTACGACTGTATTATATACACACAGTCAGTACGACTGTATTATATACACACAGTCTGTACGACTGTATTATATATACACAGCAGCGTATTGAGTGGCCCTGACCGCATGACCACCTTCGACCCTCCCTATAGGGCTGACCGTGGGTAGCTACTGGGACGTAAGTTGGGGCTTGGCCAGCCCCGGCTGGGTCACCTGGGCGAGGGTGTATGATGTTGCGAGACCCGAAACATCCTATGACCCCAGGGTACATCACTGAGGATACGTCCCAGTTATGCATCCATGCGATGTTTTTCTTTCTTTATTAGTTAGCCTGGCCTAGCCAGTGACTCATAGGAATAGACTACGTGACAACCAGGAAAGACTGGTGACTACTGGAGAGTCAGTTGACAGCCGGAACAGGGACGGCACCCGGGTAGCAGTATGGGTTAGCTCCCCAGCCTGCGTCTTCCGTGAGGAAGAAGCCCAAAAACCCACAAAAGGCCTTTTAGGAGGGCCATTCAAGCCGCAAGTGGAGACTGCAGTGCCACCAAGTACTGGTACTGCATGGTGTCCACTAAGATACCATCACCTCGGAATGAGATGTTTGGAGCGGGGGACTCTGGTGCAGCGCACAGGTCGTAGACCTGGTGAGACGAGGGAGGAACCCGGCTGGGTGGCAACCCACAGAGCCCGGTCCCTCTACGTACCAGAGCCCTCTCCCTCCCCCGGTCCCGGCAGAGTAGTTCCGGAGCAGCGTA
Organism: Poromitra crassiceps; assembly: GCF_964638095.1. Classification (NCBI taxonomy): domain Eukaryota; kingdom Metazoa; phylum Chordata; class Actinopteri; order Beryciformes; family Melamphaidae; genus Poromitra; species Poromitra crassiceps. Next base: position 53,048,074 of record NC_139643.1, on the reverse strand, counting down.
TTGAGTGGCCCTGACCGCATGACCACCTTCGACCCTCCCTATAGGGCTGACCGTGGGTAGCTACTGGGACGTAAGTTGGGGCTTGGCCAGCCCCGGCTGGGTCACCTGGGCGAGGGTGTATGATGTTGCGAGACCCGAAACATCCTATGACCCCAGGGTACATCACTGAGGATACGTCCCAGTTATGCATCCATGCGATGTTTTTCTTTCTTTATTAGTTAGCCTGGCCTAGCCAGTGACTCATAGGAATAGACTACGTGACAACCAGGAAAGACTGGTGACTACTAGGGCTGTTGAAACGAATTTTGATATTCGAATATTATTCGAATTTAATAATTATGAACGAAATTCGATTATTAATTTTTTTTTAAACGAATATTTAATTTTTTTATTTATATTTTTTTTATTTTTTTTTATTTTTTTTTAGAACACTAGAACAGTGACAAGTTCTGACAACATACTTGAAGAAAAGAGTGTTAACTGAAGTTGACTGTTGAAGCTGCTATACTGATGTAAACCTACCTGTAGCTCTTAAAATGTATGTTCATTCATTGTTAACTGAAGTTGACTGTTGAAGCTGCTATACTGAATGTAAACATGTAGCTCTTAAGTGCAATACGTGACTGATTTTTTTTTGTTCATGGCTCATTGTTGTTTTGGCAAAGTTTACTTATTTGTTTATTGATAAGGAGCTCAAACAAAGGCTGTGTCTTTTTTTATTATCAATTATTTTATTTTAGCATTTCAGACAGCACCAATACATCACTGATGAATATTAACTAAGCTCTGGTTATCTAAACTATTTTATAATGCAATGAATGTATGTACATTGTACAAGGAACATGTTTTCTTAAATAAACATCATTGCTGGACTATTTGTGATAAGCCTAATATTATTTTGAATATTCATCCACCATTCACTTTTCCATCTACATTTGGTAAAATGCTTAGAAAAAGTTTTACTTGGTCAAACCCAAATATTCAGCTATATTTAGAATCAGAACATAACATAAGAGAAGACAACAATTCACTCAGACCAAAAAAAAAAAAAAAAAAAAAAATCTTTTTAATTCAATTAAAAATTAATTAAAATATTCGAATATAATTCGAATATTAAAATGTATAAAGCACTGAAATTCGAATTTGATTATAGAGGGAGATTGACAGCCCTAGTGACTACTGGAGAGTCAGTTGACAGCCGGAACAGGGACGGCACCCGGGTAGCAGTATGGGTTAGCTCCCCAGCCTGCGTCTTCCGTGAGGAAGAAGCCCAAAAACCCACAAAAGGCCTTTTAGGAGGGCCATTCAAGCCGCAAGTGGAGACTGCAGTGCCACCAAGTACTGGTACTGCATGGTGTCCACTAAGATACCATCACCTCGGAATGAGATGTTTGGAGCGGGGGACTCTGGTGCAGCGCACAGGTCGTAGACCTGGTGAGACGAGGGAGGAACCCGGCCGGGTGGCAACCCACAGAGCCCGGTCCCTCTACGTACCAGAGCCCTCTCCCTCCCCCGGTCCCGGCAGAGTAGTTCCGGAGCAGCGTATTGAGTGGCCCTGACCGCATGACCACCTTCGACCCTCCCTATAGGGCTGACCGTGGGTAGCTACTGGGACGTAAGTTGGGGCTTGGCCAGCCCCGGCTGGGTCACCTGGGCGAGGGTGTATGATGTTGCGAGACCCGAAACATCCTATGACCCCAGGGTACATCACTGAGGATACGTCCCAGTTATGCATCCATGCGATGTTTTTCTTTCTTTATTAGTCTATATATACATTTGGTAATGTGGACTCTGTCTGTTTCAAGATGTTTAGTCTATATATACATTTGGTAATGTGGACTCTGTCTGTTTCAAGATGTTTAGTCTATATATACATTTGGTAATGTGGACTCTGTCTGTTTCAAGATGTTTAGTCTATATATACATTTGGCAATGTGGACTCTGTCTGTTTCAAGATGTTTAGTCTATATATACATTTGGTAATGTGGACTCTGTCTGTTTCAAGATGTTTAGTCTATATATACATTTGGTAATGTGGACTCTGTCTGTTTCAAGATGTTTAGTCTATATATACATTTGGCAATGTGGACTCTGTCTGTTTCAAGATGTTTAGTCTATATATACATTTGGCAATGTGGACTCTGTCTGTTTCAAGATGTTTAGTCTATATATACATTTGGTAATGTGGACTCTGTCTGTTTCAAGATGTTTAGTCTATATATACATTTGGCAATGTGGACTCTGTATGTTTCAAGATGTTTAGTCTATATATACATTTGGTAATGTGGACTCTGTCTGTTTCAAGATGTTTAGTCTATATATACATTTGGTAATGTGGACTCTGTCTGTTTCAAGATGTTTAGTCTATATATACATTTGGTAATGTGGACTCTGTCTGTTTCAAGATGTTTAGTCTATATACACATTTGGCAATGTGGACTCTGTCTGTTTCAAGATGTTTAGTCTATATATACATTTGGTAATGTGGACTCTGTCTGTTTCAAGATGTTTAGTCTATATATACATTTGGTAATGTGGACTCTGTCTGTTTCAAGATGTTTAGTCTATATATACATTTGGCAATGTGGACTCTGTCTGTTTCAAGATGTTTAGTCTATATATACATTTGGTAATGTGGACTCTGTTTCAAGATGTTTAGTCTATATATACATTTGGCAATGTGGACTCTGTCTGTTTCAAGATGTTTAGTCTATATATACATTTGGTAATGTGGACTCTGTCTGTTTCAAGATGTTTAGTCTATATATACATTTGGTAATATATATACATTGTCAGTCTGAGGCTCACAAGAGAGCCCGAGGGAGAGGGAGAGAGGAAAGAGAGGGGGAGAGGGAGAGAGACTGAGGGAGAGGGAGAGAGGGGGGGAGAGGGAGAGACTGGGGAGAGGGAGAGAGACTGAGGGAGAGGGAGAGAGGGGGAGACTGGGGAGAGGGAGAGAGACTAAGGGAGAGGGAGAGAGGGGTGAGTGTAATGGAGGGCTAAGGTTGAAGGTTTTAAGCTGACTGTCACCATGGGCATCTTTTCAAGTTGGCAGAAGAATGAAATGAGTGAGGTCCAGAGAAACTGCTTTCCAGATTAAATCATATTTATTTGCTGCTAGCAATGACTTTGGCAAGGAGGAAGAATTGTCCCTGACCTCAATATATCTGAATGAGAATTGGTTGTATGGGTAGGGTTAGGGCTACGCACCTTGAGTTGCATAACAATACAGGGTTTGTGAGAGTTGACACCAGCACAGCACCAGAGGCTAAACTCTGGATAAGCTGACATTTTCAAAGCTTGTGGTTTAAATTACCTTGAACATATCCAGGTTGGCATGATGCAGGCGTTCGTCAGGGCGAGGTGGCGTCCGGGGACTGGAGGCCTCGTTGTCTGACAGGATGATAACATCTGGAGACGGGGTTCGTCTGTCACGGTCCACCTCACTGAGGGGGCAAACACAAAACCCTCCTGTCATCTCCAACACAAAACCCTCCTGTCATCTCCAACACAAAACCCTCCTGTCATCTCCAACACAAAACCCTCCTGTCATCTCCAACACAAAACCATCCTGTCATCTCCAACACAAAACCACCCTGTCATCTCCAACACAAAACCACCCTGTCATCTCCAACACAAAACCATCCTGTCATCTCCAACACAAAACCCTCCTGTCATCTCCAACACAAAACCCTCCTGTCATCTCCAACACAAAACCCTCCTGTCATCTCCAACACAAAACCACCCTGTCATCTCCAACACAAAACCACCCTGTCATCTCCAACACAAAACCCTCCTGTCATCTCCAACACAAAACCCTCCTGTCATCTCCAACACAAAACCATCCTGTCATCTCCAACACAAAACCACCCTGTCATCTCCCACACAAAACCACCCTGTCATCTCCCACACAAAACCACCCTGTCATCTCCAACACAAAACCATCCTGTCATCTCCAACACAAAACCCTCCTGTCATCTCCAACACAAAACCACCCTGTCATCTCCAACACAAAACCATCCTGTCATCTCCAACACAAAACCCTCCTGTCATCTCCAACACAAAACCATCCTGTCATCTCCAACACACAGGTTACTGTAGGTTCACAGGGTGGGCGGAGCTAACACAATAGACTCACTCTGTAGGTTACTGTAGGTTCACAGGGTGGGTGGAGCTAACACAATAGACTCACTCTGCAGGTTACTGTAGGTTCACAGGGTGGGCGGAGCTAACACAATAGACTCCCTCTGCAGGTTACTGTAGGTTCACAGGGTGGGCGGAGCTAACACAATAGACTCACTCTGTAGGTTACTGTAGGTTCACAGGGTGGGCGGAGCTAACACAATAGACTCCCTCTGCAGGTTACTGTAGGTTCACAGGGTGGGCGGAGCTAACACAACAGACTCACTCTGTAGGTTACTGTAGGTTCACAGGGTGGGCGGAGCTAACACAATAGACTCACTCTGTAGGTTACTGTAGGTTCACAGGGTGGGCGGAGCTAACACAATAGACTCACTCTGTAGGTTACTGTAGGTTCATAGGGTGGGCGGAGCTAACACAATAGACTCACTCTGTACTGTAGGTTACTGTAGGTTCACAGGGTGGGCGGAGCTAACACAATAGACTCACTCTGTAGGTTACTTTAGGTTCACAGGGTGGGCGGAGCTAACCCAATAGACTCACTCTGTAGGTTACTGTAGGTTCACAGGGTGGGCGGAGCTAACACAATAGACTCACTCTGTAGGTTACTGTAGGTTCCACACCTCTTGTGTGAAGTAGGATAACAAGCTACTTCTTCCCGGTCTCTCTAGCATTACGAGTGGTTACTATGGCCGAACAAACTGACTAATGTCACATAATGCAACACTGTTTTGGATCTCACCTGCAATTACCACTCATCGCCATAGGTGTCACCCAAGAGAACAAAACTGAAACCTCACTTTAAACTATCTAATTCTCACCATCTTCTCCCAGCGCTCATATCCACTGGCTCGTCCATCATGTTTTCCTTCCCGTTCTTGCTGGGTCCAACATGGCCGCCGTGGCCGGCCAGCCTCAGGCTCCCGTTGAGCTTGTCGTCGTAAGCGGCGGCGGCCCCCATTAGGCTGTGGTGGTGCAGGGAGCTCTTGCCCTCGCACCCCCCTGCCTCCATGGCAGCCAGCTCAGCCAGGTCCTTCCTCTTCAGCAGGGCCAGCATCTTCAGCCTCTCCATGGCCTCATGGCCCTCCATCTTCAGCCTCTTGGCCAGGGCCTCCTCTCTCTCGTCTCCAGACTCCAGGCCTCGCTTCAGCAAGTTCAGCCTCAGAGCCTCCTCTGACATCCGCTCCATCCTGGAAGAGACCACAGACAGACAGACAGCTTTAGAGAGACCACAGACAGACAGACAGCTTTAGAGAGACCACAGACAGACAGACAGCTTTAGAGAGACCACAGACAGACAGACAGCTTTAGAGAGGGTGTATTCACACCTGTAGGTCGTTTGCTTTGTTTCCGATTCAGGTACTTAATTGATACAATTGTTGCATTTGTGCCTTGGTTCGTTTGTGTTCACACAGCCACAAATGAAACGGTCCAAATAGTAGAGATGCTGCGATCGAGATTTTTCAATTCCGATCCGATTTCGATATTTTAGCTCAAAACCGATCCGATTCCGATCAAATTTCGATACCCGATTCGATACCGATTTCGATCCGATACCGATACAGCACATATTTAAGTCTCTCTATGCTGTCTGATAGCTAGCAGGCAACAAACATTTTTAGGGTTAGGTATGTATGTGTGTGCTTTGGTAATATAGTATGTAAACGATTTAGTACATCTAATTCATTTGATGTAAAACTAAAACATAACAATCAAATTAGGGCTGGGCGAGATGGATGATTTAATATTCCACAGCTCTGACCTAAGCAAATCTGACATCACTATTGTGATTGTGATTTTTTTTAGTAAAGTGTATCACTCAATAGTCAATACAAAAAATAATGGCTTTTATAGAACCGAAAGCCTAGCTGCTTAGTCTGCAGATAAAACATAAAAAATTACATTTAGACTCTTATTGGCATGACGGCAACGGAATTTTGCATGGGGCCAGTTCTATAGTGAGGCATGGAAAGCCTCACTATACGCCATCATATCTGTGTCGTTTCACTTTTGACTGAAAAATGATGCCTGTAGTCTAGATTAAAGAAAATACATGTATGTGATGTTGACAATTATGTAGGCTATGCGCATTCGTTTTCCTTATAGATCATGAGTGCTCCGCAGCTAGCTACGTTAGCTTGCATGTAACGTTTAGCGTTAGTTGATTTTGGAGACACAAACCCTGGACGTTTCATTTTGAGTAGGCTAATGCATGAGGTTCTCTATGGTTTACGCCAGCTCTGGGAGTATGAAATGCTTTAAATGCGGGGGTTTTGGTCACAACAAGCTTGTGGAGCGCTGCCCTGCAACTAGATAGCCTAACCAGCTAGCTAACGTTAGCCATCATCACAACAGCTAACGTTAACGCCAAAACAAATCCGCTGCCTCATCCCCACGTTTGGTTTAGCGTAACGCCAGCTCAGACTTTCCCCTAATCTCAGAAACCTTGCGGGACATGTATTGCAAATTGCAATAGTGGTTGTTTTGTTATAATTTAAAACTGTCAAACTGGTGCGGACGCGTGATTTCGAATCGCACATAGGTTAAGGACGGGTGTGTCTGACGTTTTGGCCCTGGCCATCCTAGGCTCAACGCGGCCTCTGTGCTGCTGCTGCTGCTGCTGCTGCATGCTGGATAGAAATCCTGGAGCGGAGTCATGGAATGGAGTGCTTATATCGGAGCCTTGGAGCGGTCATTTTCGCTGGAATCCGATCCGATCCGATCCATGTTTTTTGGCTGATATCGCGCCGATATCCGATCACATGATCGGATCGCAGCATCTCTACCAAATAGTATTGTCAAACTTCCTGGATTGGCCAGCAGACACGCTGATAGGCTAATAGCCTCTCGGGATGGACAAAATAATTCCCAGAGATTTTCCTATATGATTATAAAAATGCGTTTTGTTAGACCTACATTTTAGGCTATGTCGGGCGTCCGCCGTGCGAGGAGAGAGAGAGAGAGAGAGAGAGAGAAAGAAAGAAAGAAAGAAAGAGGGAGGGATCGGGAGAGAGAGGGAGAAAGTTCTTTATTTATTTATTAATGTATGCTATGTAGGCTATGTAAGCCTATGTATTTATTTAGCCTATTTAGGCTATTGGGAATTTGGAGATAGAAGATCAAAGACCCTCGCAAATTCTGCTATTAGGCTACTATCACGGAGATGAGGATTAGCCGAGACATAGGCTATATGAACACCTGTCCTGTCAGGAATAAAATATTAATAAATAATTTAATAATAACGGACATTTCGAGGAAGACATGCAATCAGTCTGATTGTCTGATTGAACCAGACAATCTTATCACAAAGAAGGCTGGCTCTGATTACCACGATTTGTTTTCATTTATTGAATGGAGACCAGAGAGAGCGAGAGAGAGGGAGAGAGAGGGCGCGCACACAATTTACAGGCAAAATCCTTAGAGATTCAACACATTAACGTTGCTTCCCATGGTCCGAGGTAAGTTGATTGAGTTCAAACTGCTGATTTTTTTTTTTTTTTTTTTATTATTATTACAATAAAAACAAACAATACATCACAATCCACTACCACGTCCCGCACCGCCAACATACAATAAGCACATGATTGAGCAATTGAGCAATTAAAAAACAAAAAACAAATTACAGGACAAACAAGATAATACAAATACATACATACATAAAACAAAACATTAAACGAAACAAAAAGTGTTAATCATCATTATCATTCTGCTAAGGTTGGCTTTAATCTGTTCCATTTATCATCATAATCTTTCGTTGTTCCCTGTCTATTTGCAATAATGCCTTCTAACATAAAATAATGCTTAAGAAAAGAAAGAAAACGAGGGACTGCTAGTTGTTCTTTTCCCTTCAGTTCAAAAATAAATCTCTTACCCAATAATATAACAGTATTTAAAATAACTGGAGCTCCACTCCTTAAATCACCAAGTATAATTGTTTGAGGGCACATAGCCAACAAAAGTAAATGGGATACTAGCCATCTCTTAATTTCCAACCAAAAGGTCACCACATGAGGACAGAACCAAAATAAATGCAAAATATCTTCAATTTCAGAATTACAAAAGCGACAATTTTGATCATTTTCCAAACCCCAAATAAAAAGCATTTTTCTTGTTGGCAGTATTTTGTATAGAATTTTTAATTGAAAATACTGTGACTTTGTGTCTATAATAGAGTCATAAATTAACTTATACACCTGTCTCCATGGCAACGGAATATCAAAAATCCCCTCCCAATACAATTGAAATATTTCTGGCTTTGCATTCAAATCATATGCACTCAAAAAAAAATTATACATATAAGCATTTATCTTTTGTCTTTTCAGCCAAAGACAGTTCTTCATTGAAGGCTTACACACAAGAAGTTTTTTACCAGCACCCTTCACCTTTTTCTTCCAGGCCGAAGGCATGGCAGCTACTAACTGAAAATATCTAAATTCTGAACAAAAATGACCAAATTTTTCACAAAATAACTTGTAGGAATAAACATTACCGTTCACATCAATTATATCATTTATAAAGATGATGCCCTTTTGAACAAATTGTTCCCAAAAAATGGGTAATCTATCACTTAAGATATTAGAATTAAACCATATAATTTGTTGCAAAATGGCATCAACAGAATCTGGTGGAAAATACTGGAAGTGTAACCATGCCTGTACCATGTCTTTAAAAAAGGGTGATAAATTGGTGATCTTTTGTATACATTGAAAATGGGTTTTTGAGGTTTGAACAAAAGGAAAAAGTTGATACTTAAAAATTGGATGGATATTGCAAATAAATTGTGAAGAGCTCCAATTGGGATTGCAGTACATTTTTTGCATCCATGATGCTTTTAAAGATAGGTTTAGTGCCCTAAGATTAATTAACTTGACACCACCTTCGTCCAAACCATTATACAAATATTTCCGCTTAATCTTTTCTGGCTTGTTATTCCATATGAAATGAAAGACCATATGATCATAACTTTTATAGAATGCCTCATCAGGCGATGAAAGAGACATTAACAAATAAGTAAATTGGGAGGTACATAATGAATTAACAAGTGTGACTTTGCCGAATAAAGATAAAGAAGTGGCTTTCCATGGACTTAAGATCTTCTCAATTTTTTGAAGCTTACGTTCAAAATTTATTTTTACAAGTTCATCCACCCGTTTTGGAATATGAATTCCAAGTACATCTACTGGTCCATCTGACCATGTAAGTGTTGAATTGCATGGAAGTTTGAAGGTGGAATCATGTAGAGAACCTAATCGCAAAATAATACATTTTTCATAGTTTGGCTTAAGCCCGGAGACAGCTGCAAAACAATCCAAATCTTTAAGAAGGGCATTCAAATAATTTTCTTTGGGTGACAAAAAGAAAATTTAATCATCTGCATAAAGCGAAATCTTTGATTCTAATCCAAGAGTGTCTAAACCTTTAATATTCATGTTATTTCTGATTTTTATCGCTAATGTTTCTATCACCAACAAAAATAAATATGGGGCTAAAGGACAGCCCTGTCTAACTCCTCTGAATAGTGAGAAACTTTGTGATAAATACCCATTGTTTATAATTTTACTTAATGGATTTTTGTATAACACTTTAACCCAACTTATCAAAGAATGACCAAAATTAAAAAATTCTAAGCATTTATAAATGTACTCCCATTTCACAGTGTCAAAAGCCTTTTCAAAATCAGCCACAAAGATTAAACCAGGTTTTTTGTCTCTCTCATACAATTCAATAATTTCTAAAAGATGTCTTATACTGTCTCCAATAAATCTACCCTCAATAAATCCGTTTTGGTCCTTATCAACAATATCATTAAGTACTTTTTTAATTCTAGAAGCAATACATTTAGATAGTATTCTATTATCACAACACAATAATGTTAAAGGTCTCCAATTTTTTAAGTTAATTGGATCCTTATATTGACCATTTGCCCCTTGTTTTAAAAGAAGAGAGATCAAACCCTCCTGTTGAGTTCCAGACACTCTACCCATCTCAATTGAATAATTGAAACATGCTAGAATGGGATATTTTATGTAATCAAAAAAAGTCTTGTAGAATTCAATCGGAATCCCATCTAGCCCTGGTGATTTTCCTGTTTTGAAGGAATTAATTGCTTGATAAAGCTCTGCCTCAGAAATCATACCTTCACAGGCTTGTTTCTGTCCTTCTGATAATTTTTTGTGATAGGAGGCGGGGAGAAAAGATTTGTATAGGTCTGGTGTGGGGGAGCTCTCTTCCTCTAAATTATAAATCTTCTGAAAAAAAGATTTTTGCTCTTCCAAGATTTCCGCTGAAGATGATAGCACAGAACCACTCTCAGTCACCAATCTAGTCACATTCTTTCTTGTTTGATTTCTTTGCATGAGTTTTAGAAAATAACCTGTACACCTCTCACCCTTCTCCATCCATGTAGCTCTAGAATTATTTATAATGAAACTAGCTTTTTTATGATAAAGTCTCTAACTCTTTCTGTTTGTTATCTAAACTCTCGTAGAGATCTGAAGGGGCTTGACTATCATTATCAATTTTTTCATTTAAACTATTTATTTCTTGTAGTAATTTCTTTTCATATAATATATTCAGTTTATGTTTCCAAGAAGAGTATTTTATGGAGTGTCCTCGAAGAGAACACTTAAAAGAATCCCATACAATATGAGGGTTGGCACTACCAATATTGTGCCTGAAAAACTCAGAAATAAATGTTTTTGTTTTTTCAATGAACAAGTTATCCTCTAGTAAGGATTGATTAAACTTCCAGAAGCCGGGGCCTCTGACAAGGTCTTCAATCGTCACATGAAGAGTTATAAGTGAATGGTCTGAGCGCATATGTTCAGTTATGTCAGTCATGAATATCTTGGGGCATAATGAAAAAGATATCAGAAAATAGTCAATCCGACTGGCCTGTTTGTTTCTACGCCATGTATATCTAATTTTTTTTGGATTTCTAAGACGCCAAATATCAATTAAATCAAGTGATGACATAAGAGTTTGAATTGCTTTTAGAGCCTGTGGATGATAATTAACTGAGTAACCACCAGTCCTATCTGACTTGGAATCCAACACTGTGTTGAAATCTCCTGTGAAAATAATATGAGCCCCACAACCCTTTAAGTTCTGAACAATATCCTGAATACCTTCAAAAAATATTGCATCATCCGTATTTGGTGCATACAAATTAACCAAACATAAGCGTAAGGATTTGATTGTGAGATCAACAATAATCCATCTCCCATCTGAATCTGCTAAGGTTGTATGAATTAGATATTCAGTATTTCTTTCAATGAGAATTGAAACCCCTCTTTTATTGCTAGAACCATGACTAAATATGATATGTCCTCCCCACTCTCTCATCCATTTGGATTCATCATTTGGCATGGAGTGAGTTTCTTGTAAACATATAATATTAAATGTATTCTTATCTTTAAGCCATTTGAAAACCTCATTTCTTTTCATTTTATTAACTAACCCATTACAATTATAACTACCGATAACCAAATGATTGCTATCCATATGATAAATTAAAGATTTATTTGATTATAGAATGCATAAGAGAAAAGAAAAAGTCTTGCATTATTTGGTAGACATGAGGGAACACTTGAATTTAGCCAAACCTTGAGATTAACAAAAAATGAATCAAATTCACAACATAAAATTAAACAGTGACACATAAACGTACGCATATCCATAAACCAAAATGAACACACAAAACAAAAATAAAAAATAATGCCCCGGTGGTTAACCGAGGGAAACCACATAAGTGCAAAAAGCATGAGGAGGCGATGGTAGGCTATGTCAATATGAATATTCAAATAATACTATGGCAAGCAAAGACATTTTTTTTCCAATGCCTATAAAGATCTTAACCATAACACTTAGAACTATACACTAAGACACCAAGCCATTATGGCCCTTTCCCCCCCCCCTTTTTATTTATTTTATTTTATTTCCATTTCTCTCTTAGTCCCCCCTCCCCTCTCCTCCCTACAATAGAATAGGAAAAAGGAAATAAAAATATAAACCAAACAGAGTAGCCTATATGAATTTCCGTGGGGAAAACATGAGAAAAAAGGAAAAACAAAAATCTATTCAAATTTGTAGGCTTATAGGCCAAAATAAAGTCTTGGAATTTTAAGGGAAGGAATGGTGGGGGAAGTGCCCCCGCTGTTACTCATGGACCCACTGTTCATAATTTAACCTATACGTAAATAACAATATGAAGCTGATATAGAATCGAAGTGTTATCAGTATTGACATTGGTTTATCTGAACAGTATGGCCCAATAAGGCGAGCGTGATCAAAACAACAGTTCCCACACTCACTTGTGTGATGTAGGCTAATGGCACTACTTTATCTGTGGGGCGCTCAAGGATACTTGACGTCATCAGGAGCTGAGAGAGGAACCACATGCTCCACTCTCCCCTATTCCAGCCGCACGTCATCATAGACTCAGTCAGAGGGCGTCACTCTCAATTAGGCAAAAATAGTAATAATAATGATTAAACAATCAAACGCCCATTAATGTCTGTTGATTTATTACAGTCTATGGTGATCTAGTTGGATTCAAACAGCCATGGCGTGATTTCCTTGTCCTTGAACATTGTGCCGTTTACATACAGTTTGTCTACAACAAGTCTTACCGCGTCTTTTTTTCCGCGATGCTCTTTCAGTTTTGGGATCAGCTTTCTCCTTCTCGCCACAATTTCTGGTGGAAACTGATCGTTCACACCAAACGGTTTACCCGCCAGGCGTCTGGTGAAACTTTTAATGAGGGCTTTATCCTTAAAGCGCTCAAACTTCGCCACCAGCAAACGGGGATTTCCTTGACTTTCACGGGTGCGTTGGATTCTGTGAACCCGGTCAAACTGGATCTTCTCCACAATTTCAGCATCGATCTGTAGCTCCTTGATGAAGAACTGTCTCAGCTTTGCCTCCGCGTCTTCACCTGGAGTTTCGGCGATCCCAGAGAAGATCAAATTCTCTCTCATGGACCTAGATGTCAGCTCCAACATTTTTTCTTTCATCTGGCCATTTTCAGTTTTCATCTCCTTCACAGTTATTTCAAGCTTGGATACTGTGGTCACCACTACATCAGTTTTCTTTTTATATTCATCCAGAGTGGCGCATATGAACTCGGATGTGCGTTTTAACTCTCGCACATCTGACCGCAGCTCATCTAATATATCAAGCTTTTCCAGCCTTGCATTAATGGAAGCCAGCAGTTGTTGATTTAACTCTGGAACAGGTGGACTGTCCAGTGAACTGCCGCCTGACCAAGATCCATGTCTTGATCGTTTTTTATCGGGAATGATAATCCGTTTGTCAACATCAGAGGCTGCACGGGTATCGGAGGTAACGTTGATTAGTTCACCTGTCGGCTTGTTGGGCGTCTCGGTCTCCATTATCCGTGTTCTTGGGCGATATAGGCAGCTTGGTTATGCGTCTAAGTCATAGATGTTGAGCGTAGAATTTAAGAGTGAGTTCCATTCAAAAAGTGTTAGAAAATTCCAACATTAAATGAAGTAATAACTATAAAGGCTTGCCAAAATCAGACGCCTCCGCACGCATGCTGTGTTACTCGCGCATGCTCAGTCCTGATTTGATGATCCAAAAATCCCCCAAAGTTTATCGATGCAAGTCACAAGTCGCCAAAACAGGATCTGAAAGATGTTGTTTTTAAACGATAAAAATGTTCGTTCTTCAGGCCATTACGCACAGCGCAGCTGACTACGGCAGCTGGTTTATCAAAAAATGCGCACCGTTTACTGCAGTTGTGGCGGATCGAGGTCGGCTCACGTTCTCACCACAAACGAACCGCACCAGAGTTTGTTTGGAAGCGGACCGAGACCACCCTTTCTTGGCGATCTCGGTCCGCTTGTTTTGTCCCGCATCCGAGTGCGATTGCTGTGTTCACACTCCCCCAAACGAACCGCACCAAGGGGGAAAATGCTCTCCGTTTCGGAACAACTGCTCCAAACGAGATAGGTGTGAATACACCCTTAGAGAGACCACAGACAGACAGACAGCTTTAGAGAGACCACAGACAGACAGACAGCTTTAGAGAGACCACAGACAGACAGACAGCTTTAGAGAGAACACAGACAGACAGACAGCTTTAGTGAGACATTGATTTGATTCAACATTCTTGTTTTGTTGTTGTTCAATGAAAGAATCCATTTCAGTTCTACTCACAAATAAAGTCAAAAATGACATTTTTGCATAACAATAACAACAACAATAATGCATGTCTGCTTATGACGAAACAATATGTTCACAGGTCTGTTCACAGACCTGTGAACAGACCTGTGAACAGACCTGTGAACAGCCCTGTGAACAGACCTGTGAACAGACCTGTGAACAGACCTGTGAACAGACCTGTGAACAGCCCTGTGAACAGACCTGTGAACAGACCTGTGAACAGACCTGTGAACAGACCTGTGAACAGACCTGTGAACAGCCCTGTGAACAGCCCTGTGAACAGACCTGTGAACAGACCTGTGAACAGCCCTGTGAACAGACCTGTGAACAGACCTGTGAACAGACCTGTGAACAGACCTGTGAACAGCCCTGTGAACAGACCTGTGAACAGCCCTGTGAACAGACCTGTGAACAGACCTGTGAACAGACCTGTGAACAGACCTGTGAACAGCCCTGTGAACAGACCTGTGAACAGACCTGTGAACAGACCTGTGAACAGACCTGTGAACAGACCTGTGAACAGACCTGTGAACAGCCCCTACACAGCAGATGAGCCCTGCTCTGTCATTATTACCATAGTAAGAGATATTCTTACAGGCATATAGCTAAAGCGAAGTTAACTGCTAATTTGGGTTCCACTTGTGTTTAAATGATGTGTTTGTAGATAGATAGATACATTTTTATTTCTGTGTCATGCACCATATTCATGGTGCCCAACCTGTCTGGGCTTACAAGACACAAATCATTCAAGTTCAACAATACAAACAAATTAACAAACAAGCTACAAAAAGCTCAAATATACAACTCTGTCTTGTCTTGTTTATACAAGGCAAGACAGAGTTGTATATTCAGATGAACAACTTCTCCATTCTGAGTTTCCAAGCACTCCCAATAAACCTGGCCAAACTGAAGACTTCATCTCTGAATAGCCATTCCAACTTAGCATCATCTCCTGACCAAAATAGTTCAGGTTTCTTATTTTGCATTAACTGTATGTAACTGTTAAATTTAAACGTGTATTTAAACTGCCCGTGCCTACTAGGAGGATGTGAATGACACTGAATCCAGAGCCGTCCTCCACTGGAATTCAAAGAGAGCTTTAATTGGCCTCGTTATCACTTCATCACTTCTCTATTAGCTCATTATTGCTCCATCTCATCTCCTCATCTCCTCTCCTCATCTCCTCTCCTCTCCTCATCTCATCTCCTCTCCTCATCTCCAGCCTGTCATTCTGCAACATCTCTGTTATCCGCCTCACATCTCCACAGGCTCTTGAACACAGGAGGGCTGCGTTCAGCCTCCCCACGTTCCCCCCTCACATTACTTTGTGACGCAGCACTCTGTAGGAGCTGTAGGAGAGTCATCGCCTCCATTTGCTGAGAGAAAACACAAGCAGCCTTTGCAACCTCTCTGCCGAAAATGAGCGAGTGAGCACTGCCGACAATGGTGGTGACGAGCCAATCGCGGCCAGCCTGGCGCTGCACGTCAGTCACTGACCCCGCCCCCCCCCCAGCCTTTACATAATATAATGACTGTTTCAGTCAGCTGCTACACAAGCTACACTCTCTCTCTGCCTTAACCCCGCCTCCTCCCGACACACACGCCCCTCTTCCCCCTCGCCACACACACACACCCCTACGGCTCTGGGCGCTCTGCCAGCCAACACAGCAAAGAAAGACAGAGCGAGAGAGACACATGGCGGTAGAGAGAGGTAGAGACACATGGCGGTAGAGAGAGGTAGAGAGACACATGGAGGTAGAGAGAGGTAGAGACACATGGAGGTAGAGAGAGGTAGAGAGACACATGGCGGGAGAGAGAGGTAGAGAGACACATGGAGGTAGAGAGAGGTAGAGAGACACGTGGAGGTAGAGAGAGGTAGAGAGACACATGGAGGTAGAGAGAGGTAGAGAGACACATGGAGGTAGAGAGAGGTAGAGAGACACATGGCGGTAGAGAGAGGTAGAGACACATGGGAGGTAGAGAGAGGTAGAGAGACACATGGCGGTAGAGAGAGGTAGAGACACATGGGAGGTAGAGAGAGGTAGAGAGACACATGGAGGTAGAGAGAGGTAGAGAGACACATGGCGGTAGAGAGAGGTAGAGAGACACATGGAGGTAGAGAGAGGTAGAGAGACA
>NC_139643.1:53009110-53024110 GCF_964638095.1 Poromitra crassiceps | reverse complement strand
ATACCTAACCTTGTTATGCTAGATAGAATACCTAACCTTGTTATGCTAGATAGAATACCTAACCTTGTTATGCTAGATAGAATACCTAACCTTGTTATGCTAGATAGAATACCTAACCTTGTTATGCTAGATAGAATACCTAACCTTGTTATGCTAGATAGAATACCTAACCTTGTTATGCTAGATAGAATACCTAACCTTGTTATGCTAGATAGAATACCTAACCTTGTTATGCTAGATAGAATACCTAACCTTGTTATGCTAGATAGCTGGGAAGTGGATAGCTCCAAATTTGGCAAAGTTTTTGACAAAGGTCTGTAAGTGCAGTTGTCAGTCAGACGGCTAGGTAAGAGTTGGGCTGGTTAACGTGAGGATAATTTACTCAAATACACTTAAATAGATGTGGCAAAGGTGAAATGCATTGTGGGTTTTGTAGTTTTTTCTTTTTCCTTTTTGCCTGGCCGGTGTGGAAGCTTTTCAACACTTAACTTCAACATGGCTGACAAGGCAAGTCAAGGAAGCGGCATTGATCCAGACGATTCCCAAACACGGCAACTATATAGTTCGATGATTCAGGACCAACCTAACAAGCTTGACACGTCATAGTATTCACCTTATGTTCAGACGCGGGGGTGGGCCAAATTCTTCCGGGTCGTGTTAACACTTCCGGCGGTCACGGCATGAAATATGAAAGAACGTCATGAAGAAGAGAGTTGTTTTTGTAGCGGACAGTGCAGGGTGTAAAACAAAGAATGTAGCCTACTACTTTGAGCTCGGTACACAGCAAGCAAGCGAGTATCCACTGTTAGCCAGGTCAGATAACGTTATCGTCGACAATGACGAGCACTTTCTTGTAAAACATACCTGGACTCCAACAAAGAAAGCTTCAGATAGTTTTCTCTCCTCCGAGCGCTGAGCCACTTACATCTATAAGACCCGCAGATGTTAACGTAATTCCCTGGAATGCGAGACTTAACGAGCCAGTTACATGGCGTTGCATTCTTAGACATTGCCGTTTGCTTTTATTTGGTATGTTACATACAATTGGCTAAATGATTAGTTAATTCAGAGTTAGATGATATTGGAGCAGCCAGCCATTTTCTTTTTCTTTTTTTAGCCGGAAGTCGTCACATGACCACACAACTGGGTCAAATGGGCGTGGCTACATAAGGTGAATACAAGAGGTCACTCCCATCTCATTTAGCCAGTGCTATAAAAACAAAACACTATGCAGACCAATGGGAGGCAGCGGCTAAGCTCACACACACACACACACACACACACACACACACACACACACACACACGATGGCAGCCTGACTGTAAAGGACTTAGATGGTGGGGCTGCTGGGAATATGCCCAACATTTGCATATGGCTAGTTTCTGACACTAATGAGGCCAATTAGGACGGTGCCCATGGCAACAGAGTTGTAATTGGTTGGTGGGAGTGGCTCAGGAGGTGTGGCTTGTGGGATGCAGGTTGAGAGCCAATAGGAGTTCAGAAGAGGGTAGCAGTGGTTTGTTGGCGGCCGTGCCGATCGCCGTGTACCAGAACCACCACACGGCAATCATACACACCTCACACAGAAAATAAAACACACACGCGCGTGCGCGCACACACACACACACACAGACGCATAAACACACACCTTGCGTGGAAAACAAAACACAGGCGCGCGCGTACGCATAAACGCACACCTTGCACCTCCCGCTCAGACACAACACTACTCTTCATTAAACTAGACAACAGCTCATTGTGGGCGTTGCCATGACAACCGGCTCGTCTATTTTTAAGCCGTGCCACTAATCAATTCCTGCTCTGCTGTCGCCCCAGGGCTGGGGGGGGGGGGGGGGGGGGGGGGCAAAGGGAAGGAAGTGTGTGTACGAAGACGAGGAGGAGAGGGGGAGGGGTTAACTTGTGTGTACGAAGAGGAGGAGAGGGGGAGGGGTTAACTTGTGTGTACGAAGAGGAGGAGAGGGGGAGGGGTTAGCGTCAAGTTGGAGACAAAGAGCAGAGCGGGCGAGCAAAAGAAGAGAGGGAGCGAGAGAACAAGCCTGCCATGCTGGTGAGGGCGTGCGATGCCAGCACTTCCACCAGCAACACCTCATACCAACACACTGAATCCTTCCACCAGCATCACCTCATACCAACACACTGAATCAGAGGACAGCCTTAAGCTTCTGGCATACTCTTCGCGCCCAGCCAAGCGCATAGGGCGCACGGCGATTATGACGACATCGCACGGGGCGTGTCGGGGGGCGAGGCCTGAGCGCAGCGCGGCGCGTCCATGGAGATTTTTCTATCAGCGCGTCGGTTTTGCTGCCTGTGCCTGAGATCTCCGTGGTAGGCTATCAGCGGATATCTGTTGTGATTGAGTCCTCACCGTCGTAAAGTCGCCTTCAAAGCATGCTGTTCGATTATAACGAACTAGTTGTGTGGCTTAGCCTTCCCAAATGTGGAGGGGTCGTTTTTTATAATTTAATACATAGAATTGGGAACGTTACATTCAATTTCATTCAGACTGCCTGGAGCCTGGAGCTGCACACTGAGTATGTTCTGTTTTGGCCCACGCAGAGTGCGCGCGCCCTCCTCTGAGCCCCGCCTCCAGCGCGTGCGCGAAGAGTATGCCAGAAGCTTTACTGCCCCTCGCCTTCACACCCCACACACTCATCCAAATATAGATCATATGTTCATTATTATTATTATTATTATTATTGTTGTTATTGTTGTTATTATTACTAGTGCAGTGCCCATTCCCCCCATGCACCACCCCGTGGGCACTCCCCCCCCCCCCCCCCCCCACTGCACTCTGTCAGGTCCCCCCTAAACACACTCCCTAAGTTTGAAGTCGATCCAACAAACGGTTCTGGAGATACGTAAAGGACAGACATACTGACAGTCCTGGAATGATTGTATAGTAGTAGTGCAACGTTACTGTGAAGTTGCAACACTGCTTGCTTAAATACAATGGCCCACACCAAAATCACTTCCAGGGTAACATTTTGTAGGCATAAACAAAAGTCAAATAAAAAGAAATAGGAATTTCCTAACGTTCGTTGGAGTGATGTTCAGATTATTTTGGAAGGTCACAGGATGATTGTGTCAAAAGAGAAAAAAAGGGGGGGGGGGGATTCTCCCATGATGATTAAATCTCCCATACCAATGGTTTAATGCATCATAAAGCTATAAACTATATAACTACTAAACTACATAAACTATGAAAATGATTTCAGTGAGTGAAATCACTGTGTGAATGCGTACACCTAATTCGCGTCATTGGGTTTGGTTTGCGGCGGGAAGCAGGGTCGTGAACCCCAGCCTAAAGTTTTTTGGGGCTCGCGGCTCAAAAAGGTTGAGAACCACTGAGAACCACTGACAGCCCTAACGCACTGACAGCCCTAACGCACTGACAGCCCTAACGCACTGACAGCCCTAACGCACTGACAGCCCTAACGCACTGACAGCCCTAACGCACTGACAGCCCTAACGCAAACTCCTGCTTTAGGTGTCCTGTGAGATGGTTTAATCATGTGAGATAACAGAAGAATGTACCTGTATGAGAACCAAACAAATCATGGAATTGATCAGAAACTAGAATGACCGGACCGCGGGTTTATGCCTCCACCATTAGTTCATCCTTGTGTCCAAGTCAACGTTTGAGCCAAATTGGAAGAAATTCCATGAAGCCATTCTTGAGATATCGCGTTAACAAACTTGGGAATGGCATTCGTGAGGTCACAGTGACCTTGACCTTTGACCACGAAAATCTAATCAGTTCATGCTTGAGACCAAGGCGATGTTTGAGACAAATTTGATAAATGCTCTCTCTATGCTAACGTTACCTACTGAGGCAGCTAACATGGCTAATTAGCTAGCTAACACCAGCTATCTTTCTCCTCTAACTAACGTTAACGACACGTTAGTTGACTGAGCGAACGTCGCTGTACAGCAGGTCGTTATCAAAACGTATTGCACTGAAGAGAAGTAACATTAGATAATGACGAAAGACTCCTCCAACCTGTCTTTGTGTGTGTGAGTGAGAGAGAGACAGAAACAGGGACAGAGGCTGTGTGTGTGTGTGTGTGTGTGTGTGTGTGTGTGTGTGTGTGTGTGTGTGTGTGTGTGTGTGTGAGTGAGAGAGAGACAGAAACAGGGACAGAGGCTGTGTGTGTGTGTGTGTGTGTGTGTGTGTGTGTGTGTGTGTGTGTGTGTGTGTGTGTGTGTGTGTGTGTGTGTGTGTGTGTGAGGAAACAATAATTGTGTGCAGTGTTCACCCATTACAAAAGAGAAGCGTGTATTTGATATTATTATGATGTTTTAGTTTCACATCAAATTAATTAGATTAAATCGTTTACATTTATAAGTAAGAACAGTACTATATTAACAAAGCACACACATACTTGCCAGTTAACTGTCATTACAGTTGGAGGTTACATTAACATTTTTTCTCAGTCCACAATTCAGCAAACTGTTAAAAAATAAAATACATTTTGTTCATTGGCATTTTTTACACATAAAGGTCCGCGATGCAACCGTCATAACGTGAAACCGTGGTATTTTTGTTTTTGCTCTGCTGGACACTTATCTAAAGAAACTTGTTTCTACCTCCTCATATTGTATCATTGTTTTGATTTTGTCTCCATATTTGCTGCTAAGCGCTCATTACTGTTTCTGCACCCACTTCTAAGAGATCACCTGTCAATCAAAAACAGTGTGGGCGGAGCTTGGATTTTCCAATGCAGTTTGAGTGTCTGTAGGTGGCGCTCTTTTCTCTATCTGTTAAGCCATGGTGGCTACAACTGCTTATGCTAACTATGCAGTGCTTTTGTTTCTTCCAAACAAAGCAAAAATGGAACTGGCATCACTGTTTCACAGTCTTGTGCAAAAACTTGTATCCCCCGAGAAAATGATGGTGGGGGAAATGCACTTTATAAATCAGACTAATGTATAGCCTTGTGCTTTGACACAATGAGATCACAAACAAGCATGATTGCTGTTCATTATGAGGAAAGGTTACAGGCTACTTTCATTCTTTGTAATCCTATTAAATGTTTTTTTAGAACAACTGAAGAACTAGAACTATTCGCTAACTGCTAACTAATCCTGGAAGGGTTTTCTTAGTTTCACTAAGAAAATGGTGTAAGCATAAGCATGCAGCTAAATTAACGTTGGAATACAGTCAACAGTGTCTCCCTGTAATTACCTACAGTACGCTGGCCCACCATAGTCTCATCTGACCCACCATAGTCTAATCTGACCCACCATAGTCTAATCTGGCCCACCATAGTCTAATCTGACCCACCATAGTCTAATCTGGCCCACCATAGTCTCATCTGACCCACCATAGTCTAATCTGACCCACCATAGTCTCATCTGACCCACCATAGTCTAATCTGACCCACCATAGTCTAATCTGACCCACCATAGTCTAATCTGGCCCACCATAGTCTAATCTGGCCCACCATAGACTAATCTGGCCCACCATAGTCTAATCTAACCCACCATAGTCTCATCTGGCCCACCATAGTCTCATCTGACCCACCATAGTCTAATCTGACCCACCATAGTCTAATCTGACCCACCATAGTCTAATCTGGCCCACCATAGTCTAATCTGGCCCACCATAGTCTAATCTAACCCACCATAGTCTCATCTGGCCCACCATAGTCTAATCTGACCCACCATAGTCTCATCTGACCCACCATAGTCTAATCTGGCCCACCATAGTCTAATCTGGCCCACCATAGTCTAATCTGGCCCACCATAGTCTAATCTAGCCCACCATAGTCTAATCTGGCCCACCATAGTCTAATCTGGCCCACCATAGTCTAATCTAACCCACCATAGTCTCATCTGGCCCACCATAGTCTAATCTGACCCACCATAGTCTAATCTGACCCACCATAGTCTCATCTGGCCCACCATAGTCTAATCTAGCCCACCATAGTCTAATCTGACCCACCATAGTCTAATCTGGCCCACCATAGTCTAATCTGGCCCACCATAGTCTAATCTGACCCACCATAGTCTAATCTGACCCACCATAGTCTCATCTGGCCCACCATAGTCTAATCTAGCCCACCATAGTCTAATCTGACCCACCATAGTCTCATCTGGCCCACCATAGTCTAATCTAGCCCACCATAGTCTAATCTGACCCACCATAGTCTCATCTGACCCACCATAGTCTAATCTGACCCACCATAGTCTCATCTGGCCCACCATAGTCTAATCTAGCCCACCATAGTCTAATCTGACCCACCATAGTCTAATCTGGCCCACCATAGTCTAATCTGGCCCACCATAGACTAATCTGGCCCACCATAGTCTAATCTAACCCACCATAGTCTCATCTGGCCCACCATAGTCTCATCTGACCCACCATAGTCTAATCTGACCCACCATAGACTAATCTGACCCACCATAGTCTCATCTGGCCCACCATAGTCTCAGCTGGCCCACCATAGTCTAATCTGGCCCACCATAGTCTAATCTGGCCCACCATAGTCTCATCTGGCCCACCATAGTCTAATCTGGCCCACCATAGTCTAATCTGGCCCACCATAGTCTAATCTGGCCCACCATAGTCTCATCTGGCCCACCATAGTCTCATCTGACCCACCATAGTCTAATCTGGCCCACCATAGTCTAATCTGGCCCACCATAGTCTAATCTGGCCCACCATAGTCTAATCTGGCCCACCATAGTCTCATCTAGCCCACCATAGTCTAATCTAACCCACCATAGTCTCATCTAGCCCACCATAGTCTCATCTAGCCCACCATAGTCTAATCTAACCCACCATAGTCTCATCTGGCCCACCATAGTCTCATCTGACCCACCATAGTCTAATCTGACCCACCATAGTCTAATCTGGCCCACCATAGTCTAATCTGGCCCACCATAGTCTAATCTGGCCCACCATAGTCTAATCTGGCCCACCATAGTCTCATCTGGCCCACCATAGTCTAATCTGGCCCACCATAGTCTCATCTGGCCCACCATAGTCTAATCTGGCCCACCATAGTCTAATCTGGCCCACCATAGTCTAATCTGGCCCACCATAGTCTCATCTGGCCCACCATAGTCTCATCTGACCCACCATAGTCTAATCTGACCCACCATAGTCTAATCTGGCCCACCATAGTCTAATCTAACCCACCATAGTCTCATCTGGCCCACCATAGTCTCATCTGACCCACCATAGTCTAATCTGACCCACCATAGTCTAATCTGGCCCACCATAGTCTAATCTGACCCACCATAGTCTCATCTGGCCCACCATAGTCTCATCTGACCCACCATAGTCTAATCTGGCCCACCATAGTCTAATCTGGCCCACCATAGTCTAATCTGGCCCACCATAGTCTAATCTGGCCCACCATAGTCTAATCTGGCCCACCATAGTCTAATCTAACCCACCATAGTCTCATCTGGCCCACCATAGTCTCATCTGACCCACCATAGTCTAATCTGACCCACCATAGTCTAATCTGGCCCACCATAGTCTAATCTGGCCCACCATAGTCTAATCTGGCCCACCATAGTCTCATCTGGCCCACCATAGTCTAATCTGGCCCACCATAGTCTCATCTGGCCCACCATAGTCTAATCTGGCCCACCATAGTCTAATCTGGCCCACCATAGTCTAATCTGGCCCACCATAGTCTCATCTGGCCCACCATAGTCTCATCTGACCCACCATAGACTAATCTGACCCACCATAGTCTAATCTAGCCCACCATAGTCTAATCTGACCCACCATAGTCTAATCTGACCCACCATAGTCTAATCTAGCCCACCATAGTCTAATCTGACCCACCATAGTCTAATCTGGCCCACCATAGTCTAATCTGGCCCACCATAGTCTAATCTGACCCACCATAGACTAATCTGACCCACCATAGTCTAATCTAGCCCACCATAGTCTAATCTGACCCACCATAGTCTAATCTAGCCCACCATAGTCTCATCTGGCCCACCATAGTCTAATCTGGCCCACCATAGTCTAATCTGGCCCACCATAGTCTAATCTGACCCACCATAGACTAATCTGACCCACCATAGTCTAATCTAGCCCACCATAGTCTAATCTAGCCCACCATAGTCTAATCTGACCCACCATAGTCTAATCTAGCCCACCATAGTCTAATCTAGCCCACCATAGTCTAATCTGACCCACCATAGTCTAATCTAGCCCACCATAGTCTCATCTGGCCCACCATAGTCTAATCTGGCCCACCATAGTCTAATCTGGCCCACCATAGTCTAATCTGACCCACCATAGACTAATCTGACCCACCATAGTCTAATCTAGCCCACCATAGTCTCATCTGGCCCACCATAGTCTAATCTGGCCCACCATAGTCTAATCTGACCCACCATAGTCTAATCTGACCCACCATAGTCTAATCTAGCCCACCATAGTCTCATCTGGCCCACCATAGTCTAATCTGGCCCACCATAGTCTAATCTGGCCCACCATAGTCTAATCTGACCCACCATAGTCTAATCTGACCCACCATAGTCTAATCTAGCCCACCATAGTCTAATCTAGCCCACCATAGTCTAATCTAGCCCACCATAGACTAATCTAGCCCACCATAGTCTTCATTTGTTAAGTTTGCTCTCAAACATGTACCGCTTGATGCATTTAAATAAAGAGGACATGAAACATTTGATCATGTGACTACTTCATTTGCATTTCACCTCCGACAAGACAGGACACTGCTTTCTGAAATGTACCTAGATTTGCTAGAAAGATGAACAAAATTTCAGCTAGGGATGCACCATGCACGATATGGATTTTTTTCTGCTTCTCCTGGCCGATAACCGATAATTATTATAATAAAAATATATATATATTTTTTTCGTTTTTAACCTGTATTTTATGCACACCTGGGGTTAAAAAAAGGCAGATGTAGTGAGCATAGCTCTGACCTAACCAAATCTAACTGACATCACTGTGAACGCAAAACAAAGAAAACTTCTGATATAATATGGTTGTTTTAATAAAGTGTATCTCAATTATAGTCAATACAAAAATAAAGGCTTTTATAGAACGGAAAGCCAATGACTGCTTAGTCTGCAGATAAAACACAATGACAAAAGGCATAGTAATTTAGACTCTTATTGTCATGTTACTGATCTGTTCAAATTTTGCATTGGTTCCAGTTCTCAGTGAGTTGTAGCCTGGGCCCAATGAATGGGACAGGCACTATAAACCATCTGTGTCGTTTCACTTTTGACTGAAAAATGCTGCCGCCAGATTAAAGAAAAGACACTATGTGATGTTGACTGATGCTTTTTATGTAGCCTAATGTGCGCGACTGCGCCTTTGTTTTCCTTATTGTTGTGGACGCCTCCACAACCTCCTGGATTATTGACTACCTGACGGACAGACCACAGTTTGTGCAACTGAGGGGATGTGTGTCCGACCGGGTGGTCAGTAGCACAGGAGCGCCGCATGGGGACAGTTTTCTCACCTTTCCTCTTCACCCTATACACCTCTGACTTCCAATACAACTCAGTATCCTGTCATCTGCAGAAATATTCAGATGACTCTGTAGTTGTGGGGTGTGTCAGGGATGGAGAGGAGGCAGAGTACAGGGAACCGCTTTGTAGACTGGTGCGGAGAAAACCACCTCCTCCTTAACGTGTCCAAAACCAGGGAGATGGTTGTGGACTTCAGGAGGACCAGCACGGAGCCGAACCCTATCTCCATCGGGGGTGAGGAGGTGGTGAGTGTGGACAGCTACAAATACCTGGGCGTTCACCTGGACAAAAAACTGGACTGGAGATGCAACACAGAGGCTGTCTACAAGAAGGGGCAGAGTAGACTCTATCTATCTATCTATCTATCTATCTATCTATCTTATTATTGGCTCTGTTAGATGGCTCTGTCCAGCAGCTAACGTTAGCTCAACTCCGACTAGTGGAGTCCCACTCCCGGCTAGCGCGGTTAGCTTAATGTTAGCGAGTTGTTTTTTGAAGTTAAATACACAATCCCTGGATGTTTCATTTCGGGTAAAGGGGTTTCCATTAGTTTCTATAAGTTTACACCAGCTCTGTGAGTATAAAGTGCTTTTGCGGGGCTGTTTGATCACAAGCCACAGACTGTAAATGGCACAAGCAGTTTGTCTGCCAAGCGGACGAACTTGACGTGTAGGCCGCGCTACGAGCTAATGCTAACGGTAACACTAACAAAAACAAGAAACATATCCGCTGCATCATAGCCAGCTTTGGTTTAACGTAATGCCAGCTTAGAGGTTTCCCCTCCTCTCGGAACCTGTGTGGGACATAGATTCCAAATTACAATAGTGTTGTGAATGATCTGAAACTGTGAAAAACAGCAACATACTGCCAGCAGCCATGTTTGGCCAGGTAGAGCTGCCGTCGCAGCTGTGATGTCACGAGCGTGCGACAACAATAGGTCCGCTTCCAAGGCAAAAATAAAGCATGATTATCGGCTGATCATTTATTGGAAAAAGGCCATTATCGGAATAATAAATAATAACGCAAAATGGCCATATCGGCCGATAATTTATCGATCCGATAATTATCGTGCATCCCTAATTTCAGCTTTTCACCAACTAGGGCGCTGCTAGATGATGTCACTACGTTGATCATACAATAGTGCTGCACGATTTGGGGAGAAAGTGCAATTTGCGATTATTGTGGACAATATTGCGATTTGTGATTGTGATTGCGACATAATAAACAAATGGTATCTAGGGATGTGCCGGTATGAGTTTTTGATGGTATGATAACCTTGGACAAAAATACCATGGTTTCACAGACTAAAATAAATGAAATATATTAAAATATAAAATATATTCAAAATAAATAAATAAAACAATTTGAAATAGAATTTTCTTTCAAAAACTAAAACATTTAAAGAACAGATTACAGCATATACTGTATATTTTTTATAATAAAATCTTTACAAATGATATAGCCATGTACTCTTCACAACATCCTGTGATATCAGTCTGTTGAGACATTTGCCTGTTTCAAACATAGAAAAAATAAACAAAGAAATTAGGGCTGTCAGCGTTAACGCGTTAATGGCGATGCGATTAAGGGCCGACCATAACACTTTTTTTTTTTATCGCAAGTGAGCTGCCTGATGTGATATGAGTGTGTGTGTGTGTGTGTGTGTGTGTGTGTGTGTGTGTGTGTGCTTCTTCCCTGTACAGACACAGTGTCCTGAATATGGCTCTCCTGCTGTAAATTAGTCTCAAGGCAGTCACAATTCTCTTCTGTTCTCTTTTTTCTGTCTGTACCCAGGCAGGGTACAGTACAGAGCACAGGCAGACAGGCAGGCAGGCAGGCAGGCAGGCAGGGTACAGTACAGAGCACAGGCAGGCAGACAGGCAGGCAGGCAGGGTACAGTACAGAGCACAGGCAGGCAGGCAGGCAGGCAGGCAGGGTACAGTACAGAGCACAGGCAGGCAGGCAGGCAGGCAGGCAGGCAGGCAGGCAGGCAGGCAGGCAGGCAGGCAGGCAGGCAGGCAGGCAGGCAGGCAGGGTACAGTACAGAGCACAGGCAAACAGGCAGGCAGGCAGGCAGGCAGGCAGGCAGGCAGGCAGGGTACAGTACAGAGCACAGGCCAAATGCATTGAGCCGGTCTAAGCCGGTTTGTAACCTCAGGGTATGGAATTATCTCTTAATATGTAGCCGTTAGTGGTCAGGACGTCACAGCAAGACAGAGGGGGGGGGGGGGGGGGGGCGGAGGGGCGGAGTGAGGGAGAGAGAGAGAGGGGGAGAGAGCGAGAGGTGGAGTGAGGAAGAGAGTGGGGGGGGGGGGGGCGGAGTGAGGGAGAGAGAGTGGGGGGAGAGAGGGAGAGAGAGAGGGGAGGGCGAAGTGAGGGAGAGAGAGAGAGGGGGAGAGAGCGAGAGGTGGAGTGAGGAAGAGAGTGGGGGGGGGGCGGAGTGAGGGAGAGAGAGTGGGGGGAGAGAGGGAGAGAGAGAGGGGAGGGGCGAAGTGAGGGAGAGAGAGAGTGGGGGGAGAGAGAGGGGGAGAGAGAGGGAGGGAGGGAGCGGAGCGAGGAGAGAGAGGGAGAGTTGAGGAGGGAGAGAGGGGGAGAGAGAGGGAGAGAGAGTGGGGGAGAGAGAGAGGGGGGAGGGGCAGAGTGAGGGAGAGAGAGAGAGAGTGGGCGGGGAGAGAGAGAGGGGGAGAGAGAGAGGGAGGGGGAGAGAGAGAGAGTGGGGGGAGAGAGAGTGGGGGGAGAGAGAGAGAGGGGGTGAGAGAGAGTGGGGAGAGAGAGAGTGTGGGGGAGAGAGAGAGTGTGGGGGAGAGAGAGAGAGTGGGGGGAGAGAGGGAGTGGGGGAGAGAGAGTGGGGGAGAGAGAGAGAGTGTGGGGGGAGAGAGGGAGTGGGGGGAGAGAGAGTGGGGTGAGAGAGAGAGAGTGTGGGGGAGAGAGGGAGTGGGGGGAGAGAGAGTGGGGTGAGAGAGAGAGAGTGTGGGGGGAGAGAGAGAGTGGGGAGAGAGAGAGAGTGTGGGGGAGAGAGAGTGGGGGGAGAAAGAGAGAGTGGGGAGAGAGAGAGTGTGGGGGGAGAGAGAGAGGGGGAGAGAGAGGGAGGGAGAGAGAGAGAGTGGGGGGAGAGAGGGGAGTGGGGGGCGAGAGAGAGTGGGTGTGAGAGAGAGAGTGTGGGGGGAGAGAGAGAGAGTGGGGGAGAGAGAGAGTGTGGGGGGAGAGAGAGAGGGGGGAGAGAGAGGGGAGTGGGGGAGAGGAGAGGGGAGAGAGAGGAGGGAGAGAGAGAGAGTGGGGGAGAGAGAGTGGGGGGAGATTGAGAGAGTGGGGGAGAGAGAGAGTGTGGGGGGGAGTGAGAGGGGGAGAGAGAGAGGGGAGAGAGAGAGGGGGAGAGTGAGGGAGGGGAGAGTGAGAGTGGGGGAGAGAGAGTGGGGGGAGTGAGAGAGTGGGGGGGAGAAAGAGAGAGTGGGGGGAGAGAGAGAGTGTGGGGGGAGAGAGAGAGGGGGAGAGAGAGAGGGGGAGAGAGAGGGAGGGAGAGAGAGAGAGTGGGGTGAAGAGAGGAGTGGGGGGAGAGAGAGTGGGGTGTGGGGGAGAGAGAGAGAGAGGGTGTGAGGAGCCCCGGTGTTTTCAGAGCAGAAAGAGGAGCTGGCACCCCTGCACAAGAAACGGCTTCAGACCACAGGGTGGGGCTACACTGTTTAAACCAGCCTACAAGAAACAAACTGCAGGAACTTGAGAGAGAGAGACAGAGAGACAGACATACAGAGAGACAGACAGACAGACAGACAGAGAGACAGACATACAGAGAGAGAGGACAGACAGACAGAGAGACAGACAGACAGAGAGAGAGACAGACAGACAGAGAGACAGACAGACAGAGAGAGAGACAGACAGACAGAAGAGACAGACGGACAGACCAGACAGACAGACAGACAGACAGACAGACACACAGACAGACAGACAGACAGACACACAGACAGACAGACAGACAGACAGCAGAAGAGAGGCTGTTGCATCTGGTATATATAAACAGAAGAATGGAGCACAAAGAGAGGACATCTCATCATAAAGGACATGTTAACTGGCCTGGAGACTGAGGACAGGCTCCCAGCTTTCACTGTTAAACCTGTGTGGAAACAATTAAGAGTTCAAAACAAAACTATCCAGAGTGTTTAGGGGCGGGGCGGCGCTTCATGTGTTTAGGGCGGGGCTTCATGTGTTTAGGGCGGGGCTTCATGTGTTTAGGGCGGGGCTTCATGTGTTTAGGGCGGGGCTTCATGCAGAAGGGGCAGTGACATGCAGAAGTAGATTGCTTGTAAATGGATCAAACAGAATCAAATAATGTCATGTTGCTCAGAACATTTTCACTGTTCTAAAAAGCTCTCCATGTTACAAGGTTCTAAAAAGCTCTTCATGTTACAAGGTTCTAAAAGCTCTCCATGTTACAAGGTTCTAAAAAGCTCTTGTTACAAGGTGACTCTCGGTATCTCCAGTTTGTTTCCGTAATGGGGGAGAGTGTCACTTCCAGTAACATCACTAAGGGCAGTTGGGGCCTAAAGTTTAGAGAAGGGAGCTTGTGACCGGAAGGTCATCGGTTCAATCCCCGGGACGGACAGGATAAATCTGGGTGGGGAAAGTGAAAAGGCAGCGCTTGCCCCTCCCTCATTACCACCACTGAGGTGCCCTTGAGCAAGGCCCTCCAGTGGAGCGTGAACAGGGCGCTCCTGAAAAAGAGAGAGAGATTGCTCTCAGTGAGACTCTCCCTGCATAAATAGCCTAAATCAATGGTTCTCAACTGATCAAGCCTCACGTCACAACCCACATTTTTCCTCAGTCATCAAGTCACCACCCAAATTTCAGATGTTATTTGTATTTTGTAGGCCTACAGTATATATATTAGGGCTGTGGCGATTCACTTATCTCCCGATTCGATACTATCACGATTCTTGGGTGCCGATTCGATTTATATTGCGATTCTTAAGTATTGCGATTCTACGATTATTGCGATTCGATATTACGATTTATTGCGATTTTTGTTTATTTTTTCTTTTCTTTTTTCAGTTTGTTTGCTTTTTTACACTAGATTAGAACATGGGAAAAGTTGAATCATACACTAGAGACTGTATATTATATATCATGAGTAGGGCTGGGCGATATAGTTAAAAACAGGGGCGGACTGGGATCATAATTCAGGCCGGGCATTAGATACCAAGCAGGCCAGGCCGGTATGGGCCAACGCGCGTGAAATTTGGGCCGTTTGAAGCCCCCAATTTGGGCCGTTTGAAGCCAGATTTGGGCCGTTTGAAGTCCAATTTTACAATGAGATGCACCCACTTTAACCCTGAAGTGTAATTATTACTTCAGACTAACTAATAAAGTAATAAAACCACTAGTAAACCAGTAGGCGGCGCCTGGCCTGCTGTTCAGTGAGTGGCCTGACTGCAAGCACCCAAAAAAAAAAAAAAAAAAAAAAAATTGCGATTATCGATTCTGGAATAAAAGATCGATTCAAAAAATCGTGAC
>NC_139643.1:52980271-53007771 GCF_964638095.1 Poromitra crassiceps | reverse complement strand
AGACAGACAGTTGCATCTGGTATATATAAACAGAAGAATGGAGCACAAAGAGAGGACATCTCATCATAAAGGACATGTTAACTGGCCTGGAGACTGAGGACAGGCTCCCAGCTTTCACTGTTAAACCTGTGTGGAAACAATTAAGAGTTCAAAACAAAACTATCCAGAGTGTTTAGGGCGGGGCTTCATGTGTTTAGGGCGGGGCTTCATGTGTTTAGGGCGGGGCTTCATGTGTTTAGGGCGGGGCTTCATGTGTTTAGGGCGGGGCTTCATGCAGAAGGGGCAGTGACATGCAGAAGTAGATTGCTTGTAAATGGATCAAACAGAATCAAATAATGTCATGTTGCTCAGAACATTTTCACTGTTCTAAAAAGCTCTCCATGTTACAAGGTTCTAAAAAGCTCTTCATGTTACAAGGTTCTAAAAAGCTCTCCATGTTACAAGGTTCTAAAAAGCTCTTGTTACAAGGTGACTCTCGGTATCTCCAGTTTGTTTCCGTAATGGGGGAGAGTGTCACTTCCAGTAACATCACTAAGGGCAGTTGGGGCCTAAAGTTTAGAGAAGGGAGCTTGTGACCGGAAGGTCATCGGTTCAATCCCCGGGACGGACAGGATAAATCTGGGTGGGGAAAGTGAAAAGGCAGCGCTTGCCCCTCCCTCATTACCACCACTGAGGTGCCCTTGAGCAAGGCCCTCCAGTGGAGCGTGAACAGGGCGCAAAACTTATTTTTTCAGTTTGTTTGCTTTTTTACACTAGATTAGAACATGGGAAAAGTTGAATCATACACTAGAGACTGTATATTATATATCATGAGTAGGGCTGGGCGATATAGTTAAAAACAGGGGCGGACTGGGATCATAATTCAGGCCGGGCATTAGATACCAAGCAGGCCAGGCCGGTATGGGCCAACGCGCGTGAAATTTGGGCCGTTTGAAGCCCCCAATTTGGGCCGTTTGAAGCCAGATTTGGGCCATTTGAAGTCCAATTTTACAATGAGATGCACCCACTTTAACCCTGAAGTGTAATTATTACTTCAGACTAACTAATAAAGTAATAAAACCACTAGTAAACCAGTAGGCGGCGCCTGGCCTGCTGTTCAGTGAGTGGCCTGACTGCAAGCACCCAAAAAAAAAAAAAAAAAAAAAAATTGCGATTATCGATTCTGGAATAAAAGATCGATTCAAAAAATCGTGACATTAAAAATCGCGATACTTAGGTGAATCGATTTTTTCCCCCACCCCTAATATATACAGTATATATAGTATATTATGTAGGCCTACAGTATATATATATATATATACTGTAGGCCTACAGTATATATATATATAGTATATTATGTAGGCCTACAGTATGTATGTATGTGTATATATATATATATATATATATATATATATATATATAGTATATATGTAGGCCTACAGTATATATATATAGTATATATGTAGGCCTACAGTATATATATATATATATATATATATATATATATATATATAGTATATATGTAGGCCTACAGTATATATATATAGTATGTATGTAGGCCTACAGTATATATATATATATATATATATATATATATAGTATATATGTAGGCCTACAGTATATATATATAGTATGTATGTAGGCCTACAGTATATATATATATATATATATATATATAGTATATATGTAGGCCTACAGTATATATATATAGTATATATGTAGGCCTACAGTATATATATATATATATATATATATATAGTATATATGTAGGCCTACAGTATATATATATAGTATGTATGTAGGCCTACAGTATATATATATATATATAGTATATATGTAGGCCTACAGTATATATATATAGTATGTATGTAGGCCTACAGTATATATATATATATATATAGTATATATGTAGGCCTACAGTATATATATATATATATATATATATATATATATATATATATATATAGTATATATGTAGGCCTACAGTATATATATATAGTATGTATGTAGGCCTACAGTATATATATATATATATAGTATATATGTAGGCCTACAGTATATACTGCATGGGATTAGCATAGAGTGGCCATGCCATAGAGCTCAACAGTCACGTGACTTTCTGTGACGTTTCCAGCCCCGGAAGAGAGTTCACCATTCATTTTCTCCATAGATTTCGAAAAATGAGTTTTAAAAAGCCTGAACTATCAAAGAATTGAGAGAAAATTCCAATTCTTTGAATCTGGAGTCTTTATTGGTCCTTCTGACAAAAAAAAATCAAAAAAATCTAATATCATTTTGCAAGTCTGATTTTCAAATCGTCTCATATGATACATCAGGCCTTATAGTCCTCACGTTTTTTTTTTCTCAACAAACAAAAACATAATAAAACAAGACAAGATTTAACACAAACGTTGTCCTTTAAGCATGTTAAATTAGGGATGCACGATATATATTGATCAGATAAATTATCGGCTGATATAGGCCATTTTATGTTATTATTTATTATTCCGATAATTAAATTTTAGCCGATATATCGAGCCGATAATACGAAGCGAACATCCTGCTTTCACCTGGGCTTTCATTGACAGCGCAGGGCAGGCAGCACGCTGATGTCATCACTCATGATGTCAAACAGCAGGGCAGTTGCAGCAGTGACATGTGGTTGGCCGGTGTGGATGTTTTTCACGTTTTCAGATTATAACAAACTGCAGCATATCATCCACTGTGCTGAAAAGGTGATCAGTTCAGATCACATCTTTATTGTCCCTTGAGGGGAAAATTGGTTTGCAGTAGAGGGCAAAAAAGACACATGCAACCTGCCATCCCTTCGCATCACTGATGACATCACTCACTGATGACATCACAATTGCTCGAGAGACCATCACTGATCACATCATGGAGTGCTCGAGTGACATCACTCAGCGCACAACAACTCAACGACAGAACCCACTTCCTCCCTTTTATATATGATTTAGGGGTGGGAGAAAAAATCGATTCACCTAAGTATCGCGATTTTTAATGTCACGATTTTTTGAATCAATCTTTTATTCCAGAATCGATAATCGCATTTTTTCTGTTTATGTATGAAATGTTCCCACTTTCATCAATCACATATAGAGCGCTTCCCTCTGCTCCGTGGCTCATACAGCCAATCATGTACCTTGTTAGTACAAGTGACACGGAAATAGCCAATCATTTAACAGACAAACTCCGAGTGCACCCGCCCCATGACCCGCCCCCACTCACACACAGCAAATCATATCCCTTGATGCGTATATAAAACTGATATGGAGAAATGTAGCCTACCGCATTTTCAGCCAGGCAAGGCTTTTTCTCGCCGAACCAACGGCGCGCGGTCGCCCTCCAGCCCTACATAAGCCTATGGTATATTTGTAGCAGCAAAACCCAGGCTTTTCCACACCTCTGATTCACCTAACGTTAACACTACAACCCTGAAATACACGTTACCAAACGTTCTTTTAGAAGGCTGGCAGTATGCGTGCTCTGCCTGGTATAGTGGCTTGATGGCAAACCTCAGGAACAAACTGCAGGTGATGCAAAATAACATGATTCACTACTTATTAGATGCACCTCCTAGAACTCATGTAAGGAGTCACGAATTCAAGAAGGTGAGCCTGCTGCCAGTGCACCACATGATAGAACAGTTGAAACTCAACGAAATGTTTAACATCGTAAATGGTACTGCTCCATACTACCTGTGCTCACAGGTAGACATGGTTCATACCCAGCATGGAGACAACACCAGGACCAGTGTGCAGGTAGACATATCCCCCACTCCCCCTTCATTTCCCCCACTCCCCTTTCATTTCCCCCACTCCCCTTTCATTTCCCCCACTCCCCTTTCATTTCCCCCACTCCCCTTTCATTTCCCCCACTCCCCTTTCATTTCCCCCACTCCCCTTTCATTTCCCCCACTCCCCTTTCATTTCCCCCCACTCCCCTTTCATTTCCCCCACTCCCCTTTCATTTCCCCCACTCCCCTTTCATTTCCCCCACTCCCCTTTCATTTCCCCCACTCCCCTTTCATTTCCCCCACTCCCCTTTCATTTCCCCCACTCCCCTTTCATTTCCCCCACTCCCCTTTCATTTCCCCCACTCCCCTTTCATTGCCCCCACTCCCCTTTCATTTCCCCCACTCCCCTTTCATTGCCCCCACTCCCCTTTCATTTCCCCCCACTCCCCTTTCATTGCCCCCACTCCCCTTTCATTTCCCCCACTCCCCTTTCATTTCCCCCACTCCCCTTTCATTTCCCCCCACTCCCCTTTCATTTCCCCCACTCCCCTTTCATTTCCCCCCACTCCCCTTTCATTTCCCCCCACTCCCCTTTCATTTCCCCCCACTCCCCTTTCATTTCCCCCCACTCCCCTTTCATTGCCCCCACTCCCCTTTCATTGCCCCCACTCCCCTTTCATTTCCCCCACTCCCCTTTCATTTCCCCCCACTCCCCTTTCATTTCCCCCACTCCCCTTTCATTTCCCCCCACTCCCCTTTCATTTCCCCCACTCCCCTTTCATTTCCCCCACTCCCCTTTCATTTCCCCCCACTCCCTTCATTTCCCCCACTCCCCTTTCATTTCCCCCCACTCCCCTTTCATTTCCCCCCACTCCCCTTTCATTTCCCCCACTCCCCTTTCATTTCCCCCACTCCCCTTTCATTTCCCCCACTCCCCTTTCATTTCCCCCACTCCCCTTTCATTTCAGAGGCAGATGAGTCCCTTGTTTACTGCTTTACACAAATTAATTAACGTCACACAAATCAATTAGCAGCATGTTACAGGTATCCCGCACCCTGGACTCTAACATGAATGTTCTTGTTAATTAAGAGCTTATTAGACAGGTTGCTCTGTTCTCAAAACGGAAAAACACAGCATTTATCTCTTCATTTCAAATAAGTGCAGACTTTACCGAACTGATTACATTTGCAAGAGAACACAGGTTAGCTGTGGCATAGCGGGACTTTCAATCGGCTTCAGATGGAAGGATGACACCTAATGTTATGTTAACTTACCTGTTTGGCTGAATACCCTACTAGTCTGACTGCCTGGAAGCAGGCTGCAGGTCTAAGCTCTACTAGTCTGACTGCCTGGAAGCAGGCTGCAGGTCTAAGCTCTACTAGTCTGACTGCCTGGAAGCAGGCTGCAGGTCTAAGCTCTACTATTCTGACTGCCTGGAAGCAGGCTGCAGGTCTAAGCTCTACTAGTCTGACTGCCTGGAAGCAGGCTGCAGGTCTAAGCTCTACTAGTCTGACTGCCTGGAAGCAGGCTGCAGGTCTAAGCTCTACTAGTCTGACTGCCTGGAAGCAGGCTGCAGGTCTAAGCTCTACTAGTCTGACTGCCTGGAAGCAGGCTGCAGGTCTAAGCTCTACTAGTCTGACTGCCTGGAAGCAGGCTGCAGGTCTAAGCTCTACTAGTCTGACTTCCTGGAAGTCTTCCTGCGATATTGTGATATGCTAGTATTGCGATATATTGAATATTGCGATATTTCGATATATTGTCTAACTCCTTTTCCTACCTTTTCCTTGACCTCACCGGAAGTAAAACATGCAGTGTTTTTTTGTTTTGTTTTGTTTTGTTTTTGCCCCACACGTAGGCTACATTATTAAGCTTCTCTGGACTCAATACGCCACTGCAGGCGCAGACTGGGCAGATGCCCGGTGGCCTGGCATGGCATGGCCTGCAAAAAAGAAATATATATATTATATCGATACTTGGCGTCCAAATATCGATACAATATCGTCAGGCAAAATATCGCGATACTATGGTGTATCGATTTCCCCCCCCACCCCTACTGGAAGCAGGCTGCAGGTCTAAGCTCTCGCTTTTATGGTCACTCACGATTCAGTAGGTCACGGGTCGGCTTGGTTCCAGCCTTCAAACTGGTTCTATAAGGATTATGGAGTAAATGAATGGGAACCTCACTTCCTGTGACTGTTCAGCTCTATTCTCTATAGAAAAGGGTAATGCAGACAGAAAACATGAAGAGGCTACTTCATATTTCAAGGAAGGCTTTGCTGATTTTCAACCCGCTTTGTATCAGTGTAATCTCTGTAATAGAGAGCCAAAGTGAACGTCACTTCCTGCTTCCTCCCTGTACCAGCGCAGCGAAAAATATAAATGGCGCTGGACGGAGAATAAGGTTACTTTGTTGATCCCATTTGAATTGTGCCACCGGGTGCCAACTAGGGATGGGTACCGAACTCGGTACTTTTACAGGCACAGACCGAAAGGGGGCGGTACTACCGAGTATCAGTTGAGTTCACATGACATAAAACGGTACCTCATTTCGGTACTTGAACGCATCTGAGTAATAGAAGAGAGTGGGTAAAATAGAAATTCCGACGGAACCTTAAGGCAACACGCGTGAGCGCGTTACGTCAGTACGTCACACACCTGAAACATCAACAAACGGGCCCACCCGAAAATGTGACTACACTTTACCAAGATAGACTCAGACAACACTGGTTGCAACATTTGTGATGTGAATTGCAAAGCTGGCCAGGGAAACACCTCAAACTTGAGGAAGCATGGTCAAACACAAGATATATTTAGCTAAATGCTGAAGACTGTAACGTCTTAGATAGGCTGAGGGTGAATGAAGCAGATAGCCTACCGCACCGCAGCTAACGTTAGCAGCACCTCCTTAGCTGTAACGTTGAGAGAGGCATCGACTTCTACAACATCAGGTAACGTTATTTAATTAGCTAGCGTTAGCTGGATAAGTTGTTTCACTGCCGTTGTGGTTGTTAGATAACGGGGCTTTTCACTGTCTTCACAACGACTGCAAACGTTACTACGTTAAACGTTAAACGCTAACGTTACTCTTGCTGCAGTAATTGTCAAGGGTTCAACAGAACGTATTTCCTCAGCCTGTATAGTAGCTATCAACATGAAATAAAAAGCATTTGAGAGCTTAAACCCGTCGCTTTTTATTTGGAAGGGTTACATTTGCCACAATCTTTATTAACATTTCTTAAAATGCATTAGAATATTTTTATTTTTTGGGGTTAAAGATAAAACATTTTTTTAATGAACATTAGGGCAAATATAATACGAAAAGCCAAAGGGTTAAGCTCTCAAATGCTTTTTATTTTATGTTTCTATGTGCTACAGAGCCTGAGATATGAAGGCTTTAGTGAATACCGACCGCTCTCTGAGAAGTTTGGATTATTATTTTTTTACAACTAATTTTTTTTGTTATTAGAGCGTGTAAAGTACCGAAAATGGTACCGTTTTGGGTACCGTACCGAATTCCAGGTACCGGTATCGTACCGGTATCGGTTCAAATGTGAACGGTACCCATCCCTAGTGCCAAAGCTAATTTTGTCAATTTAAAACATAACTTTGCATGTCAAGAAAGTCGCAGTTTGTCACCAAACTGTTGCACTATAAGTTTTAAATCAGAAAGACTACATACACTGTCGCCTAAGTGACGTCACTTTCTCTACCGGCAAAGCTGAAGACCGGCGACATGCCACGAGCTTCCACAAGCTATGTAGTTTTTATACGAAACTAACCTCTACGTTTCAGTAGGGGTTAGTTTAATAGGCAACAACATTAATAGGCAACAACATCAATGATGATGATGTCCTTCACTATATGGATCGAACACCTTCTTTCCTAACTTAGAATAGCCTAAACCATGGCAAGGTAAGCTGCTTAAGAATATCTTCACCCTAACAGAGAAATCCATTTCCCCTAAAGAAGCCAGATCAATTTGAGATTCAAAAACTGCTCCACGACATAGTTGGAGATGAAACAATATGGAAATTTCATATGACTAGAAATATTGCGTGCTCAATTCCTAGGCTCGCCCGCCCTGCAGCTCGGCCTCGTCCGCAGCTCGGCTACTGCGTGGCCTCACCTGATCTATTGGCATGCGCAGCGCACAATTGCTCTTGGCATCACTGATGACATCAGTGAGAGAAAAGTAGAGTCCACACATTGCAGACTTCACTTCCAGTTTATTTGTAGAAGATTTACATTCGGTCATGGCGACCTTCATCAGAATGAAGCAGGAAGTGACAAGGAACACTATTATAAATAGATAAATCATGATGACATCATTAGTGATGTCATAAAATATCAGTGACATCATTACTGACCAAAACCATCACAAATCTCACAATGTGGGACCAAAAATGTGACCAAAACCGCAGACAGAAAGACAGACCTTTTTATTTTTTTTATGTACTTATTAGCTGGGTATTGGTTCAAATTTCAAGAATCGATTCGATTCCGATTCACAAGGTTGCGAATCGATTAATCACGATTCGATTCGATTCCGATTCGATTAATTTCAATATCGATTTGGTTAGTGATACCGAAAGGTTTTTTGAGCTGTAACCTGAATTACATGACTGTCCAGTTATGTAACACAGGGGTTCCCAACCTTTTTTGCGGCAAGTAG
Source organism: Poromitra crassiceps (assembly GCF_964638095.1). Lineage (NCBI taxonomy): Eukaryota > Metazoa > Chordata > Actinopteri > Beryciformes > Melamphaidae > Poromitra > Poromitra crassiceps. Next base: position 52,999,365 of record NC_139643.1, on the reverse strand, counting down.
ATTGAAGAAAGGAGTTGCGTTTTAGCCTGTTTATTTAAAAAAAATAAAAAAAATTTTTTTTTTTTTTTTATCGATCTCTGGACATATGAATCGATATCAAAGGATTAAAATAAAAATCGATTAAAAATCAGAGAATCGATTTTTTTTAACCCAGCCCTAATTATTACTACTAGAAATCCCACACGCTCGATTCCTAGGCTCGCCCGCTGCGTGGCTTCACACGCAGCTCAGCTGGCTGGCCTCACCTGCTATAATTGGCAGCGCAGCAGCGCAGGGCACAATCGCTCAACTTCGCATGAGATAAACTGATGACAAGACTCACTGATGACATCACAACTGCTCGAGTGACTGTCACTGACCAAATCATGGAGTGTTCGAGTGACGTCACTCAGCACACAATTGCTCAACTTGGGCCTCGCCCGCAGCTCGGCTAACACAGTCCGCAGCTCGGCTAGCACAGCCCGCAGCTCGGCTAGCACAGTCCGCAGCTCGGCTAGCACAGTCCACAGCTCGGCTAACACAGTCCGCAGCTCGGCTAGCACAGTCCACAGCTCGGCTAACACAGCCCGCAGCTCGGCTAACACAGTCCACAGCTCGGCTAACACAGCCCGCAGCTCGGCTAACACAGTCCGCAGCTCGGCTAACACAGTCCGCAGCTCGGCTAGCACAGTCCACAGCTCGGCTAACACAGCCCGCAGCTCGGCTAACACAGTCCGCAGCTCGGCTAACACAGTCCGCAGCTCGGCTAGCACAGTCCACAGCTCGGCTAACACAGCCCGCAGCTCGGCTAACACAGTCCGCAGCTCGAGTCCGCAGCTCGGCTAGCACAGTCCGCAGCTCGGCTAACACAGCCCGCAGCTCGGCTAACACAGCCCGCAGCTCGGCTAACACAGCCCACAGCTCGGCTAGCACAGTCCCTGATTCCATACACAAATTACTCACAATGAGTAGGCTCACACTAGGGATGCCACGGTGTGAACATTTTCACACCGAATAATAAGCACGTGACGTCACCGGTATTACCGGTTACACCGGGAAATGTAAACAATAGGATTGTTAGTTCCTACTAGTGAGACACCAGTCGGGTATCCATAGCAGCTAGACTAGAGCGAACGTTATGTTATATGTATGTTGATAATACAAGTTTTAAAGTAAGCAAGAGTCTATGCTTTAACCGTCCATTCTGTAGGTTCATAGAGACAAGACGCACGCTGCTGCTGTTTAAAGTACTAACTAACGTTAGCATGGACGCTCACAGTCATACACAGTCAACAGTGGCTGCATCACAACTCATGGCTACATCTGACTCGAGACAACTTTTCAGACGCCCGTGGAGACAATCTTTCTCAAAAGAAACTATCGTTAGCGACACACCTGGAGACTTTTTCTGACATGGGATTAACAATACCAGCAAGCAGCAGTAAGCATGACTGAATGTTGGTAAGTCCTCCCTCCCTCCCGCTAGCATTGACTTTTCGCTGTGAAAAAAAAAAGGCACATTTCCAGAGATGGCCCGCAGTGACAACAGTATGCACACGCATGCAGGCTTAGCTAAGGGTCTTACCTACATGTGTTGGAGGGCATCATTTGTGTTCATAAGATCCATAGCTAACGTTAGTTGCTGGTCTAACCAGAACAGCGGAGCCACACTGCAGCCGAGAGGGAGCGCTTGTAATTTACCCCGGCGCACGCTGAAAGTGCAGAGTTTTCCTTTCAATTCTTCCTCCGTAAAAACAAAAGGTGTTACCGGTGGGCACGTTATGTAATCGGTGTATGTTAGGGCTGTGAATTTTCACTGGCCTCACGATTCGATTACGATTCAGAGGGCTACGATTCGATTCGATAACGATTATCGATGCATCTCGATGCATCTTTAATCGATGCATCACTTTTTTCCGCAATACATGATTTATTTTTTCTCACTTTCTTTTTGCTCACTGTGTGGCTACTTTTAAAATAAAAGTGCATTTGGAATTGCATTGTATTATGATCCATAATTAAAATAAACAACTGCATGCACTTCCATTCTATTTTATTTGATTATTTATTTTTATTTTTTATTTTTTTATAATCGATTTTTGATATTTGTGAATCGATGCAGAATCGTGCACGTCCGCATCGCGATGCATCTTATAATCGATTATTTTTGACACCCCTAGTGTATGTCTCGCCACCGGGTAACCCCGGTAATAGGGATGGGCATTTCTAGCAAAAACACTATTCGAAATTCGCTGGCCAAATTCGAATTTAAATCGAAATTCGGAAAAAAAAAAAAAAATGTAAAAAAAAAAAAAAAAAAAAAAATTATTATTATTATTATTATTTATTTATTTTTGTGAGTGAAATGTTGCATTGTCTCCCCTGATTCTAAGTCTACGGCTTTATTAATTAATATAAAAAGCTTCTGCTGTGGATTTTTAGCTCAAACAAGCATTGCACCACTGAAGTAAAGAACATGTTACATGACATTGACATTTTCGAAAATAAAAAACAGTTTTGACAATCATGAGTGGTTCATTAAATATTTAGTAGGCTCAGGTCTGAGTGCGAAAGGGGTGCCAAAGTCACCCCCTCTCCCTCTTCATGGGATTTCATCCGCCATTCATTTTTCCATAAACCTTGCTTAAAATGCTTATAAAAATTGTTTTACTTGCTCAAACCAAGCGATTTGGCTATACTTAGAATCAGGGGAGACAATGCAACATTTCACTCAACAAATCTTTTTTTTTTTTTTTCGAATTTCAAATTTCGAATTTCGAATTTCAATAATAAAAGTCGACCTTGATAATAATAACAACGGTTATTCGAAAATTCGAAATTCGATGCCCATCCCTACCCGGTAACACCGAATACCGCGACAAGCCTAGCTCACACATTTCCACTTGATAGGCAGGTAACACAGTAAGGATGGGCATTCCTAGCAAAAACACTATTCGAAATTCACTGGGCAAAAGTCGACTTTTCGTCGCAACCACTGTGTTCACAAGGAACAAAGTGATGCACAACCAACCACTGTGTTCACAAGGAACAAAGTGATGCACAACCACTGTGTTTCACAAGGAACAAAGTGATGCACAACCACTGTGTTTCACAAGGAACAAAGTGATGCACAACCACTGTGTTCACAAGCAACAAAGTGATGCACAACCACTGTGTTCACAAGGAACAAAGTGATGCACAACCACTGTGTTCACAAGGAACAAAGTGATGCACAACCAACCACTGTGTTCACAAGGAACAAAGTGATGCACAACCACTGTGTTTCACAAGGAACAAAGTGATGCACAACCACTGTGTTCACAAGGAACAAAGTGATGCACAACCACTGTGTTCACAAGCAACAAAGTGATGCACAACCACTGTGTTCACAAGGAACAAAGTGGTGCACAACCACTGTGTTTCACAAGGAACAAAGTGATGCACAACCACTGTGTTCACAAGCAACAAAGTGATGCACAACCACTGTGTTCACAAGGAACAAAGTGATGCACAACCACTGTGTTTCACAAGGAACAAAGTGATGCACAACCACTGTGTTCACAAGGAACAAAGTGATGCACAACCACTGTGTTTCACAAGCAACAAAGTGATGCACAACCACTGTGTTTCACAAGGAACAAAGTGATGCACAACCACTGTGTTCACAAGGAACAAAGTGATGCACAACCACTGTGTTCACAAGGAACAAAGTGATGCACAACCACTGTGTTTCACAAGGAACAAAGTGATGCACAACCAACAACTGTGTTTCACAAGGAACAAAGTGATGCACAACCACTGTGTTTCACAAGCAACAAAGTGATGCACAACCACTGTGTTTCACAAGGAACAAAGTGATGCACAACCAACCACTGTGTTTCACAAGGAACAAAGTGATGCACAACCACTGTGTTCACAAGGAACAAAGTGATGCACAACCAACCACTGTGTTTCACAAGGAACAAAGTGATGCACAACCACTGTGTTTCACAAGCAACAAAGTGATGCACAACCACTGTGTTCACAAGGAACAAAGTGATGCACAACCACTGTGTTCACAAGCAACAAAGTGATGCACAACCACTGTTTCACAAGGAACAAAGTGATGCACAACCACTGTGTTCACAAGGAACAAAGTGATGCACAACCACTGTGTTCACAAGGAACAAAGTGATGCACAACCACTGTTTCACAAGGAACAAAGTGATGCACAACCACTGTGTTCACAAGGAACAAAGTGATGCACAACCACTGTGTTCACAAGCAACAAAGTGATGCACAGCCACTGTGTTTCACAAGCAACAAAGTGATGCACAACCACTGTGTTTCACAAGCAACAAAGTGATGCACAACCAACCACTGTGTTCACAAGGAACAAAGTGATGCACAACCACTGTGTTTCACAAGGAACAAAGTGATGCACAACCACTGTGTTCACAAGGAACAAAGTGATGCACAACCACTGTGTTCACAAGCAACAAAGTGATGCACAACCACTGTGTTTCACAAGCAACAAAGTGATGCACAACCACTGTGTTTCACAAGCAACAAAGTGATGCACAACCAACCACTGTGTTCACAAGGAACAAAGTGATGCACAACCACTGTGTTCACAAGCAACAAAGTCATGCACAACCACTGTGTTTCACAAGGAACAAAGTGATGCACAACCACTGTGTTCACAAGGAACAAAGTGATGCACAACCACTGTGTTCGCAAGCAACAAAGTGATGCACAACCACTGTGTTTCACAAGGAACAAAGTGATGCACAACCACTGTGTTCACAAGGAACAAAGTGATACACAACCAACCACTGTGTTCACAAGGAACAAAGTGATGCACAACCACTGTGTTCACAAGGAACAAAGTGATGCACAACCACTGTGTTCACAAGGAACAAAGTGATGCACAACCACTGTGTTTCACAAGGAACAAAGTGATGCACAACCACTGTGTTTCACAAGGAACAAAGTGATGCACAACCACTGTGTTTCACAAGGAACAAAGTGATGCACAACCACTGTGTTCACAAGGAACAAAGTGATGCACAACCACTGTGTTCACAAGCAACAAAGTGATGCACAACCACTGTGTTTCACAAGGAACAAAGTGATGCACAACCACTGTGTTTCACAAGGAACAAAGTGATGCACAACCACTGTGTTCACAAGGAACAAAGTGATGCACAACCACTATGTTCACAAGCAACAAAGTGATGCACAACCACTGTGTTTCACAAGCAACAAAGTGATGCACAACCACTGTGTTTCACAAGGAACAAAGTGATGCACAACCACTGTGTTTCACAAGCAACAAAGTGATGCACAACCACTGTGTTTCACAAGCAACAAAGTGATGCACAACCAACCACTGTGTTTCACAAGGAACAAAGTGATGCACAACCACTGTGTTTCACAAGGAACAAAGTGATGCACAACCAACCACTGTGTTTCACAAGCAACAAAGTGATGCACAACCAACCACTGTGTTCACAAGCAACAAAGTGATGCACAACCAACCACTGTGTTCACAAGCAACAAAGTGATGCACAACCACTGTGTTCACAAGCAACAAAGTGATGCACAACCACTGTGTTTCACAAGGAACAAAGTGATGCACAACCACTGTGTTTCACAAGCAACAAAGTGATGCACAACCACTGTGTTTCACAAGGAACAAAGTGATGCACAACCACTGTGTTTCACAAGGAACAAAGTGATGCACAACCACTGTGTTTCACAAGGAACAAAGTGATGCACAACCAACCACTGTGTTTCACAAGCAACAAAGTGATGCACAACCACTGTGTTCACAAGCAACAAAGTGATGCACAACCACTGTGTTCACAAGGAACAAAGTGATGCACAACCAACCACTGTGTTTCACAAGCAACAAAGTGATGCACAACCACTGTGTTCACAAGGAACAAAGTGATGCACAACCACTGTGTTTCACAAGGAACAAAGTGATGCACAACCACTGTGTTCACAAGGAACAAAGTGATGCACAACCACTGTGTTCACAAGGAACAAAGTGATGCACAACCAACCACTGTGTTTCACAAGCAACAAAGTGATGCACAACCACTGTGTTCACAAGCAACAAAGTGATGCACAACCACTGTGTTCACAAGGAACAAAGTGATGCACAACCAACCACTGTGTTTCACAAGCAACAAAGTGATGCACAACCACTGTGTTCACAAGGAACAAAGTGATGCACAACCAACCACTGTGTTTCACAAGGAACAAAGTGATGCACAACTCCCAAATTTGGGAGTGAACATTTAAATAATAGCTGGGCTAGGGCTTAAACACAGCCATCACTAATTGTACTGATTGCATAAGCACCAAAAAGTACATGAAAGTATATTAGGGTAAGTATTGTAAAAAGCCATGGTGATAGTATATTAGAGTAAGTATTGTAAAAAACCATGGTGATAGTATATTAGCGTAAGTATTGTAAAAAACCATGGTGATAGTATATTAGAGTAAGTATTGTAAAAAGCCATGGTGATAGTATATTAGAGTAAGTATTGTATAGTATATTAGAGTAAGTATTGTAAAAAGCCATGGTGATAGTATATTAGAGTAAGTATTGTAAAAAGCCATGGTGATAGTATATTAGAGTAAGTATTGTATAGTATATTAGAGTAAGTATTGAAAGCCATGGTGATAGTATATTAGAGTAAGTATTGTAAAAAGCCATGGTGATAGTATATTAGAGTAAGTATTGTATAGTATATTAGAGTAAGTATTGTAAAAAGCCATGGTGATAGTATATTAGAGTAAGTATTGTAAAAAACCATGGTGATAGTATTTGACAGTCGTTTCACTCTTGCTCGCTGCTGGGGGCTGCCAGGGGGCTTGGAGCTGGGAGATGAAGGGCTCCATCATTGAGAAAGCAGAGCAGTTCATTCACACTCTGCAACAGCAGGGATCTGTCTCTCATTCATACACACTGACTGACCCACCATCACTACGAGTGTGCTAAGGTCTACCAACTTTCATCTCAGTGTATAGCAGCATACCTTAGCCTAAAGGTTGTGAGTGACTTTACCTTCTCATCAAAAATAAGAGCAATGTTTCCCCAGCATGACAAGATGACAATGACAACACGTAAAGGCAACATGAGCAGAACGGGTGTGGAGGTCAGGGAGATGATACATTTACCTTCCAACTCCAAAAACCCAGGTTCAATTCCCAACTCATGATGACCACAACGTTTCTACTGTTCATAAAGTCATTTTTAGGGCAAGTTTTTTCTTATTTAACCAGAACCCTTTACCAAAGGTGTAGTTGCCTCATGTTAACCAAAGTCGTTGTACTTGCCTACAATGAATCATGACTTAACATTAACATACAGTACATAATACATCATTCATCCTATTGTCACATCATCTTTTGTATAGGAGGAATGTTATCTTCACATAACTGATCTCTAACTGTAAGCTGCATTTGAGAGTTTGTGCTCCTATCACAACATTTTGTGGAACTTGTTTAACTTCCAATCGACCAAACCTTAGTCCACAAGAATGGATTGTTATAGGAGGGCTGCCCTTCTTCAGATGTTACTGTCAACCATGAAATAATGATCTCACTGTGGTCTAATACAAAACAATGGAACAGGGGGTTATGGTGCACCCCTGGGTCCTGGGGGAATAGGGGACCCTGCATTCTCACAGTTTCTATACCTTCAACCAAACGACCCTCTCCATATTGATGCCAATCATATGTTCAGGGATGCAAACGCATGCAGAGTGAAAAAGGTGACAGATACACAAAACCACTCAGAAATCATTCACTTAAGTGCCCTATTTTGTGATCAAAAAGGTGGCTGTCACCTAAAAGTGACTAGTTTGCATCCCTGTATGTTAAGAGCAGACAGAGTTAGCGTATGTCTGTCTGTCTGTCTGTCTGTCTGTATGATGTCTGTCTGTCTGTCTGTCTGTCTGTATGATGTCTGTCTGTCTGTCTGTATGATGTCTGTCTGTCTGTCTGTATGATGTCTGTCTGATGTCTGTCTGTCTGTCTGTCTGTCTGTCTGTCTGTATGATGTTGGCAAAAAGGCAACAAAATAAGTCCTGTGTGAAGGCATCTGCATTTGTGTCCAAAATGTGAAGCAGTGCAGCAGCAGACTAAAACCTGGTCAGCAGACAGTAAATGAGCTTGTGTCTGCCGCAGAATAACAGGCAGCACATATTAAATATTGATTCCATTTTGGTTCCTAACGTCATGCAGACATCCACCTGCGTGTATCTGCTGATCAGGAAACAAACAGTGTGAACACAGCCACAGTGTGAACAGAACACAGCCTTGTTACAGTCAAACGCTTCTTACATGATGCTGTCAGTCGTCAGGCAGCCATTTAGGTGCATATGGAGCCAGTTGAGTCTCTACGTAAATGGCTGATGCATTTGGGATTTTTTTCTCTCTCTCTCTCTCTCTCTCTCTCCTAATTGCTGAGAGCCATCAGCAGCAGCAGACCCTGGCCTCCTCCCAGCGCCTTCTAACCCATCACTTCACCCACATCCCCTCCACACAAAGCCCGGCTAACGTCTCACTTCATCCCGCTGCTCTCTAAATAAGCATGAATAAGTATTAAGATCCTGGCTCTGTCTGTCTGTCTGTCTGTCTGTCTCTCTCCAGGCTGAGTTAACCCCTAGGGACCGGATCAAACAATGAAACGGTTGGAGGCATTATTTGCTACAACATTTTCATCACAATGCGCCCATAATATCTCCGTTAACAACCATGTTATTAGCTAAACATGACCAGTCGCAAACAATTTTGACATCTACCGCGGGTTTGTTTGTCGCAAGACTCAAGACCTTTCACGTTAATTGTAATTAACGTTACCGTAAAACACTTTTGTCGCCAACACGTCAGAGCTTGGCCTGTCTATTGTCTGTCTATCAGCAGAATATCAGCACATTTACCGGGAAACACAAGACAGGACCAGCCGTCTTCACAGCGTTAATCCGCCAGCCACAGGCCCGTGGCACAGCCTCGGCCTCACCTGTGTCTGCTCTGCCCCTCACGGTGCACCGTCTCCGGGTTCACGCTCCGGGCTCGACGCGCTGGCTGCAGCGGCTCCTCTCTTCACCACCAGTCCACTCCCCGGCACCGGCAGGCAGCACTGAGCTGCTGATTGGGCCTCGCCAGGCGCTCGCCCCCTCGGTGCAGCCAGACAGACCGCTCATTGGTCGGTCGCCCCCTCGGTGAATTCAGACAGCAAGCGGATTGGTCGGTCGTTTCCCTATGTGCACTCAGACAGACCGCGTATTGGTCGGTCGTTTCCCTATGTGGAGCCAGACAGACCGCGGATTGGTCGGTCGTCTCCGCGGTGGGAGCCAGACACTCAGCTGATTGGACCTCCAAGGCCCAGAGAGCCAAAATCACGCCCACTTTCAGGTTTTAGGCACACGGACCAAGGGATTTAATCCGCCATTCATTTTTCCATACACATTTCGTAAAATGCTTATACAATTTGTTTTACTTGGTCAAACCAAACGATTCAGCTAGATTTCGAATCAGGTGCAACAATAGAACATTTCACTGAGACCAAAACTTAAACTATATATTATTATTTTTGTTTGACTTTTTTGGGGGGGCGGGGGGGGGGGGGAGAAAATGTTATATGGTCTGGTTTGATTCTAAATATAGCTGAATCTCTTGGCTTGACCAAGTAACAATTTGTATAAGCATTTTAGGAAATGTCTATGGGAAATAAAATTGCGGATTAAATTCCTTGGTTCGTATGCTTAACCCGGAAGTGGGCTCTCTATCGGTGGAGCGGTGGAGCCAGACAGACAGCTGATAGGTGGTTCATTTCCGCGGTGGAGGCAGACAGGCCGCGGATTGGTCGGTGGCTGTGTTGTTGTCTGTGTCTGGAGGGGACAGCCATGTTACTCCACTGGACTGAAGGAACAATATGAACAATACTTTGTAAAGCCTGAAGCTGCCCTTTTCTTTCTTCCGACACCGTTTTAACTGTCATGACCACAGCGCATCTGTCCCGTGACTACTGAGAAACATCTCTAGGACTATTTAAAGCCATTATGCAAAATTAGAACGGCATATTGGTTTTCAGATTTATGGCTTGTAATGAAACATAAGTTCTTATATGGGTCGTGTGCAGTAGAGTATCCGATTCCTTAGCCTACAATGTAGGCCCTACACATGATCAAAATGCATTATGTTATCATTGGTAGGCTATGCTTACACTCTGAAGAATCACTTTATTTCTAGCTATGTTGTTAATAAAGCATTACATCCGATTTGTATAAACCAGATTTGGCATAAATACTGGAAATAAAAAAAAATCTAAAAATAAAGCGGACTAATCAGCGTGACGTCACTGCCACCCAGAAATGCGTAACCCCGCGGCAGTTAGTATCCGTTGTGCCAAACAAACGTTAATATCTCAAAAAGTAGGTCCTATAGGCTACATCACATTGCTTATATTTTGACATTCTGAGTGAGAGCAGAAGTAGCTCAATAGTTTAATGTAGGCTATAATAGGCTATATGCATGTCGTGTTAAAGTTGTGTGAACTGTCGCAGTTTTTAAAATGTAAACGCGGTCAGCCGGCTAGGGTCAGACACTCAAACCCATAGGGTTCCATTGCCGTTGCCACCCAGTGACGCGGTTTGTTTACCAAAATGCTGCTCGGCTGATCCCTCGTATAAAATAAATACATTTATTGTTATTATTTTTGTCTATTTGCATTTTTAACCTATGTCGCCACCTATATGGATCTGACCTAGGCTACTTTACAAATTGGGGTAGCCTATCGACCAATAGCAAAATCTTCAAATTGACATCAACCTTTCCTTCTTATCTCAAATATTGAATTCATCACAGCCTCTTTGTTAACATGGCTGTAGCTCTTCATGCAACATTTGTTTCCTATAGCCTACTTGACATGAATTAATGTATTTTTGCTGTCACATTTAAACCCCCTGCTATGGCACTGAGAAGACGCTGCTGCCTGCTTGCTGCTGCTGGGGACTGGGGAGTGGGGAGCACTGGTCCCCCCGTGCCCCCATGGTTGAAAAAGCATCGCTAAAGTGCCCTCTATCGGCTGCCCCTCACATGGGGGGAAATGATTGCGTGCCGTCTAGGGTGCCCCTTCATGCAATAAATGATGATGATGTGCCTCTAGAGCAGGGCTTTTCAAAGTCTGAGACTGTGGGCCTCCCCCCAGACAAAGCTCAATTCCTGGATGCCTATGGGATCATGATTATGTTATTTGATCCCAACAATGAACACTTGAGCTAAGATTGCTTGATATTGTGGTTTGACATAGGCTACTTCAGTTCAGACTAAATACACAAAAAGGTCTTAAGGCATTTATTTGTTTCTGACTGGGAAAGTGGGAAAAACTGAAGCAAATCACACACATTTAGGCAATAGACCCTTCTCACGGGAGCCATTTTGTGTCGAAAAGGCAGGGTAAACACAGGTGCAAGCAAAACACTAATGAGGGTTTCCAACTTCCATGATTGGAATTTGGACCCCTCATTAGTGTTTTGCTTGCACCTGTTTTGCAGTGCCACAATGTGCCCTCTAGAGCAGGCTTTCCCAAAGTGGGTGCTGTGGTGACACCAAATACTTTAATCAGATTTAATAGCCCGCGCTGGCTATTTTCCCCACTGCATAGCTAAGCTACAGTATATCCTTATAAACCCTGCATCATATTTTATATATATTTTATATATATATTTATATATATATTTATATAAACCCTGCATCATATTTTATATATATTTTATATATATATTTATATAAACCCTGCATCATATGCACCACAGCTTGTTGCCCATGTTGTGCAGGAGGTGCCCTTTTTATTTTTCCACCCCTTTACAATAGCATCTCACTGTCCCATGTGTGATCATCATGTGGCGCTCCTCTCTTCTCTCATACGTTTCATAGCGTGTCTGTGGAATTGAAAATGGGACGTTTTCATTGTTTCATGTCCAAAGTGGAAAACAGCCAGTAGCTAAAACCTGTGAATAAGCTACTGTTGTTGTTGTTGAGTCACTTTTAGGCTATGCTATGTGCAATACACACATTCCATTAATATGCTGGGCCACAGGTTACAGATAGCCTACTGCATTCATTTAGGTTTTGTTGGTATGAACTGTTTATATTCACTATAAGGGCAACTGCGCCCTCTAGTGGCTCCCCAAACTTCAAGTTCACTCTGCTCTGTAGGCATGTGGATATCTTTAATTGGGCATCTATTGTGATTCATTTTTCACAATTATGCCATCGTTAACCAACTTATTATGGATTATAAGATAAGATAGCACTTTATTGATCCTCTTGGAGAAATTCAGGATTGTTGTGAATATATGGATCCATAACCCCATTGGCAAATGCTGCTGTAACTCACATAAGCTTTTCCCATTTTCTCATGTTTGGCATATGGATGAATGGGAATTTTCCTGGTTTCTGTTCCTCCCATATTATGGAGCACTGCAGGCTAATTGAATAAATTAGTGCGTTGTTTACATTTTTTAGTATTGATACTTATCGATACTTTTGACAATCCCAGGTGGGGTTGATAACCAAAGCAAGCAACACCTGAATGGTGACATACCACACACGGTGTTGATGAGCATGGTAACTCAGAACCCCAGTGGGATGGGTTAGCAGAGGTGATGCAACGCCCACTCGGTCTGGCCATTAGACTGGGTGAAAACCAGAGGTGATGCCTAGTTGAGTTGACATTATATTATGAGTCAAACCAACAACGATGAAACTGATAAAACAGTTAAATCAACTAGATATTTAAAGTTCAATCAACAACATTTTTAGTACTACCAACAAGGAAATTCAAGTTGGATGAACTAAATGCCTATAGTTGAGTTGATATTATATTATGAGTCAAACCAACAAAGATGAAACTGATGAAATTTAAAGTTGAATCAACAACATTTTTAGTACTACCAAAAAGTAAATTCAACTCGTATGAACTAGGTGAGACTGACAGTGGAACCAAGAGCAGAACAGAAAACCTTCCATACCTGAGAAAGGAACTGGCGGCCTCGGTCTGACACGATGTCGGAGGGAATGCCATGTAACCGAAACACGTGGGTCATTAGAAGATCAGCCGTCTTCCTGGAAGATGGAAGTTTAGGCAGAGGAACCAAGTGAACTGATTTAGACAAGCTGTCAATGATGGTGAGGATCAGAATAAGAATCAGAAAAAATTATTGATCCCAGAGGGGAAATTGAGTCATGCTAAAGTTGCTCACACTCAGAGAAGAATATGAACATAGAGACATTATAAGAACCATAGGAATAGAAACATAAAAACATACAATAGAAGTTGGGTAGCCTCCTACAATAGTATCACAAATATGTCCCTTCTCCTACAATCCTTATCAACTATTGAGTAAAAAGTGAAATGCATGTGAGCTACATAATATTATCATCTTATACACAGCAGTGTGTGTGATAGTAATAGTCATAATAATAAAGAGCAAGGTGCATTAGGTCCAGACAGTCAAATGAACAGTGTGGATTATTATTCTATTATTATATATATATATTATTATTATTATAACGTGAACAGTAACAGTGTGGATTATATATTTATTATTATTATTATTATTATTATTATTATTATTATTATTATTATTATTATAAAGTGAACAGTAACAGTGTGGATTATATATATTATTATTATTATTATTATTATTATTATTATTATTATTATTATTATTATTATTATTATTATAAAGTGAACAGTAACAGTGTGGATTATTATATATATATATATATATATATATATATATATATATATATATATATATATATATATATATATATATATATATATATATATATTATTGCTATTATAAAGTGAACAGTAACAGTGTGGATTATTTGATGATTGTACAAATTGCAGTATTTAGCAGTTATTGCACATTGAGTTTTATTGCACAATCAGATATTCATGATCAAAAGTGGGTTTTTGATTTGTGGACGTGTGGAGTGACATTAACACATTAAAAGGAGGGAGGGAATGATCCTTGTTCAAATTACCCTTGTTCTAATTGAATCAGTAGAATCATATATTTTATTTGTTTTCAGTATGTTGATAATGTGAAGTGTGAAATATGACTCATTTTGAAAATCTTTATGGCTCTGTGTAATTGATCCTCAAACAGCCACTAGGTGGCAGAATTCACCAATGATGTGAACGAGTCAGATGTGAAAGCTGCCCATGATTTTTTTAAACTAGGCTGAGTTTGATTGAGGGGTTGTTGAAGGCCAATACTCATAATTATTCATAGACATAAATTGTCAAATTTCCTCAATTGTGTGGAGATGTGTATCTTGAAATGTCACCATTTTCATGTTCAAAAGGATTCATTTATTATAAACGAATCATGCAGTTTTTTTGTATGCAGTTTAAATTATACTGCATGCAAAAAAAATGCATGGTTTTTGCCACACACAAAAATGCATGGGATTAGCATAAAGTGGGCATCACTGAGAGTCCTGGGTCCCGTGAGAGTCGTGGGTACCCATAGAACCCATTCTCATTGATATCTTGTGGTGAGGTCAAGGGACCCCTTTGAAAATGGCCGTGCCAGTTTTCCCCTCACCAAGATTTTTCCTAACTTTGGAGAGTAAATTAGTCCCCTTCCCAACAAAATAGCATGACATGGTCGATACCGATGGAGCCTTAACAGGCGTCAAACTCATTTTAGTCCACGGGCCACATGCGAGCCACATGCGGGCCACATGCGGGCCACATGCGGGCCACATGCAACCCAATTTGGTGTCAAGTGGGCCAGAAAATGAAAATCAATAATCAATAATAACCTATAAATGACAAAACCTCAAAATTGTACTGTTTCTTTTAGTGTAAAGAATTACCGGTACAACCCTACAACACATAGGGTTATCTTAGCTACCATCAAGCACATTATCTACTGTCTGTAGGCTACTGTGCATTACAATCAGGGCTGTAGTGGAGGCGGGTAAATGCAAGTAAACACAATTTACCCACCTCTTTGAAATGAGGCAGATAATTCACCTATTTTCAGATCAACTGTATCAATCAATGAGGGCAAACAAGGTGGGTAAACTACTCACCTTGGATAGTACCCATCTCATCTCTGTTTTTATCACTACATCCCTGATTACAATTGAGGCAACTGTGTAATTGAAAATAGCTGACTATTTAGTGATTAATATAGATAACATGAATAGGCAACTTAATGCTTAACTTGCTCCTGAAACCGTGCATCACATTGGATTGAAAGACTTCTCAGTACAAATTTCACAATATCTTCCAAAATACAGCCTCTGAAACAGTCATTTTGGCCGTGGACGTGTCCTGCAAAAAGCGCAATTATCAGTCAGGTTGAGCAGCACCTGTGAGATGGTTATGTGGGTCAGTCTATATGTGTACATTTGAAGGATTTAAGGGGACATGAGGGAGGGAGTAATATCATTGCCTGCCAGTCCTTGAACAATATTGGTGTGTCAATCGCTTACCGTCTGAAAAGGCATTACAATTCAGCCACGATGAATTTGGAAACACTGTCTTTGTCCTGGAGGACAAACAACCTAAAGTACTGCCTGTAGTGTTCTGCTGTCTTCACCCACCCAGTCACACACTGTGCTGTACATTAACACACCTCCTCCACATGGTGCAACTCTGTTTACTGTCCCACATAGCTCACTTGACTCACTTTGTCCCACATAGCTCACCTGACTCACTTTGTGTTGTGTCATGTGTCACATAGCTCACCTGACTCACATAGTGTTGTGTTCTGCTTCTGCTGTCTTCACCCACCCAGTCACACACTGTGCTGTACATTAACACACCTCCTCCACATGGTGCAACTCTGTTTCCTGTCCCACATAGCTCACCTGACTCACTTTGTGTTGTGTAACGTGTTTTCCTCATGCACACAGGAAATTAGGGGTGGCCTTTTTTTCTTCTCTTCTTTTTTTCATGGAAGAATCACGATTCTTGTCTTCCATGATTCCAACTCCCAAGAATTGATTATTTTTTCATTGTTTTTGTGCATTACTTAAACTTGTTTTTCTTGAAGTCACTCCATGAAAACAGAAATACTACGAAGTTTAGCATGAATACATGTTACCATTTGTCATATGTGCATGCAGTACAACAGTTTGACAGCAGAGGTCTCAGAGCAGCTGGAGGGCTGTCCAGTCACAACTACCTGCCTTAATGAGGAACATTCTGCAGCTACTCCAATAAATACTGCTGCTGATCCCATTTCTTCTATTGTCTTGTTTTGACACTGGTGGGTTCATTAAAACATTCATTCTCTCCTTTTTTATCAATATTTTTTATTTTCCAAAGAGAAGAGAAGGAAGTACAGTAGCCGACAGTAAACAGTTACAATGCAATACAAAATCGAACAGTATCTCCCTCGCACCCTAACAAGATCTTCATGCTGTAGGCAGAAATGAAAGAGAGTAAATACAACAGATTACGATGGTGTTCTTCAGCCAAATCAAAACACAAGACATAAACAATAGATAAATGAAAGCAATAAAGTCAAAATAGATCCCTAGTCCATCACTCCAATATCCTTGTGGTGCAAATACACAGGAGGCGGAACCTGGTCTTGCAATTAAAAATTAACTTTAATTCCTATCCACCTTATTTCTAGCTGCCATGATGCCTTATGGGTGCTTCTTCCGGTGTAATCCTCCCAGCCCCCCCATATGCACAAGCTGCAACAATCAAGTCACGTTAAACTGGACCTTGTACCCATAATTATTTTACAGCGGGGCATTCAAAAATAAGGTGGATAAAATTACA
The DNA here is from genome assembly GCF_964638095.1 of Poromitra crassiceps. Taxonomy (NCBI): domain Eukaryota; kingdom Metazoa; phylum Chordata; class Actinopteri; order Beryciformes; family Melamphaidae; genus Poromitra; species Poromitra crassiceps. The sequence goes on along the minus strand of NC_139643.1, from coordinate 52,982,561 downwards.
ATCTAAAAAGGGGAATATACTGTACCCTTTTCATGAGGGACATTTTGTGTCGAAAAAAAAAGGCAGGGTAAACACAGGTGCAAGCAAAACACTAATGAGGGTTTCCAACTTCCATGATTGGAAGTTGGAAACCCTCATTAGTGTCTTGCCCTGCAGTTCGCACATGCAGCTCGGCCGGTGCGTGGCCTCGCCTGCCCCATTGTGTGTGTGTGTGCGTCGCTCACAAAATGTTATTGCCCTTAAGTTTACATGCACGCGGGTGTGTGTGCGCCCCCTTATGACATCACTAATGACATTAGTCTAATGACATCACTGATGGCATCATCAGTGATGTCACAATGCCTCCTTGTGTGTGTGGGGGGTGTGTGCCCCCTTATGACATCACTGATGACATCATCTACATTTTTGTAAGTTTTCGTCTGAGTGAAATGTTATATAAGCTAGTCTCTCCCTTCGTTGTTTCTTTTCTTTTCAAATTATTTTTTATTGGTTTTAAAACAGATGCAGTTGTAGAGCCTTAGACAAAATAAGATGGCTCACAGTAGTAACATTATTACAGATCAACCAATGATCTACCCCCACCCAAACAACTGGCAGTTTATGATAACAGAAATTACAATTACCTGATTACCTGAATCTAAATAGCTGAATCAATTGGTTTGACCAAGTAAAACTATTTTTATAAGCATTTTACTAAATTTCTATGGAAAAAGAAATGGATGAAATCCCTTGGTATGACTAACCGGCACACTTACATTATGATATAATTATAGTTATACATTATTATATAGTTATAGTTACACATCATTATATAGTTATACATTACATGCAGCTGTTTTGATGTGCGCCATATGTTGTTGTCCACCATGTTTAAATTGCTTCAGGGCTGAGATCTGACACTGGGGACTGGGTGTAATACAGTTGTGTCTCCTGACTCCCACAGCAGATTGGAGAATAAACTACTTCCTTTTTGGAAACAGGCCCAAGATCAGTGTTTCCTGCTCAGGAGGGGTGGGACATCCTGTGTTTGTTCATGTTACAGCTCTCACTTCCTCCCACTGAGCGCCTCTGTTATGTCAGACAACAAACAGTCCATGAACAGTCCACTCTGTCACTGCATTCAGGAAACACTCTGTCACTGCATTCAGGAAACACACTCTAAGAAAGCTTTCTTATGACCGATCATTTCTCATTTCTCATATTATTTTGCACTAAACTGTTGTTTTCTGATTCTTTGGTTTTCTAATTTACAAAACTTTTGCCCGTCCAAGTCAAAAGAGTTGTACATAGTGCAAATGTTTCAAAACATTACATGACTCGTTGGCCTAACCTGGCCGAACCTGGAGTCAAGAGAGTGAACCACTTTCACTCTGCAGGTTGATGGTTGAATAGAGAGTGAACCACTTTCACTCTCTAGGTTGATGGTTGAATAGAGAGTGAACCACTTTCACTCTGCAGGTTGATGGTTGAACAGAGAGTGAACCACTTTCACTCTCTAGGTTGATGGTTGAATAGAGAGTGAACCACTTCTGGGAGAGAAGTCTGGCAAGTGAGAGTGATGTGAATCAGCATGAGCAAGATGAAATGTCTTGAGAAGACATCACCTCACCTCTCAGGAATGTTCACAGACAGATTGTTGGACAGTAGCCTAATTAATGTCTCATCAGAAACACAAATCTCTTCAAAATGTGTGTCATTTAGTATGATCTCCTCCACTATTAGGGAGTGGCCAGGGGTGGCACTGGTGGCACTGGCCACCCCTGAAATCTAATTGGCCACCCCAGGTGCCACCCCAAAATTCTGAGGATGCTGGAATCTGTGGCTGACATGACTGTGTTTCAGAGGCTGCAGCAGACTCCTTTTTAAAGCTACTGATATATTAAACTATACAATCTAAGGCATCCATTGCTACTAAGCATGTCATTCTAGCTGGTTGGGAAGGTGGCGAAATAACACTCCAAAGTTTTAGGCTAAATCTTGGACCCAAGAGGAGCAGAAGGACATTGTAAGGAAACAGTGGATGTAGGTCCAGAAGGAGGCAGTAATGCAACATAAAGGATTATGGCCAACTGCCATAAAAAACACAGAAAAACCTACAAAATAAAAGGAAGCAGGAAATCCCCCACAGCTCACAAACATAAGGAGAGTTTCATTCTGACCAAATGAAAAAGTAATGAAAGTAAAAGTCACTATGGAATATGAAGCTACCTTACCTTAAAGGAAGTGGAACACTCCACCCATTTTCAACCAGCTTTGTATCATTAGAACATCAGTAGTATATCAGAAAACT
>NC_139643.1:52957771-52975271 GCF_964638095.1 Poromitra crassiceps | reverse complement strand
GGGGATGTGCACGTAGATCTGGAGGAAGGACCAGTAACATGTTCAGTTCAAACCCAAAGTGAGATCACATCTATCCTTACATGGTGATTGAATAGGCCAGAAGCGTAAGGCTTACCATCAGCGCGTACTCCACGCGGATGATGTTGCAGCCCAGCATGGAGGGTTTGATCTTGGGCACCCTGATGGTCTTCCCCTGCCAGGCGTCACACATGCCAGAGATGATGTGGTTTCCCCGGACCGACGACAGCTTCTGGCGGAACAGCTTGGTGCGGCCGTTGGCCTGGTAGGTGTGCTTGGAGATGATGGCGGCCTTGGGCACCACGATGCGGGAGCAGGTGTTCTCAAACTTGGCACTGATGCAGATGTCTTCGCCCTCACAGAAGCCACGTCGGTCTATTTTGACATTCAGGGACACCTGGCCATCAGGGATGAACATGCAGGTGACTTTCTTCTCCTTCATGCCACCTGTGGGAGACTGAAGAGACAAAGACAGGTTACACACCGCAAACTTACCCTTGAGATAACTCTTGTTATGATTTGGCGCTGTATAAAATGTATTGATTGTAGGTGCACTACACTCAAGCTCAAGCTAAAATGTGCACATGCCCCTGGTTTCAGTTGAGGCTATTTAACAAGTTGGAAAAATAAATAAAACAGCTCGCACACTGCAAGGGCTCCAGTAAGGTTGCTTTTATTGCAGCAGCAGGGTGACTGCTCTTCTCCTGTTCAGACCGTTCTGAAGAAGAGCAGTCACCCTGCTCTTTTATTTCTTCCAGCTCTGCAGTGGATGTGCGTGTTTTTAACTTTTCTCTTATTTAACAAGTTGGCCAGGTGCCAAAATGGAATCTGCATTGCTACCAATAAGAATATAAATAAAACCCCTGATTTGGTGTCCTGAGACAATAAGTGAACTTACCAGCAGATCTGGGGTGTTGACATCCAGGGGCTCCTCCACTTCAAAGGCTTTTTTGCACTCAAGGGCAGGCTGGCCTGGCCTCTCCATCAGGCCCTTCACATAGTAATGGACATAGCCAAACTTCCCCTTGTAGGAGGACACCAGCTGTCTGTGAGAACGAAGGAGAAAACAGTTAGAGCATTAACACAGTGCCTTGCATGTCACTGACATGAACAGTGTCTTACATGCCACTGACATGTCAGTGCCTTACATGCCACTGACATGAACAGTGTCTTACATGCCACTGACATGTCAGTGCCTTACATGCCACTGACATGAACGTAAATGGACACAAGGTAGAGTGACTCACCCTTCCATGGGGAGCTCAAATCCAAACATGTATTCATATTTGTTGCCGGGCCTCAGGATGACAGAACCATCAGAATCTGTGAACAGAATGACAGAACCTCTTGTTACTGTACTCCATCAATGGAATACTACAGTACACTCCACTACTGCCTTCAGAACCTCTTGTTACTGTACTCCATCAATGGAATACTACAGTACACTCCACTACTGCCTTCAGAACCTCTTGTTACTGTACTCCATCAATGGAATACTACAGTACACTCCACTACTGCCTTCAGAACCTCTTGTTACTGTACTCCATCAATGGAATACTACAGTACACTCCACTACTGCCTGCTGCCCACACTGGCACTGTGGCTGGATGCCAGGGGCAGGAGAGTCACATGTGACAGCTGATAGCCTCCTCTCTGAGGGAATACCAGGGCACTGAAATCTAAGATCTTATATTCTAATCTACTCCATCTGGAATACCAGGTCACTGAAATCTAAGATCTTATATTCTACTCTATGTGGAATACCAGGTCACTGAAATCGAAGATCTTATATCTACTCTATGTGGGATGTCCCACTGCACTGAATGTTTAAGGGCTGGAGGTCAACGCTAACCAGGGAATCCAGGCCACTATCATTTCAGAGTTAATCATTTACACTGGGGTCAAGGTTGGGGTGTCAGGTAGGCTAAGCTGTCAGTTATAATAGCTAGATTTGTATTATTATTATTGTGTCTTGGTAAAATGCTCTTGCCTACATTTCTTTCTCATTTCTCTTCTTATACAGTATATAAGCCAGTTCAATGTTGTTTATTAGACGTGCTAACTACTGTATACAGACTATAGCTAAAACAAAGTTGAAAGTTGTTTTTCCAGCCAAAATATCAACTTTAGATGCCAAATGATATACATTACATTTAGTTTGATTTATTAAATTGAAAATGTAAGTCAGCACCATGCTAGCTGAGTGGTAAAGTAACAGATCCAGTAAGACAGCCTCGTGTTAATTAAACAGGAGCAGTTAGCAGTTAGCATGTAGCTGAGTGGTAGTCAGGTGAGCTCACCTGTGGGCTGGTCGTCCAGGGAGACCAGCTCCTCGTAGCGGAGGTACTCTGCCTCCTGGCGGCAGCGCTGCTTGCCTTTAGCCATGTCCACCTTGGCTGTGCCCAGAGCCAGCACCCTGACGGCGGACACCCGGGTCACCTCGCACACCTCCACCACCACCCGGCCGGACACCTTGTCCCCCCCGCAGTAAAACGTCTTGCTGGGGTCCGAGAACACCACCTCGAAGGTCTTCAGCCTCTTCACAGCCACCATGATGCCGTGAGAAGAAGGTATCCACAGGCGGAAACTAGTAGTTGAGAAGTGTCCGTTAAATCAATGATGCTGGTTTGGTTTAGCAGTGTATTGTTATGCTAAAGCTGCAGGTAGCTGTGTGTGTCTGTGTCTAAGCTGCAGGTGCAGGTAGCTGTTAAGCTGCAGGTGCAGGTAGCTGTGTGTGTGTGTCTGTGTCCTGCACTCATTCCGTTCGTTCTAACTGTAAACAAAGACGCTGTGGTTTTATATGAGCGCCGCCTCCCTGCACACGAGGAGCCGGAGTGAACAGCATGGCTCAGCGCGTGCACACGCCTCTGATTGGTGGAGAGCGGTTGTTTGTGTCAGCTCCAGCCAATCGGCGCCCGAGACGGCCGCGTGGACAGCGCATGGCTCAGAGCGTGGTCAGCGGATGGGACAGGAAGTCTGCAGGCACGGACACGCGCACACCACGTACGCGCGCACCCACACCCACAGATATACACAAGGACAAGGACACCTCATGTAGTAAACAGTGTGAAAGTCAGTTAGAAGTTAGCAGCACAAATGACACTTTTAGATCATATTCATTTACAACTCCTACATTAGCCATGAATCAGATACCGTAGTCACATTAGTCATAATAAGTCAAGTTTCAGATTCAGGTTTATTATATATATTTATTTAATATGAGTCATTGACCCACATGACAGAGGTACACAACATGCATGGACAACATTGCAATAATAAAAAGACAACAGACAAACAGTTTCATCAAAAGCGAGTGGATGAATAGCTGTGGTTGATATTATAAAAATGTTCTTTTAAGAACTGACATATTAGGGTTGAAGATTTCATGAAGTTGCAACAAGTTTGAGTGGTTTGGTTAATTTGAGCACTCACTATTTTGCATGATTTCATAGTGCAAACATGATGTTGCACTTACCATAGATGAGGCTACGTGATCGATTGTGCTGGTATATAATATATTATATATATATATATATTATATAGTATATTTAGTTTGGGTCCCCAGCCAAAAGGGGGGTCATTTATTTTTGCTATAATTCCATTCATAAGTAACACAATGATTATTTTGGTGATGGGTTTTATACACTTTCTGTAATAAAACATCTAAAAGCATCAACATTATTATCATATGGGGGACCGTGGGACAAAATCCTATCAGATGGGGGTCCGTGATCTATTTTTTGTCAGTTAGGGGTCCTTCACGTGAAAAAAATGGAGAACCACTGCAGTATGTAGTTGAATGTGACTTTTGGGGATGTGTTATCAAGGCCTTACTATTTGACGAGGCTTACCTTGAAAGGTCTATTATACGTTAGAAACAACTCAAGCTAATGCACTCTTCCAACTATCAGTGTGACTCTGTGTGTTAGGTGAGGGAGTGACTTTATGCCAGCTCCAAAATGACTGCAGCAGTTCTACACTTCAGTATTCTTTGTACTGCTCAACACGTTGCATATTTGCATCCTGATTATATGCAAGTCAGCACATGTGATTTGCACATAATAATAGCATGTCATGCACTCGCATTTCCACACATTCTTATTTTCCTGACAGGACAGCCTCTCCCACGGCACCATGCTGCTGTGTAAAGGTCACTGCCTTTCAGCTCAGCAACAGTGTTGGGGGTAACTCATTACAAAAGTAACATATTACTTTTAGCAGTAACTCAGTAATATAACTCATTACAATATGATTTCAGTAATATTATACCAGTTACTCTTTCAAGAACACAAGTTACAAATTGAGTTACTTTTTTTTAATCAAAGCACATATTTAAATAAAGATACAATCATTTACTAATCAAATTGCATGTTTTTATGCAAATAACCACTATAGATGACAATAACAAAGGAAAAGGATAACATTTTAGAATTGTGGACGGTTTACACTGACTTGAAGATTGTATAAATTATCTTTCGGGATGGTTCCAGGGCGGCGATGTCATTCTGCTACTGCAGTTATTTTGGTGAAAGTAATGCAAAAGTAGTGTTATAAGTAATGAGTTACTCTACACACACAGTAATATTGTAAAGTAACTTATTACTTTAAAATGAAAGTAACTAGTAATATGTAGTATATTACATTTTGAAAGTAACTTGCCCAACACTGCTCAGCAAGGAGATCATAACAATCCTAAACCTATAGTCTCTGATAGTGATATCATCAGCAGCCCACGTATGCTTCAAGACTTTTCATACATTTACAAACGCTACACTGTGACAGTGTTCTATCTCAATCAAAGCAAATGTAACCATTTGTCTCAGAAACATGACAGAAATAACTACAGCGGGTTTTCAAAGTCTGAGACAGTGGGCCTCCCCACAGACAAAGCCTGGATAAAGCTGACCATGATGATGTCATTTGATCCCATTGCAACTCAACACTTGAGCTAAGATAGCCTGATGTTGCTGTTTGATATACTTCAGAATCAGACGACACCCAAATACATCAAAAGTTCTGTCTGCAGGCATTTTATTTGTTTCTGACTCTGGGAAAGTGGGAAAAACTGTGAAATTCTCCAAAACTGTATTGCTGAACTCTCGAGCCAAATCACACACATTTAGGCTATTATGTCATCTCCTTTTGATAACTAACTCAATATTGTTTCACTTCCATTCACTGAGCCTCCCCTGAAACTGTTTGGAGCCCCACCCAGAACCTCTGCCATTACATTACTCAGTGTTGACACTTCTTGGAATGTGAGGTGAACTCTCTAAGTGACGCTCACCTGGGGGTCAGGAGGGGTCAGGGGTCATACAGATAGATGGCAGCTCAGGTATCTAGACACAGATAGCATCTTCTTCTTTTTCCAATATTTTATTTTTCAATTTTTCAGAACATCAAAAACAAAAACAAAAACAAACATAGAAACAGACCTAGAAAAAGAAAAATATACATATCTACAAGTACTGCTACCAGCCAAATAGTGTACTTATGTGCTTGTAGTAGATGTACATGGGATCCTACGTAAAGCGTCCCTGAGAGATTAGCAGGGCGGGTTACCCGTCTCCCCTAACCTCGTCCAAGTGGGCCACAAACGGGCCCCAAATACTTGAAAATGTGTTAGGCGAGTTGGTCCTCAGGAACCTGAGTCTCTCCATACGTACAACTGAAACCATGTCTGTCAGCCACAGTTGTAATCTGTACAGATTCAAGTGTGCGGAAATTCCTTTTATATTTGTAACTCTAGTTATTTTTCCAGCACCTTGGCCGAGACTTGGCTGGGTCGAGCGGTGGCCCTCCCTCAGATGTCAGCCACAGTTGAAAAGGAGGAGAGGGAGACTTCCACTCCTTCAAAATGAGTCTCTTGGCAACAGTCATTCCGTGTGTCAGAGACTGTTGCACAGCTGTAGGGAGGAGCAGAGAGGATTCCGAGCAGCCAAAGATGGCGAGTTCCACCTCTGGTTGAAGGGTTATTTTATAGGCCTTAGAGTAGCAGTCAGATATCTTGACCCAGTATCCAGACAGTGAAGTACAGGACAGTATCCGGACAGTGAAGTACAGGACAGTGAAGGGCAGAACCAGAAAGCATGGGACAGTGTAGTGTACCCTCTAACACCTGGCAGGCACCTATATTGGTGAGACAGAAGGGTATATCTTATGCAACCTGGACTTGGAATAATACAGATAGCATCTTTGTCATCTGTGTGAAATAGTTTCTCATCGTTACAGTCGCCTATGTTCCCTTGAGACACACTTTGAAAATAGCAAGTTTAAAAGGTGTTTAAGATAGATATCTTCTGAACATACTGAAGTCATTTAGATGAAACAGCCTACAGTTAGACATGGTAATCAGCCTCTGTAGTATAGGGTTACTTCATTCATAGAATAAGACACAAAGATCCGCCTGTGTGACTGACGGTGGCAGCGTTGGTACAGGTGACAACAGGGGAGGAGCCTGTGTGACTGACGGTGGCAGCGTTGGTACAGGTGACAACAGGGGAGGAGCCTGTGTGACTGACGGTGGCAGCGTTGGTACAGGTGACAACAGGGGAGGAGCCTGTGTGACTGACGGTGGCAGCGTTGGTACAGGTGACAACAGGGGAGGAGCCTGTGTGACTGACGGTGGCAGCGTTGGTACAGGTGACAACAGGGGAGGAGCCTGTGTGACTGACGGTGGCAGCGTTGGTACAGGTGACAACAGGGGAGGAGCCTGTGTGACTGACGGTGGCAGCGTTGGTACAGGTGACAACAGGGGAAGAGCCTGTGTGACTGACGGTGGCAGCGTTGGTACAGGTGACAACAGGGGAGGAGCCTGTGTGACTGACGGTGGCAGCGTTGGTACAGGTGACAACAGGGGAGGAGCCTGTGTGACTGACGATGGCAGCGTTGGTACAGGTGACAACAGGGGAGGAGCCTGTGTGACTGACGGTGGCAGCGTTGGTACAGGTGACAACAGGGGAGGAGCCTGTGTGACTGACGGTGGCAGCGTTGGTACAGGTGACAACAGGGGAGGAGCCTGTGTGACTGACGGTGGCAGCGTTGGTACAGGTGACAACAGGGGAGGAGCCTGTGTGACTGACGGTGGCAGCGTTGGTACAGGTGACAACAGGGGAGGAGCCTGTGTGACTGACGGTGGCAGCGTTGGTACAGGTGACAACAGGGGAGGAGCCTGTGTGACTGACGGTGGCAGCGTTGGTACAGGTGACAACAGGGGAGGAGCCTGTGTGACTGACGGTGGCAGCGTTGGTACAGGTGACAACAGGGGAGGAGCCTGTGTGACTGACGGTGGCAGCGTTGGTACAGGTGACAACAGGGGAGGAGCCTGTGTGACTGACGGTGGCAGCGTTGGTACAGGTGACAACAGGGGAGGAGCCTGTGTGACTGACGGTGGCAGCGTTGGTACAGGTTACAACAGGGGAGGAGCCTGTGTGACTGACGGTGGCAGCGTTGGTACAGGTGACAACAGGGGAGGAGCCTGTGTGACTGACGGTGGCAGCGTTGGTACAGGTGACAACAGGGGAGGAGCCTGTGTGACTGACGGTGGCAGCGTTGGTACAGGTGACAACAGGGGAGGAGCCTGTGTGACTGACGGTGGCAGCGTTGGTACAGGTGACAACAGGGGAGGAGCCTGTGTGACTGACGGTGGCAGCGTTGGTACAGGTTACAACAGGGGAGGAGCCTGTGTGACTGACGGTGGCAGCGTTGGTACAGGTGACAACAGGGGAGGAGCCTGTGTGACTGACGGTGGCAGCGTTGGTACAGGTGACAACAGGGGAGGAGCCTGTGTGACTGACGGTGGCAGCGTTGGTACAGGTGACAACAGGGGAGGAGCCTGTGTGACTGACGGTGGCAGCGTTGGTACAGGTGACAACAGGGGAGGTTTCTGATTTCACAAGTCTTTGTTTATCACAGGAGAGAAACTGTGTACAAAAAGGAGCGGGAGCGGGACCATCACACAGTACTGAGACACGTGTCGTGCTGCCACCAAATACCGTTCAACAGGGGGAGGGGCTTAAAAGTACAATAATAACTACATAAACAGAATATAAAAATAGTGGCAGTGGCATCAGGACATGAAGGCAGAGGTGAAGCAGCTGTGAGCCTTTGTGGATTCCCCATAACATATTCAGTAACGCTGTACATGTCGTTTATGCAGTTTGTATATATATATATATATCTATATATATATATATATATATACGGTATATATATATATATGTATATATATATATATCCTATATATATAGGCCTACATATATATATATAATCTATCTATAGACTTGTGTAGCCTACTTGTACTATGTGAGTGAAATGGGGACTTGTTACATGTGGCAAATAAAGATAGCCTACTTCAACTTGTATATAGCACTACATTTATATACTATACATTTATTATAGCACTACATTTATATATACATTTATTATAGCACTACATTTATATACTATACATTTATTATAGCACTACATTTCTCTGGTGCAACACCTGTCAGGTTATGAATGCAGAGACTTCTTGAACGCGCTCTGAATGGGAGCTGCTGACTGGAGGGTGTTTTTGGATCTGGAGATTTCTCGGAAGTACGAGTTCACTTTGTTCCAGCCTGAACTTTCACCCCATTTTCTTTCCGAAGCCACCATGGCGCCATCTAGGGGATTGTTGTCAACCATGCCCTTTAACCCAATGTATTTCCTCAGGAAGGCTGCAGTGCCACCTAGAGGCAGAATATGCCCAAAGTCAAGCAATCCCAGCACCAGCATCAACTCAATAGCTTAGAAATTACAAGAAGGTTCTGTCTGTAGCCTCAGAATTTGACTATGATTGATTGATAGATGTATTATTTCTTGTGTGTGTGTGTGTGTGTGTGTGTGTGTGTGTGTCTCTGTGTGTGTGTGTGTGTGTGTGTGTGTGGTGGGTGTGTGTGTGTGTGTGTGTGTGTGTCTGTGTGTGTCTGTGTGTGTCTGTGTGTGTGTGTCCTGCACACAAGGTGTCCGACCCTCATGGGCTTCAAGACACCAACATCAATCACCGCTGCAGTGGTCAACATAAATCGTAAGTCAACTCATTTGTACGACTAATCATTTGTTTCACTCAATAGTCTCAGAGAAGCACCCTAATATGGCAGTGCAGGCTCCATTCAACAAGGCCCTGTCGTTTTCATACATGTAGCAATCACAATAAAACAGTACTTGCCTTCAACACAAGGTTGTTGTCCGTCAAGTTGGGGTATTGGTGTTCTTAAAGGTATACTATGCAACTATTTCATCAACTCATTCCCTGCCATCTGTGGTAACATATTTGAATGTTCTCTTTATCCAACTAACTATGGGTGCTTCTTCCTGTGTAATCTTTGCATGACATTGCTGACAGCTTGACACCCGTCTGTAAACGTTGTATCAGGTCCAGCTTGACACCCGTCTGTAAACGTTGCCAATCAGGTCCAGCTTGACACCCGTCTGTAAACGTTGCATCAGGTCCAGCTTGACACCCGTCTGTAAACGTTGCATCAGGTCCAGCTTGACACCCGTCTGTAAACGTTGTTAATCAGGTCCAGCTTGGCAAAAATCTCATCGATAAATATCCAGAGTTGCTCAAAGAGCAACAGAAATAGCGGATGTGATAGACACAATTATTACATTCCCTCAAATAAGTCGTCAAACCAGTCTTATTTATTGTGACAAGCAACCCCCCCCCCCCAGCGTCGGAGTTTTACGGCTCGTTAAACTCCGCTGGGGGGGGGGGGGGGTTAACATGACTTGATTGTTGCAGCTTGCGGATTTCCTCGTTAATAATGAGGAAATGCGCAAGCTGCAACAATCAAGTCACGTTAAACCGGACCTTGTACACATAATTATTTTACAGCGGGGCATTCAAAAATAAGGTGGATAGCTGTACTTTAAACAGTTGACATAAATAGCATTACAGAAATTAATATTAGTTGGTATAACAAAGCAATTTATTTTGAAGTAATAATACAAGTCCTAAGACAGTAATTTAAGGTCCAAGAGTAACATTTCTTCTAATCATTAAATTTGTCTTTACTTGAGACTTTAGTCTTAAACAATCTGTTCATCTAACTTTCAGTTGATTAACTTTACTTGGGGGTCAAGGTGAGACAATCACTTTCAATAAATAGAATAGAAATAGAAATAAAACAATAGTAATTTATTGTCATTGTACAGAATATACCACCAAAGTATGTTTCAGCATTCAGAAAAAAACTGCTCAGTAGTTTTCCACCCTCTTCATTAGTTTACTCTTCCTGGTGAGATATCTTGTAATGTGTGATCTCCTGTCACAGCTCATAGTGTGAAAACCACAAAGACTCCTGATTACAAGACAGACAGGTGTATCATGTGACAGACAGGTGTATCATGTGACACACAGGTGTATCATGTGACAGACAGTTGTATCATGTGACATACGGGTGTATCGTGTGACAGACAGGTGTATCATGTGACAGACAGTTGTATCATGTGACATACGGGTGTATCGTGTGACAGACAGGTATCATGTGACAGACAGTTGTATCATGTGACAGACAGGTGTATCGTGTGAAAAGAAACAGCGATCTGATGACTTCGACCATCGGCTGCTGTCTCCATAGTCAAGTCAGAGTGCTGACCTTGAAACACCGTCAAGGTTGAGTAAATCTGAGTGAGTCCAGAGGTGATTCTTCACAAAAGAGCCCAAATTGTCTGTCAACTGTAATAACATATTTGGATCAGTGTCAAATGAGTGGACATTTTGGACACACATATTTATAACGCAATCACACACTTTACAAACACCGGTCAACTTACAAAATGCAAACGGTAAAACAGCTTTGACTTTTGGCAAAAACATTTGCTTTGTTTCAACCCATCAAGAAAACGATCATGGAATGACTTAGATGTCCTCGCTAAAGATCCACACTGCATGCAGACACCTGCTCAATGACTCACACAACCTGCTCAATGACTCACACAAGCTAACACGCGCGGACGCACACATGGCACCCCACATGGCACCTGCACGTCCACAGGTGACAGGTGATGGATGATACAGGACAGTGTGAGAGGCTGTAGGCTCACACCCTGATGTGGATGGTCTTACGATAAACCTCAAAATCCTCTGGTACAGTATCTGTAGAAAAACACAGATTATATAACTACATGTTTGATCCATGAGAAACTGCAAAACATGTGACAGGGACTGACTGGTGTTTTAACATGTACAGAACCAACAGAAACAGAACCTACCATTGCAACGGTAGCCCAGATTGGACCAGATGATTTGCTCTTGGGAGAAACAGAAGACACCCAGTCTGCCTCCCTTCATGGAGGAGTCGATGACCACACCTGAGTCTGCTACCAGCGTCATGCCTTCATACAGCCTCACCCTGCCAACCAGGACACAGTTTGATTAGCTAAACTACATCATGATACATGACCGAACAGGCCATCAGTCAACATCACTTAAAGCAGCTACGAGCAACTTTTTCGATTCTTATTAAACAGTATAATTACAATATTGATGCATCACATCTTACCTATAATAGTAGCTGAGACCAAAGCCGTGTCAATCGGAGATTGCTCCCTTAGGTGATTATTAAGTCTGTGTCTGTCTAAACTCGCGTCAACAGGGGGCTCTCTCTCTCTCTCTCCTTACCGCCGGACCGGCTACACCCGGAAGTGAAACGCAGCTGCCTGCCTACCCCGTTCGCGCTGCCTAGCAACATAACATAAACAATGTGAACGCCACGCATACTCTCGGGAACATCTCTCGTTATATTCTAACAGGTTTTTTGGAAGTTATTTTGTGGTTATGGCCGAAGTGGCTGCTGCAAACCGTTTCATTTCACTTCCTGATCTGCCCTGGCCACAGACAGACTAACACTGGCCGATTCACTCGGGGTTCAAGCGAGACTACTCTGCGTTGGTCTCGTCGACTATTAGAGGTAAGATGTGATGCATTGATATTAAATTTATACTGTTTAATAACAATCGAAAAAGTTGCTCGTAGCTGCTTTAATGTGTTTTCTTTAATCTGGTGGAAGCATTTTTCAATCAAAAGTGAAACGACACAGATATGATGGTTTATAGTGGGAGTGACCCTGCCCGCCCCATTCACTTCAATACAACTGGCCCGAAAGCCAAATTTGAAAGCTGTGAGGTGAGTGATGTCCTTGCTTACAACAAGGAAGAGCACTGTCCTACTTGGAATGCTCTGGCAGGGTACAAAGTACTGCTGTAGGTGAACATACTCATTGCAAGGCAAGATAAGCTTGGATGAGGGTCACCTGATGTATCCGACATGTGGGCGATGGGTGAGGTGCCAGCGGTAGGACGTGCGGTCCCTCCAGCCCACGTTGCGAGGGTCCTTCCACAGCAGGGTGACCTCCCCCGGGGTGTCACCGGTGTGCCACAGGGCATTACGCAGATACTCCCCTGGACCTGTACGTGACTTCACAGCCTGGAGAGGTAACAGAGGTTAAGACCTGGACCTGTACGTGACTTCACAGCCTGGAGAGGTAACAGAGGTTAAGACCTGGACCTGTACGTGACTTCACAGCCTGGAGAGGTAACAGAGGTTAAGACCTGGACCTGTACGTGACTTCACAGCCTGGAGAGGTAACAGAGGTATAAGACCTGTAGGTGACTTCACAGCCTGGAGAGGTAACAGAGGTTAAGACCTGTACGTGACTTCACAGCCTGGAGAGGTAACAGAGGTTAAGACCTGTACGTGACTTCACAGTCTGGAGAGGTAACAGAGGTTAAGACCTGTATGTGACTTCACAGCCTGGAGAGGTAACAGAGGTTAAGACCTGTACGTGACTTCACAGCCTGGAGAGGTAACAGAGGTTAAGACCTGTATGTGACTTCACAGCCTGGAGAGGTAACAGAGGTTAAGACCTGTACGTGACTTCACAGTCTGGAGAGGTAACAGAGGTTAAGACCTGTACGTGACTTCACAGCCTGGAGAGGTAACAGAGGTTAAGACCTGTATGTGACTTCACAGCCTGGAGAGGTAACAGAGGTTAAGACCTGTACGTGACTTCACAGCCTGGAGAGGTAACAGAGGTTAAGACCTGTACGTGACTTCACAGCCTGGAGAGGTAACAGAGGTTAAGACCTGTATGTGACTTCACAGTCTGGAGAGGTAACAGAGGTTAAGACCTGTACGTGACTTCACAGCCTGGAGAGGTAACAGAGGTTAAGACCTGTACGTGACTTCACAGTCTGGAGAGGTAACAGAGGTTAAGACCTGTACGTGACTTCACAGTCTGGAGAGGTAACAGAGGTATAAGACCTGTACGTGACTTCACAGCCTGGAGAGGTAACAGAGGTTAAGACCTGGACCTGTACGTGACTTCACAGCCTGGAGAGGTAACAGAGGTTAAGACCTGGACCTGTACGTGACTTCACAGTCTGGAGAAGTAACAGAGGTTAAGACCTGTACGTGACTTCACAGCCTGGAGAGGTAACAGAGGTTAAGACCTGTACGTGACTTCACAGCCTGGAGAGGTAACAGAGGTTAAGACCTGTATGTGACTTCACAGCCTGGAGAGGTAACAGAGGTTAAGACCCCAGAGAGAATATCTGCACTTCAGCTGACAAACCACGCCAGACCGGTGCCTCTCAGACAAGGGGACTGAGATAACACATGTGAAAAAAGAAATCTGGAGCGCACGGTCAAAGTTAGGCAATTAATAGGTGCAAACAATAAGACTAACGTTTCAACACGCAAAGTGTCTTCTTCAGAGTCAAACGGTTAAGTCCCCTCACTTCCTCTCCAATGGAAATGCAAATCAAGAAGACCTGCAACACTGTGGCAGCTCTTCAGAAGGTTGGTTTTGCAAATACATCCTGACGAAGAGCCTGTGAGGGCTCAAAACGTTAATAAACCGTTAATATTAGAAGGAAGGGACTCACCTTAAGCTGCAGCCCTGGCTGGGCCATGGCCCTGAAGGGAAGGGACTGCCAGTAGGTCTGCTCAGTCTGCTTCCACATCACCACGTAGAACCTGGATGAGTCCTGGTAGCCGAAGATGAAGCCGACGTAGTCGTCGTCTGTAGCCGTGTTAATGTGGAACGTCCCTTCAAAGTCCACCCCGTTAAAGGCTGTGTACCCTGATGGCCAGAGAGAGAACATTAAAGACTGTGTACCCTGATGACCAGAGAGAACGTTTAAACGCCAATTAGTAAGTAGGACCAAACCATGTCAAAGTAGGTCAGTGGGTCACAAACTTTTTGGGCTTCAGTACCTTTCCCTGATTTCGGAATTTACTCAACTACATTATTTTTCAGCCCCATTTGGGGGTGTAGGCGTGTATTACAGATACACAGAGGGACAGACAAGTTCAAGTTTATTATATAGATAATAATCTATAATAATAGATAATAATCTATTATATAGATATAGAGGATATTTTACTGTAAGTATGACCTCATAACACTTAACAAGTACATCTCATATTAAGATGTAGATTAATCAGAAGCAACACAGCATTAGCAATACTGTAGTTAGCTCTCTGCCAAACACTGGAATTTCCTAGCCTGAAAGGAACTTTCAACCCCCCATGACATCACCAAATGCCCAAATTTCCCAGACGCACTTGAATGCAACGCTACTAATCATGTGTTCCAATTATGGAACTTCATCAGTCACTCAGTCACAGACATTTGCGTGTGTAGAGCTGCCTCCGCTAGTCGCAGGTCAGCTAAAAAAAAGAGGAGAATAGCTCTAGGTTACGTTAAATAAGGCTTACAGACTTACCTATTGCTAAACCCGGGTCACTGTTCATGGTTTGGACAATCTCCATGCCCTGAAAAAATGATGGCAGTAACATTAACATTCAGCTATCAATTAGCATGAATAAACATTAGATGGGGGCAACCTCAGATGCAAAGATAGCTCATAACCATGAATTTGACTACTGAATATTTGATCAAATGTAATGTATTTTTCACCTTGTTGAGGACTATCCAGTTGGGGTCGATTTGAGCGTCTCCCTCTGGATCCAAGATGACTGTTTGGAAGGCCCTGAAGTCGGTCATGGTGACCTCTGAACTCTCTGGACAGGCGTCGATAGAGTCCATCACCGAGTCCCCATCAAAATCTGTCTCGCACAAATCACCAACACCGTTTCCTGGTTGGATCAAGAAGAAATAAAAACAAACGCAGCAATCAGAATGATACATCACATGCGATAGAACTTTCAACACAGAAAATATTGTCTAACCAGTAACTGATAGGGGTGGGAATCACTAGACGCCCCACGATACGATATTATCACAACACTAAACCTCATCTAAGATGTTAAATCCTAGCTCCTCTTCCCAACAATGTTTTATATTATCTACAGAAGGTCCATTCATAGAGATGAGATATTCATGTATTTTGGCAAGTCTCCCACTTTGAAAATGCAAAAGTATATTAGTCATGTTGTCCAGGTGTGTTTTGGGTAAGAGGGGAAATCAGGGAATTTCTTCTTAATAAAATCCCTCACCTGTAAATCAACCAGATACCTTTAAGAGATACAGACACCCCAACTTCCAGTCACTTCCTATATCTGTGAAATATAGGTGTAGCCACTACCACGCCCACTTAGGAAACTGGCCAGCCAATGAAGTTTCATACCATTGATAGACAGCCAATCACAAGCTGATGACTGCACCGATTTACTGTAGGAGAAAAGTACCATTTCTTACTATTGGCGGAGCCTGCAGTGGAGTGTCTCTATCTATATTAAAGATCTCTGATGCAACATAATGAAGCCACAACAATCCTGACAAAGCAACAATGGCGTTGATACCGTCAGTGTCTGTCTGACTGGGGTTAGCCATGAGTCGGCAGTACCGTCAGTGTCTGTCTGACTGGGGTTAGCCATGAGTCGGCAGTTGTCAGGTCCGGGAGGTCCCACATCAGGGATGCCATCGTTGTCGTCATCGTCATCACAGTCGTCTCCTATCCCATCATTGTCCGAGTCCAGCTGAGAGCTGTTGGGGACGCTGGGACAGTTGTCTCTGCTGTCTTGATGACCGTCCTCATCCCTGAAATCAAACTATCTGTGTTAATGAACATTCATTACACAGACTGTGCTTGCTATTGTGTTTTTTTAATTCCGCATTCCAGTTGTACTGAGAACTAGCAATTTACCAGTTGACATCATGGGAACTGGGATTTCCTGCTCTGAACTCAGGGGAACCTCACCAACCCTGACCTCAAAATCTAAAATGGCAGCTCTGCGCTTCAACATTATTGAAAGTTGTAGTAATACACTGTTTATTAACACTTGTGTCTTAGGCCATGTTCAGACCAGGAGGCCAAATCTGATTGGTGAATTTTAGTGACCTATTAATGACTTTATCCAGATTGGTTTTATGAGTCTGGACGCTCCAAGTCTGATTTGTGTCACTTGTCCCAAATCACATATGGAGGTAGTTTCCAATCTGCTTTCGACTGATGTGACTTCAGTGCAGACGCGCAGATCCACCAAATCTGATTTGAACGTCACTCACAACTCGTCATCAAATGCTTCTGCGCAGGATTACCACGTCACCAACGTACGTATTTACTCACGCCCACGTCGTTACCATAGCAACCCATGCAGATAGGCTGTTTAGGTCTGGACACACAGATCCGACTTGAGAATCAGATTTGTGGCAGTGCGGACACACTCCCAAATCAGATTTGCGAAACCAATCAAGATAATGATGATTAATGACTTTATCAGCAAATCGGATTTGCCTGTAATGTGAACATGGCCTTATTTGTGTCTCATTAAATCAGTTGTACACACAGTACTAACTTCTATCTGTGGACATTTTGCTACAGTGTTTGTATGTATGCAAAATACAGCGTAATGCATTGTGTTATCCACTGTTAATGCTAACAATAGCTAGACTGGCTAGAACTAACCCTGGCTGGTTTTCCGAATGCGATCAACTCGGGTGTGACATCACTCAACTGGGAAATTCCTAGTTCCCAGTGCAACTGGAATGCAGGATAAGGCTTGTGACAGTAGAGATGCTGATTAAAGCTGGGGGGGGAGATTAAGGTTCTGAGTGCTCAAATGTCCATTACTTACATGTCCTCATTGGTGTCACACACATCACCAACTAGGTCATTATCCATATCCGACTGCAGAGATCAATTGAAATCCAGAGGAGAAATTAAACAAATACATGACATGACAAGTCAAAAAGTAAGTCAATACATGACATATCGTATCGAAGACTATAACAACACATTACAACCGTGGTTAATAACAAAAGTGGATAAAACCCCATGGGGTAAACCATTCCATTGCACGGTGGAAAGCCATAGTAATTATAGGCTATACCAGTGTTCCACCAGTGAACTTAGATCAATCTTTTTTTTTTTTTTTTATGTTTTTTTCCCGATTTTTTTTATCCCATTTTTATCCCCCGTTTAGTGCTCATTTGAATTACTCAATCCTGGTTGCTACTCCATCCTCTGCCGATCTGGGGAGAGCCGAGAC
>NC_139643.1:52800271-52952771 GCF_964638095.1 Poromitra crassiceps | reverse complement strand
TGAGAGAGTCTGACCTGGTAGAAGACCTAGTCAGAGGAGGGGAGATGTGAGACAGAGTCTGACCTGGTAGGAGACCTAGTCAGAGGAGAGGAGATGTGAGACAGAGTCTGACCTGGCAGGAGACCTAGTCAGAGGAGGGGAGATGTGAGACAGAGTCTGACCTGGCAGGAGACCTAGTCAGAGGAGAGGAGATGTGAGACAGAGTCTGACCTGGCAGGAGACCTAGTCAGAGGAGGGGAGATGTGAGACAGAGTCTGACCTGGCAGGAGACCTAGTCAGAGGAGGGGAGATGTGAGACAGAGTCTGACCTGGCAGGAGACCTAGTCAGAGGAGAGAAGATGTGAGAGAGTGTGACCTGGCCGGAGACCTAGTCAGAGGAGAGGAGATGTGAGACAGAGTCTGACCTGGTAGGAGACCTAGTCAGAGGAGAGGAGATGTGAGACAGAGTCTGACCTGGCAGGAGACCTAGTCAGAGGAGAGGAGATGTGAGACAGAGTCTGACCTGGTAGGAGACCTAGTCAGAGGAGAGGAGATGTGAGACAGAGTCTGACCTGGCAGGAGACCTAGTCAGAGGAGAGGAGAGGAGATGTGAGAGAGTCTGACCTGGCAGGAGACCTAGTCAGAGGAGAGGAGATGTGAGACAGAGTCTGACCTGGTAGGAGACCTAGTCAGAGGAGAGGAGATGTGAGAGAGTCTGACCTGGTAGAAGACCTAGTCAGAGGAGAGGAGATGTGAGAGAGTCTGACCTGGTAGAAGACCTAGTCAGAGGAGGGGAGATGTGAGACAGAGTGTGACCTGGTAGGAGACCTAGTCAGAGGAGAGGAGATGTGAGACAGAGTCTGACCTGGTAGAAGACCTAGTCAGAGGAGAGGAGAGGAGATGTGAGAGAGTCTGACCTGGCAGGAGACCTCTCCATCACGCTGCATCACACAGTGGGCGTTGCTGTCACACGGGTTGTACCCCAGAGATGCGCAGGAACGACGCAGGAAACAGCCACTGGTCTGATTCCCCTCATAACCATCCTTACACTCAGCACACCTGAACGAGCCCTGTAGGGGGGGGGGGGGGGGGGGGGCAGTGGCTCTCAAACCTTTTCATGTCAAGGAGCGCTAAGTTGACACAAATAAGACCACATTCTGTCATTGTGTTACTTATGGGAGGTCTGGTTTCTCACTGCCACTATGAAAGTGTTAAATGACTTCATAAGTGCTATTGATTCTAAAGAATATTGTGCTGCGTTGTTCTTAGACCTGTCAAAGGCTTTTGACACGGTCGACCACTATGTCTTGTCTCAGAGATTGGAGGATATTGGAATGTCTTCAAAAGCGGTCAAATGGTTTGGCAACTACTTGAGTGGCAGAACACAGAGGGTTCGGGTTGATGGTGTGTGCTCAAACGCCTTGTCTATTCAAAACGGTGTCCCCCAGGGATCCATATTGGGTCCCATTTTATTTACTATTTATATAAATGTCTTGTGTCAATGTGTCAAATGTAAGTATCGCCAAATTTCATTTTTATGCGGATGACACCGTTTTGCATTGTTCTGCTTCATCATTAGCAAGTGCCACAGAACATCTGCAATCTGCCTTTGATGTTATTCAGAATAATCTTCATCAATTGAGACTTGTGCTAAATTCTGACAAGACTAAAATTATGTGCTTTTCAAAATCAAAGAAGACAGAGGATGGCTGTCAGATTGTTACACTAAATAAGAAAGTGATTGAACGAGTTTCTGTCTACAAATACCTGGGTTTTTTAAACACCATATTGAGTGTCTTACAAAGAAACAGACAGAGTTGAACTCACCTCTGTGTTGAGGCAGACAGAGTTGAACTCACCTCTGTGTTGACACAGACAGAGTTGAACTCACCTCTGTGTTGAGGCAGACAGAGTTGAACTCACCTCTGTGTTGACACAGACAGAGTTGAACTCACCTCTGTGTTGAGGCAGACAGAGTTGAACTCACCTCTGTGTTGACACAGACAGAGTTGAACTCACCTCTGTGTTGATGCAGACAGAGTTGAACTCACCTGTGTTGATGCAGACAGAGTTGAACTCACCTCTGTGTTGATGCAGACGGAGTTGAACTCACCTCTGTGTTGATGCAGACAGAGTTGAACTCACCTCTGTGTTGAGGCAGACAGAGTTGAACTCACCTCTGTGTTGACACAGACAGAGTTGAACTCACCTCTGTGTTGATGCAGACAGAGTTGAACTCACCTCTGTGTTGATGCAGACAGAGTTGAACTCACCTCTGTGTTGATGCAGACAGAGTTGAACTCACCTCTGTGTTGATGCAGACGGAGTTGAACTCACCTCTGTGTTGATGCAGACAGAGTTGAACTCACCTCTGCGTTGACGCAGACGGAGTTGAACTCACCTCTGTGTTGATGCAGACAGAGTTGAACTCACCTCTGCGTTGACGCAGACGGAGTTGAACTCACCTCTGTGTTGATGCAGACAGAGTTGAACTCACCTCTGTGTTGATGCAGACGGAGTTGAACTCACCTCTGTGTTGATGCAGACAGAGTTGAACTCACCTCTGCGTTGACGCAGACGGAGTTGAACTCACCTCTGTGTTGATGCAGACAGAGTTGAACTCACCTCTGTGTTGATGCAGACGGAGTTGAACTCACCTCTGTGTTGATGCAGACAGAGTTGAACTCACCTCTGTGTTGACACAGACAGAGTTGAACTCACCTCTGTGTTGATGCAGACGGAGTTGAACTCACCTCTGTGTTGATGCAGACAGAGTTGAACTCACCTCTGTGTTGACGCAGACAGAGTTGAACTCACCTCTGTGTTGATGCAGACAGAGTTGAACTCACCTCTGTGTTGATGCAGACGGAGTTGAACTCACCTCTGTGTTGACACAGACAGAGTTGAACTCACCTCTGTGTTGATGCAGACAGAGTTGAACTCACCTCTGTGTTGATACAGACAGAGTTGAACTCACCTCTGTGTTGATGCAGACAGAGTTGAACTCACCTCTGTGTTGACACAGACAGAGTTGAACTCACCTCTGTGTTGACACAGACAGAGTTGAACTCACCCTTTGTGTTGATGCAGACAGAGTTGAACTCACCTCTGTGTTGATGCAGACAGAGTTGAACTCACCTCTGTGTTGATGCAGACAGAGTTGAACTCACCTCTGTGTTGATGCAGACAGAGTTGGGAACACAGTTGTTGGAAAGCTCCGCACACTCATCGACATCGAGACACTCCTGCAGAAATTAGCAACACAACAGCTCAGGTAGAGGTGCCACCTTCCTCTAAACTAGGGGTTCCCAAACTTTCAGACCAAGAACAGTACCACCAACATTTCCCCCCCATCAAATACAATGTGCTGATTTAAGCATGTAATAAAGCCCTGAGCCTAACCTTCCATTTGTGTTTGGATTCTGGACTTTCTATTCGAGAGGGAGCAGGTTGAGGGAGCAGCTGGTGAGGATAGGAAGCTTCACCTCCTCTACAGTAGTTACAAACATAGGCGCTCCCCAGGGGTGTGTTCTCAGTTCTCTTCTAGATTTACTTTTCACTCATGATTGCTTTGCTAAACATGATTTGAATCGCTTTTTTTACAAATTTGTGGATGACACCGTGATGGGAAGAATACAGAATAATGATGATTCCGCCTATAGACAGAGGTGAAGGACCTGATAGACAGGAGGTGAAGGACCTGATAGACAGGAGGTGAAGGACCTGATAGACAGGAGGTGAAGGACCTGATATACAGGAGGTGAAGGACTTGATAGACAGGAGGTGAAGGACTTGATAGACAGGAGGTGAAGGACTTGATAGACAGGAGGTGAAGGACCTGATAGACAGGAGGTGAAGGACTTGATAGAGTGGTGCACTGACAACAATCTTGATCTAAATGTCACCAAGACTAAAGAAATTGATTTCCGGTCAAATGGGTGTATGCACATTGCCCTTCGCTATCCGGGTTCTGGGCCAAAATATTTGACTGGTACTCTAAGGCCTATAAAATCGCCATCTTCGGCTGCTCGGAATCCTCTCTGCTCCTTCCTGCGGCTGTGCAACAGTCTCTGACGCAGAGGACGACTGTCACCAAGAGACTCATTCTGAAGGAGTGGAAGTCCCCCTCCCCACCTTCTTTACGGCTGTGGCTGACAGACATGGTCTCAGTTATATGTATGGAGAGACTCAGGTTCCTGAGGACCAACTCACTTAAGAAATTCTCAACTATCTGGGACCCATTCCTCCTGGTGTACTTTGACGAGGTTAAAAGCGACAAGTAACTTGCCCAGCTGATTTCTAATGGACTTGCGTGGGATTCTATGGACAACATCTCTCACAAGCACATTTGCACATTACGCGACAGGTAGCACCACATTGTGATATGTGTATGTTTTTTCTTTCCTTTCTTTTCCGTGTCTTAGTTTGTTTTTTGTTTTTTCATGTTCTGATTTTTTTTTTTTTTTTTTAATACAATATTGGGGGGGGGGGGGGGGGTCATTTTGGATGAGTTTATGCTATTTCAAAGGTATAAATTGAGTTGGGATTAAAACAGAAATGATTTGGAGTAACTAGAACTCCATAGGTAGTCTCGGCAGTATTTGTCTCTAAAATGTCACCTTGTCATCGTACCTGATGGTGTCACCGTGTCATCGTACCTGATGGTGGCTCTTGGCAAAGTCGACACCGAGCCCGCTGAGCTGAGGTCCAGTGTAGCCGGCAGGACAGGGCTCGCAGCTGAAGCCTTTGACAGAGTTCACACAGCCCTCTGCTCTGAAGCACGGCCGGGCCAGGGCACACTGCAGGGAGGAAACAGAGTTAGCATGGCCAGGCCAGGGCACACTGCAGGGAGGAAACAGAGTTAGCATGGTCGGGCCAGGTCACACTGCAGCGAGGAAACAGAGTTAGCATGGCCAGGCCAGGTCACACTGCAGGGAGGAAACAGATTTAGCATGGTCGGGCCAGGGCACACTGCAGCGAGGAAACAGAGTTAGCATGGTCGGGCCAGGGCACACTGCAGCGAGGAAACAGAGTTAGCATGGCCAGGCCAGGTCACACTGCAGGGAGGAAACAGAGTTAGCATGGCCAGGCCAGGTCACACTGCAGGGAGGAAACAGAGTTAGCATGGCCAGGCCAGGGCACACTGCAGCGAGGAAACAGAGTTAGCATGGCCAGGCCAGGTCACACTGCAGGGAGGAAACAGAGTTAGCATGGCCAGGCCAGGGCACACTGCAGCGAGGAAACAGAGTTAGCATGGCCTGGCCAGGGCACACTGCAGGGAGGAAACAGAGTTAGCATGGCCAGGCCAGGTCACACTGCAGGGAGGAAACAGAGTTAACATGGCCTGGCCAGGGCACACTGCAGGGAGGAAACAGAGTTAGCATGGTCGGGCCAGGGTACACTGCAGCGAGGAAACAGAGTTAGCATGGCCAGGCCAGGTCACACTGCAGGGAGGAAACAGAGTTAGCATGGCCAGGCCAGGTCACACTGCAGGGAGGAAACAGAGTTAGCATGGCCAGGCCAGGGCACACTGCAGCGAGGAAACAGAGTTAGCATGGCCAGGCCAGGTCACACTGCAGGGAGGAAACAGAGTTAGCATGGCCAGGCCAGGGCACACTGCAGCGAGGAAACAGAGTTAGCATGGACAGGCCAGGGAACACTGCAGCGAGGAAACAGAGTTAGCATGGCTGGGCCAGGGCACACTGCAGCGAGGAAACAGAGTTAGCATGGACAGGCCAGGGAACACTGCAGGGAGGAAACAGAGTTAGCATGGCCAGGCCAGGGCACACTGCAGCGAGGAAACAGAGTTAGCATGGCCTGGCCAGGGCACACTGCAGCGAGGAAACAGAGTTAGCATGGCCAGGCCAGGTCACACTGCAGGGAGGAAACAGAGTTAGCATGGCCAGGCCAGGTCACACTGCAGGGAGGAAACAGAGTTAGCATGGCCAGGCCAGGGCACACTGCAGCGAGGAAACAGAGTTAGCATGGCCAGGCCAGGTCACACTGCAGGGAGGAAACAGAGTTAGCATGGCCAGGCCAGGGCACACTGCAGCGAGGAAACAGAGTTAGCATGGACAGGCCAGGGAACACTGCAGCGAGGAAACAGAGTTAGCATGGCTGGGCCAGGGCACACTGCAGCGAGGAAACAGAGTTAGCATGGACAGGCCAGGGAACACTGCAGCGAGGAAACAGAGTTAGCATGGCCAGGCCAGGGCACACTGCAGCGAGGAAACAGAGTTAGCATGGCCGGGCCAGGGCACACTGCAGCGAGGAAACAGCATGGACAGGCCAGGGCACACTGCAGCGAGGAAACAGAGTTAGCAAGGCCGGGCCAGGGCACACTGCAGGGAGGAAACAGAGTTAGCATGGCCGGGCCAGGGCACACTGCAGCGAGGAAACAGCATGGCCGGGCCAGGGCACACTGCAGGGAGGAAACAGCATGGCCGGGCCTCAAAGCCCCATGATACACACTGACCAGAGAGACAAACTCTGGTTTGAGCAGGTAAAACAGCCGGCATTTCGAACAGGAAGTCATATCACAAATGGGTAAAGTGGACGGGGCTATATGTAAGGTGTATATATAAGGTGAATATGATTGTGTATTGTTTTCTTCATTGCCTATTTACATGTTGAATAACTTGATGATGGCGGGCATATGCATATGACTATGTGCAAACTAGACAAAGTGGTTACAGCGTTACATTATTGTGGTTCTCAAAAATTATTTTGCAAGTTTGGCAGGTCTGCATGTGCCCCTTATTAGCACTGAGCACCCCTCTAAAGGTCTCTGCACGGCCCTGCTGTTACAGAAACATCTTATTCTGCCTACCAACATTGTATTAGCTCGTAACTATGAGTAGACTAACATGTTACTACACATATAATACCTCTGCCTACCAACATTGTATTAGCTCGTAACTATGAGTAGACTAACATGTTACTACACATATAATACCTCTGCCTACCAACATTGTATTAGCTCATAACTATGAGTAGACTAACATGTTACTACACATATAATACCTCTGCCTACCAACATTGTATTAGCTCGTAACTATGAGTAGACTAACATGTTACTACACATATAATACCTTTGCCTACCAACATTGTATTAGCTCGTAACTATGAGTAGAGTAACATGTTACTACACATATAATACCTCTGCCTACCAACATTGTATTAGCTCGTAACTATGAGTAGACTAACATGTTACTACACATATAATACCTCTGCCTACCAACATTGTATTAGCTCGTAACTATGAGTAGACTAACATGTTACTACACATATAATACCTCTGCCTACCAACATTGTATTGGCTCGTAACTATGAGTAGACTAACATGTTACTACACATATAATACCTCTGCCTACCAACATTGTATTAGCTCGTAACTATGAGTAGACTAACATGTTACTACACATATAATACCTCTGCCTACCAACATTGTATTAGCTCGTAACTATGAGTAGACTAACATGTTACTACACATATAATACCTCTGCCTACCAACATTGTATTAGCTCGTAACTATGAGTGGACTAACATGGTACTACACATATAATACCTCGTCAACGTCCTGACAGTGGCTGCCGTTACCCAGCATGCCATTGGGGCAGAGCCCACAGCTGTAGCCCGGGTATTCCCTGGTCTCTGTGCACGACACGCCTTTATAACAAGGGCTGGGCTCGCAGCGAGACTGGGGCTCGTGGAAACCTACGGACACAAGCAAGCAAGAGGGAAGTTGTATGGAAAGAGACATTGAAGTTGCTGTTTGCAAGCGCGTGAGTAAGTGCATGCGTCCAGTGCATATGCCAGAATCAGGAGCTGTAACCAACAGCGGCGACCTCTAGCAGGATAAAGCCAGCAACAATTTTAGCCAGCAACAATTTTAGGGTGCGGTTGTTTCAGGTTGTTTTAGGGTTAGGGTTAGGGTCTGGGTTAGGGGGTTAGGGGGTTAGGGTCAGGGTTAGGGTTAAAATCGCTAAACCGGAAGTCAAATTGTGGGAGAATGTTGCTCACTTCACGGAGATGCAACCTCTGGTGTTCGTTTTTTTTCAGATACAGGAAAAGAAAAGAAAAGAAAGAAAAAACATACATACACTCCAAAATCACAACACAGTGCCACCAGTAAATATATATATACATACGGTATATATATATGAGTGGGATCCCACACAAGGGAGAGAGACCGGCCGGGCGAATCACCCATCACCCCTAACCTCGTCAAGGTAGGCCAGAAACGGGTCCCAAATAGTTTGAAATCTCCCAGGTGAGTTGGTCCTCAAGAACCTGAGTCTCTCCATTCGTATAACAGAGATCATGTCCACCAACCACAACTGAAAAGAGGGTGGAGTGGGGGACTTCTATTTCTGCAGAATGAGTTTGACCTCTGGTGGTCTTTAAAGTCGAAGTGAACCAGAACGGAATGCAACAGCGTGAGCGTCGGAGACTGAAAACAAATCTTGTCTGAGATGACAGGGTTGAGAGGCATATAGGGTGTTGATGATTTGATTTGACAATTCTGGGGACTGGCTTTGGCATTGGCCAATCCTGGTGTGTTCCACCCCCAAATCGAGTGGGATTCAGTGTGTTGTCGTGCTACGCGAGTGGGATCCGCCGAGTACCAGGCAGCCAGCTGATTCTGTGCGGAACGAGCAGACAATCCGATGCATGGGTGCTGCGCGCCCGCCTGGAATCTCCGAGGGGCGACCCCTGACAACCAGGCGCGCGCCATTATTGCTATTGCGGTAAATACAATATTCCTGGAATGCAAGTTTTAACGAGCCATTTACATTTCTTTGCATTCTTAAGCATTACCGTTTTCTTTATTGTGTAGATCAAAATACAATTGGCCAAGTTAGTAGTTAGTTTATGGGATAGGAATTCTGCCAGATAGGCGCCATTTTCTCTTTACTTTGGAAGAGAAAATTATCCTGAAATGAAGATTTGATTGACAGCTGCCATGTCGTGATATGATTGGTTGAAATGGGGTAGAAATTTGATAGTACTAGGTGACGTCAGCAAACTGTAGATTACTGTTATCAATGAAATCTTGAAAAATGATCTTTTGATGTGAAAAAGTGTGAAAAACTAAAGAAATTAGATTTTTGTGATTTTGTTTGCATACATTATTAAATAGGTGCACTGCATACCCAGGTATGTGAACTAAAAGAAAATAAAAGTCATTTTTGGGTTCAGCTCGACTTTAACGTAAGGACAGGCTGATATTGAAATAGCTCGCTGACACATAAGGGGGATTCCTCATCTTTCAAGTGAGATATACAAAGCAGCTGAGTCATACTCACCACAGGCTTGACACTCCAGGATGGTGTTCCTGATCAGTGACATCTCCTTCACCTGCACAGGTAGCACACACACAGCAATCAAAACAGAAGATAATGCCTATGTAGCACCTCTATTCTGAATTGAAATGATAGCTATACATAATCAATGACCTCTGAGGCTCTGAGTTGACAAGACTCACAAGGAGACAGAACGTAGCTTTTGAAATAGAACAGCTGGCAGGTTTATTTCACAACACACCAACAAATTGTTGCAATAGAAAATACCCCAAAATAAAAATAAAAATAGAGCTCTTTTGTTTTAGGAAAATAAATAAATAAATAAATAAATAAATAAATAAATAAATAAATAAATAAATAAATAAATAAATAAATTAAAAAAAAAAAAAAAAAAAAAAGTCTTTTGGTTTGTCTTTGGAAAAATAGTGTCACTCTACCCGGGTAGTACGCAAAAACAGGGTAACTGTTCCTTATCTGGAATCCAGTATCCTAAATCCAGATGCGAATCAGTTCAGTCACTCCACAGAATAGCTCCGACAGCTGCGTCCCAAAAGTTCCCTCTGTGGAATGTCGCTCACTGGGACAGGCTAGCCATCGAAATCATCATGGTATGATGGAATCAGACTAAATCCAGGATCAAAAACCAATCAGAGTTTTCAGCAGGAGAACACACAGGGTGTTGCATGATGCAGCAGGCCCGGCTCCAGGATGAAGTGACTGAGGGGGCAGTTGAAAATGGTGAGGGGGCAATTTGAAAATGGCCATGTACATTTTTCCCTCGCCAAAAATGTGCCTAACTGGAGCGTTATTGCACCCCCTTCCCGACAAGCTAGCATGATATCTGGTACCAATGGACTCCCTATGATCCAGGGATCTTCACTCTAGCTTTAAAAATGAACTCGCTACAGCCTTTGAAAGGCAGCAATGGCGCGCCGCAAGAAGCAGAAGAGGAGTTCAACTGGGGGGCAGAAAATACAACTGAGGGGTCAAAGCCCCCACTAGCCCCCTACTAATGAGAGACACTCTTATCTACAATTCCTCATAAGAATTGACCAAATATCTTGTTTCTTTATGTCTATTTTCACCAAAATGTACAACAGCAGTTTCATGCAGCTTCTGAGCTTCACAACCGTTGACTCACTCGCCCAAATGCCCTCTGCTGGCATCATGTGATTTGACACTCAAATAGTTAACCCTTTTGTAACTGCATATTCTATGTGGGTTACAGTTACCTTACAATGCAGTACTTATGGGATTTCCTTGCACACCTTCTTATCTCCCTCACCTGCTCCTTGATGTCTTCTCGGAGCTCCCCCAAAATCTGGTTGAAGATGAT
This sequence comes from Poromitra crassiceps, assembly GCF_964638095.1. Taxonomy (NCBI): domain Eukaryota; kingdom Metazoa; phylum Chordata; class Actinopteri; order Beryciformes; family Melamphaidae; genus Poromitra; species Poromitra crassiceps. The sequence goes on along the minus strand of NC_139643.1, from coordinate 52,942,151 downwards.
CAGTTGGCTAATTAATGCCTTGGTGTGGTCACCTGAGCCAGACACAGACAAACAATACAGTATGTCTTCAATTCAGTGTTTTCTTATAAGAATAATAATGTTCTCCTCCTAATAGGCTGTGTCTGGTATTACCTCATTCAGCCAAGTGAAATAGACAGGCAGAAATGTTGTTACCGTAAAACTTCAAATAAACCCCGAGTCCCAAATAGACGCCGGGTCTGGCTATATGTTTTGGTAAATAAACGCCGGGCACAAATAGACACCGGGTACTTCTTTTTTTGGGACTTTCTCCCCCGTCAGACAGTTTGATGCTTTGTTTCTACAATACGGTGTGGCTGTTTGGCAGAGGGAGAAGAGGAGAGCAATGAACTGGCAGCGTACCGGTAGTTTGACGATGACGATGATGATGATGAAGGACATCTCAGTTGTTTTTCTTTGTTCCAATCCGTACTCTACAATACTAGGCATGTTCAAAACTGCCTGTGTGTACTAAGTACTATCATACTGGTTTAAATAAGCAATCTGATACTTTCCAATGTTTGCAGAGCAAAAAGAATGCAAAAAGAATTAAACGCCGGTCCCTTATCGACGCCAGGTTTGAAAAAAAAAATTGGTAAGTTTTATGGTAATCCACTGGAGGGAGCCCTTTAGGGTGTCACTTCACATGCACATTAGGGCTGTTCGATTTTGCCTAAAAATAAAATTTACGATTTTTTCTCTCAAAACTCGATTTAGATTTTTTTATACTATTATACTTCTCTAAACATTTGTTGCCCTGCAGAGCTCTTTTTTCCCTCTTTTTTTCCACAAGTGATAAATTACGCTTTTACTCTGAAGGCAGAACAACCCTACTTCCTGTTTTAGCCTAACTTGCTATGTCTAACTTCCTGGCTGTTGCTTGCTAACCTGCAGTCACTTGACACTGGTGGATTTGATCAAGCACTCGGTGCTCTGTTGGAGGGATACTCTTGGTTCGATTACTCTTGCCTGTAGCGTGTGCCTCCATGACATATAATTATATTAGCAGTGTCTAAGCGACCACCCGTGCTTGGAGTTATATCTGTACTAGAATAACACAAAGTCACAACAGGTATGCGGGGAACTGCAATAGCAGCAGTTAGGAGGAAATTCAGACAGACAGGGTGAGTCCTGCTAACCTCACTCAGTGGCCTCACGTGTTGTTTTGTTGTTATGTGAACTATAAAGGCAACAGTTCAGCGTCCGGTGACGTCTGTGTTCGTGTGCGCGTGTGTGTGTTGTGGTAATCGTTCTCTTGCACAGCCCGCAGTGCAACACGCTGCTCAGTGCTCACACTCTGTGCTTTTTGGAGGTGTTGAAATAAGTTCATTGCTGCTGTCTTTAGTAGCCAGTAGTCACAGCCTCCAGAGAGACTTTACAGTGGGGAGAAGGGATGAGTAGCAGCATGCGTACATGAGAGAGCCGCCCCACCGTAACGTAATTACCCTAGTTAAAGTGTAAATTGATTTGACGATTTTCATTTTTTTAACATCGTCCTAACTAATTAATTCGATTACGATTCAAAATGGATTTATCGAGCAGCCCTAATGCACATGCATATTCTTTCCAGGAACACAAATTAATGTGATAATGATTTACTGATGATAACATTCAAATCTAGTATATTGGACCTTGATGGTTCAAAGACACATTTGTAGAACATTTGTAGAGAGGATGTTGTTTTTTTTACTTCGGCCCAGTGGTTACAGCGCCACCATGTGTCCAATTACTCTCATGTGCTGGAACACAGATTTAGGTCAGTAGCATAATAGCATTACATGGGAAACTGAGTAAAGCACGATCTGAAGCCACGCCCACATTAACCACTTTTGATATAATATGGGGGGGGGGGGGGGGGGTTCCCCCGTTCCCCCATTTTAGACTAGCACATGCTTCCTCTGATGCATGTGCAGTCGCCAGCTGCTTCTTTTCACCTGACAGCGAGGAGTTTCACCAGCAGGATGTAGCGTGTGGGAGGAACACGTTATTCCCACCAAACAGGCACCTCAACTGACCAGAGGAGGGGCTAGTGTGGTGACCAGGACATGACCAGGACATAGAAAATATAGGTTTTCCAGGGTGGATGACAGGCTACTCACCCAGAATTCCATTTGCATCAGCATTGCCTGTGGAAGAAGAAAAAAGCTGCTTATCACATGATGAGGCAAGGCACTGACCTGATGCATCCTGGCTAAATGCCAGTTAAGGACTGTCCGATATTTAGGTGGGGTGGAGGGGTAGCATAGACTGTATGGGTGGTAGGGGATATTTAGGTAGGGTGGAGGGGTAGCATAGACTGTATGGGTGGTAGGGGATATTTAGGTGGGGTGGAGGGGTAGCATAGACTGTATGGGTGGTAGGGGATATTTAGGTGGGGTGGGGGGGTAGCATAGACTGTATGGGTGGTAGGGGATATTTAGGTGGGGTGGGGGGGTAGCATAGACTGTATGGGTGGTAGGGGATATTTAGGTGGGGTGGAGGGGTAGCATAGACTGTATGGGTGGTAGGGGATATTTAGGTGGGGTGGAGGGGTAGCATAGACTGTATGGGTGGTAGGAGATATTTAGGTAGGGTGGAGGGGTAGCATAGACTGTATGGGTGGTAGGGGATATTTAGGTGGGGTGGAGGGGTAGCATAGACTGTATGGGTGGTAGGGGATATTTAGGTGGGGTGGAGGGGTAGCATAGACTGTATGGGTGGTAGGGGATATTTAGGTGGGGTGGAGGGGTAGCATAGACTGTATGGGTGGTAGGGGATATTTAGGTGGGGTGGAGGGGTAGCATAGACTGTATGGGTGGTAGGGGATATTTAGGTGGGGTGGAGGGGTAGCATAGACTGTATGGGTGGTAGGGGATATTTAGGTGGGGTGGAGGGGTAGCATAGACTGTATGGGTGGTAGGGGATATTTAGGTGGGGTGGAGGGGTAGCATAGACTGTATGGGTGGTAAGGGATATTTAGGTGGGGTGGAGGGGTAGCATAGACTGTATGGGTGGTAGGGGATATTTAGGTGGGGTGGAGGGGTAGCATAGACTGTATGGGTGGTAGGGGATATTTAGGTGGGGTGGAGGGGTAGCATAGACTGTATGGGTGGTAGGGGATATTTAGGTGCGGTGGAGGGGTAGCATAGACTGTATGGGTGGTAGGAGATATTTAGGTGGGGTGGAGGGGTAGCATAGACTGTATGGGTGGTAGGGGATATTTAGGTGCGGTGGAGGGGTAGCATAGACTGTATGGGTGGTAGGGGATATTTAGGTGGGGTGGAGGGGTAGCATAGACTGTATGGGTGGTAGGGGATATTTAGGTGGGGTGGAGGGGTAGCATAGACTGTATGGGTGGTAGGGGATATTTAGGTGGGGTGGAGGGGTAGCATAGACTGTATGGGTGGTAGGGGATATTTAGGTGGGGTGGAGGGGTAGCATAGACTGTATGGGTGGTAGGAGATATTTAGGTGGGGTGGAGGGGTAGCATAGACTGTATGGGTGGTAGGAGATATTTAGGTGCGGTGGAGGGGTAGCATAGACTGTATGGGTGGTAGGGGATATTTAGGTGGGGTGGAGGGGTAGCATAGACTGTATGGGTGGTAGGGGATATTTAGGTGGGGTGGAGGGGTAGCATAGACTGTATGGGTGGTAGGGGATATTTAGGTGGGGTGGAGGGGTAGCATAGACTGTATGGGTGGTAGGGGATATTTAGGTGGGGTGGAGGGGTAGCATAGACTGTATGGGTGGTAGGGGATATTTAGGTGGGGTGGAGGGGTAGCATAGACTGTATGGGTGGTAGGAGATATTTAGGTGGGGTGGAGGGGTAGCATAGACTGTATGGGTGGTAGGGGATATTTAGGTGCGGTGGAGGGGTAGCATAGACTGTATGGGTGGTAGGGGATATTTAGGTGCGGTGGGGGGGTAGCATAGACTGTATGGGTGTAAGGGGGAGGGCATTTTGATTTTATTTTGACTACTGGGGGAGGGCAATAGGAGCATGGATAGGAGTGGAGGGCATGTAAAGTTTTTTTCTTTTATGTTTTGCATTAGTTTGCATTGTGTTTCGCTATGTAGCCTATCCACCCACCCCCACGCAAATGGTTTCTTCCTATTTGGTCAAACTTCTGTGTGCTGCTGGCTGCCTGCTGGTTGCAGTCGAGGAGACACTTGCCTGAACTCTGGAGGACAACAGCTGACCCACACGGATTATTCCTGTCAGCTCCTTTCTCATGCATATTCGCAGATAAGAGGTGTAGCGCTGTTTGTTTCGCCGAAGCACCAATGATGCAAGCTAGCGTGCACATGCGGTTAAGTTGTTATCGTTTCAAAGTTACAATTTTACATTAGTCAACTAACTGACCGCACATACAACACCCTTGCTACGCATATTATGAGGAATAGCCTGCAATATAATATATATATATATATATATATATATATATATATATATATATATATATATATATAACACACTACACACTAAGTTCTGTATGAAATTATAAAAGGCTGAACTTGTGGGTGAGGGAGGGCAGATCCTTTTTTACAGGTGCAGGGGGAGGGGCAGAGAGAAAATAATATAAATGTCAAGGAGGGCAGTTGATTTTTTCAAATGATAATATCATATTTTACCCCACGTAAATATTGGACAGTCCCTGAGGTTTTGCTCTTTTTGCTCAAAAGCATTTGACAGTTGAATAGAGTTAGAGTTAGTAGACCTGAGTTTTGTGAAGAAGTTTCTCCTTGGAAAGGACAGTCAGCCAGGAGTCCTACTTTGGCCAAAGAGTCTCCAAGAGCCAGTTTGAGAGAATCCACTGAACCCTGAAACACGAGGAAATATAGAAGTACATCAGATTTAAAGCTAGCAATAATAGTACTGATAATGCATCCAATATGAATGGTAGAGAAAGCAAAGCACACCTCGCCTGTGTACACAACATATACAGATATATATATATCAGCAAGACAGTGGTTGGTTTCAGTGGCAGATATACTTGTGTCTCGTCTGTCTCACAATGGAAGAAGGACACATCATGATTTTTGTTAGATTCAGCACTGAGGAGCTTTCTAAATGACCCCACTATTAACCTCTGACCCCCTTCCCTCAGCTGGGCATATCACCTTTCTAGATGCGTATATATTAACTCATTGAGTGCCAATGACGACAATCGTCGTCAATTCAAATACTAACGTAGAGTGCCAATGACGACGATTGTCGTCAATTGCGTTTTTTGACGGTGGGACGTGGATCAAAGCCTGATCCATCTCCTGTGAAAGTATGGTGGATGTTGAATGTGTAAAAGCTATTTTAGGGACCCATTAGGTGGCGACAGTGCTCTCCAGATTAGAGAAAGGCGAGGAATAAACAGAGAAGAGGTCATGGGGAAACGGAAATCGCATCGGTATGCATCGATATGCATGAAGAATAACGTTAGCTGTGCCTGTGAACAGCAGCCAATCTGCTGCCACAATTGAGCCCCTCCGTCTCCGCTGCGATAGCCCATCCGCATGATTAGTTGTGGAGTTGTTATTATTCTCAACTGGAAGCGATGGGAGCCGGTGACAAATACACGCGGAACGCTGTAAAAAAGCTGGATGTAGCGCACTTTTCATTGCAGAGCAAACGCAGCAGACAGCCACCAGAGACACTCCCACGGAGGTGGGGTTTGCAGTTGAGCGGGGTGGGGCACGCAGGGCAGCATACAACACTGACCCAGACAGACCCAGACAGCAGGACAGGATTGGCAAACACAAGCTAGAATATCTGATGCCCACCAGCAGTAAATCAAGACCAGCAAGAAGCTGCAACCAGCAGCGCACGCAGGGGCCAGTGCTGCTGGTTGCAGCTAAAAAATATTATTTTGCCAAACAAAATTCCTTTGTTTTCACTGTTTTATTGAAGGAAATTATTTTTGAGGTGTCACTACATCAGAAAATATTAGCTTCAGAGTCAGTCATGTGCTTGAAATGCTTCATTTCACAAAAGGCTGATTATCTCAGCTTCTAATTTGAAACGTCTGTTTTTGGTGAAATCAACCTATCTTCTCTGGCTCATAACTAAAGAACGGAAAATGATATCAATAAACTTTTTTTTGCTGATGATAGAAGAGAGTCTCATCGTTCTTTGGGCATGTTCGGTGTTTACATAGTAATATCACACAATATTCTGTGGGCCTCGAGAAATCACTGAAAACGCTCTGAAACTCTGGCACTGGGAGCATCCGTTTTCCAAAAGTGGCTGGCACTCAATGAGTTAACGTTATACACGTCATAGAGTCTGCTGCTCAGTCCACTGAGAAACATGCTTCTACGTGAGCCTCAAATTGTCGGGGCAGCTATAGACAGTCATAGATACATAGATACAGAGATACTGTACAGTCGGGAATGCCCACAAAATGTTACTGATGCTGGCGCATGAGTGGGGTAAAAAAAAGCATATATCTCAATGGGCTGACTCACCAAAGGACGATGCTATGGCTGTCTCTACACTACAGGATTGGGGATTCTAGAGCAGGTACATAGACGCCTGTTCAGATGCGCCTTTAGTGCGGGGTTGAATCACTGATCCTGTCTGCCTGGGCTGGGTTAGCAGTGCTAACTATGCTGAATAGGGAGAACGGGAGGATTTAGCTCATCCTGATCACACCCCCAGCCAGCTACCCCAGCGTCTATGAGGAGACATTGACTGTATCTATACTTGAACGTCAGCTCAGACACATGCACAGTTTCCCCTGCCACCCTGCATGTCAGATTTCAGAATTTGCTAAATGCAGGGTGTCAGGGGGAAACGTGGGGCAAATAGCGATTTTTTATGAAATTCTGAAATGAGCCAATTATTACTATATAAAAGGGCAAGTGGGCAATCTCTGTTCTGTTTAAATGTTTGTCCCACATAGGCATTTGTGACATCACTGATGATGTCATAGGCATTGTGACATCATCAGTGATGTCATAAGAGCAAATCATCTTATGATGTCATAGGCACTGCTAGGAATTAGCTGAGCCTAGGAATCTTCTATTATAAAAGGGAGCAAGTGGGCAATGTTCTCTGTTTCAATTTTTGAGCTTGAAAGTATAAGCAGGGGTGGGCAACTCTTTTTCATGGGGGGCCACATGAGAAACCCAGATTGTTGCCGGGGCCCGAACAAATATTGTCATGCCGTAACCCATGGATGGGCAACTTTGATGATAGAGAGGGCCACAAAAAAAATTCCTCGCTACCAGATTTTGCTGAGGGCTGAACGGCGCCAGCGCGAAAAATTTGGGGCATTTGAAGCCAGGTTTAGAGGAATAACTCGTTTTAAATTAACAATTGTGATGTCATTATTCAGTCTTAATCACCAATATTTGATCCTTTTCTCACTCACTCCTATGTCACCACCTGCTCTCCCTGCAGGGCTTGAAATTAACTTTTTTCACCACCTGCCAATATGGCTGCTAGATTTTAAAGTTACCAGCCAATTAGAATTTCCACTAGCCGAAATATTTTTCTTGAAATAAACCAGAATATGAGTGTGTTAATGTAAGCATAAGTATCAGTAAGTGGCCCGGGATTCTCAAAGCCTGTGTTGAGGGTCACACAAGAACAAAAATGCACTCTTGAAGCTAAATAAATCCAAAACCAACAAGTTAATTATTTAAATTTCTACTTCAATGCAAAACAGTCATTTCTTACACATGAGATTACTTTTAGCCTTTTAGTCATAAATATTATTGAAAGATATTCCATATTCCAGACTGTAATGCTATAACAGAAGAGTATTGCCCAGAAAGAATGACATGAACATTTGGACACTTATTCAGCGGGTATTTTGCATGTTGCGTTCAGGTGCACTGTAAAAAAAAAAAAAAAAAAAAAAAAAAAAAAATTGCAATTCCATCGCGGGCCACACAGGGGGCGCGCCCGCAGGCCGTATGTTGCCCATGTGTGGTATAATGTATAGAGCTTTAAAGTATAATGTATAGAGCTTGCAGAGTTGATGTCACGCATTGTTGTCAGTATAGAGGTTGTGACACACACATGAACATGCCAGAGTGAGTGTATGATGATGAGAACATGCCAGAGTGAGTGTATGATGATGAGAACATGCCAAGTCATATCGATCTGTGTTGTCAATTGTGCTTAGTTTGTCCAAAAACAGCTGCTTGACATTGAGATTCAATTCCAAGATTCAATTCAATCAAGTTCTTGCATAGTGTGACATCACATAAGCATGGTGTGACTGTGACATCACATAAGCATAATCTATGACTGCTGTTTCAGTTACCTGCAGTCTGGAGTAAGCCTTCTGTCCATTCCGTATGTCCACAGCCTCCGCAGGCAGGGCAACCAATGAGGGCAGGCCTTGCGCCGAGTCAGCCAATCGGCAGTTGACATAGAGCTCCATTTGGAGGTGGCTTCTCCTGAGCCCGCCCACACGCAGGATGAGCGATTGAGTGCGTCCGTCAGACAGCCCGGGGTGCTGGAGGTTGACGGTGTGAAGCTTCCCGTCCTGACGAACATACCTCACCAGAACTGACAGAGGGGAAAACCACATCTTGAAATCCAGAACTGACAGAGGGGAAAACCACATCTTGAAATCCAGAACTGACAGTAAGAAGATTTTCTGGGGTATCTGCTTTTCCTGGAAATCCACAATCTTTCGAAAAAATGCTCAGGCTACCCTATTGAAAAATGTTAGCTTATCTGTAAAGGGGAGACTTGTGGGTACCCATAGAATCCATTTTCATTCAGATATCTTGAGGTGAGAAGTCAAGGCACCTGTTTGAAAATGGTTTTTCCCCTCACTAAAATGTTGCCTAACTCTGGAGCATTATTTAAACTAACCAAAAACATTAATGATGGTTTCCAACTTCCATTCTATTTACGTAGGTGCAGTGCCATGGCCCTCATTATTGTTATTGGTTACACCTGTGTTTACCCTGCTTTAGACACAAAATGGCTGCTGTGAAAAGGGTCTATCAACAAACCTTTGTTGACCTTGCCCATTAGTGCCACCTCAAGGTACTTCCTGTTGTCTTCCTTGTTGTAGATGCCCAGCAGGACTCCTCCCAGCTTGGGCGGCAGACGCAGGGTGGAGACCAGGTAGATGTCTGACACCAAGCCAAGCGATGAAGACAGCTTCTGCACCGCCGACACCATCTGACCACCATCTCCAAGCTCCAGTAGGTCCAGCACTACGGGAGAAGGGCAGAGCTGCCAACATTAGGCTGGTGTACACCGCTCTCTCTCCGGGCGTCAAATTACGCCAATCTGTCACGCCCCCTCAATAAGCTCATAGGTGTGGATGAGGACTCTGCCCATAAGGATTCTGCCATCACCAAGTTGAACCATCGCAGAACAGTTGCTGCAACAACTGTTCTTTTCAAAATGCACACTACCAACTGCCCAGCAGACCTGAAAGCACTCACTTCAGAGACAGCAGTATTCTTGACTTCAGAGACAGCAGTATTCTTGACTTCAGAGACAGCAGTATTCTTGACTTCAGAGACAGCAGTATTCTTGACTTCAGAGACAGCAGTATTCTTGACTTCAGAGACAGCAGTATTCTTGACTTCAGAGACAGCAGTATTCTTTCTGACTTCAGAGACAACAGTATTCTTTCTGACTTTAGAGACAGCAGTATTCTTTCTGACTTTAGAGACAGCAGTATTCTTTCTGACTTTAGAGACAGCAGTATTCTTTCTGACTTTAGAGACAGCAGTATTCTTGACTTCAGAGACAGCAGTATTCTTGACTTTAGAGACAGCAGTATTCTTGTCTTCAGAGACAGCAGTATTCTTGACTTCAGAGACAGACAGCAGTATTCTCTCTCAGTTCAGAGACAACAGTATTCTTTCTGACTTCAGAGACAGCAGTATTCTTGTCTTCAGAGACAGCAGTATTCTTGTCTTCAGAGACAGCAGTATTCTTGACTTCAGAGACAGCAGTATTCTTGTCTTCAGAGGCAGCAGTATTCTTGTCTTCAGAGACAGCAGTATTCTTGTCTTCAGAGACAGCAGTATTCTTTACTTCAGAGACAGCATTATTCTTGACTTCAGAGACAGACAGCAGTATTCTTGACTTTAGAGACAGCAGTATTCTTTACTTCAGAGACAGCAGTATTCTTGTCTTCAGAGACAGACAGCAGTATTCTTGACTTTAGAGACAGCAGTATTCTTGTCTTCAGAGACAGCAGTATTCTTGACTTCAGAGACAGCAGTATTCTTGACTTTAGAGACAGCAGTATTCTTGACTTTAGAGACAGCAGTATTCTTGACTTTAGAGACAGCAGTATTCTTGTCTTCAGAGCCAGCAGCAGTATTCTTGTCTTCAGAGACAGCAGTATTCTTGCTGAGTTCAGAGACAGCAGTATTCTTGTCTTCAGAGACAGCAGTATTCTTGACTTCAGAGACAGCAGTATTCTTTCTGACTTCAGAGACAACAGTATTCTTTCTGACTTTAGAGACAGCAGTATTCTTTCTGACTTTAGAGACAGCAGTATTCTTTCTGACTTTAGAGACAGCAGTATTCTTTCTGACTTTAGAGACAGCAGTATTCTTGACTTCAGAGACAGCAGTATTCTTGACTTTAGAGACAGCAGTATTCTTGTCTTCAGAGACAGCAGTATTCTTGACTTCAGAGACAGACAGCAGTATTCTCTCTCAGTTCAGAGACAACAGTATTCTTTCTGACTTCAGAGACAGCAGTATTCTTGTCTTCAGAGACAGCAGTATTCTTGTCTTCAGAGACAGCAGTATTCTTGACTTCAGAGACAGCAGTATTCTTGTCTTCAGAGGCAGCAGTATTCTTGTCTTCAGAGACAGCAGTATTCTTGTCTTCAGAGACAGCAGTATTCTTTACTTCAGAGACAGCATTATTCTTGACTTCAGAGACAGACAGCAGTATTCTTGACTTTAGAGACAGCAGTATTCTTTACTTCAGAGACAGCAGTATTCTTGTCTTCAGAGACAGACAGCAGTATTCTTGACTTTAGAGACAGCAGTATTCTTGTCTTCAGAGACAGCAGTATTCTTGACTTCAGAGACAGCAGTATTCTTGACTTTAGAGACAGCAGTATTCTTGACTTTAGAGACAGCAGTATTCTTGACTTTAGAGACAGCAGTATTCTTGTCTTCAGAGACAGCAGCAGTATTCTTGTCTTCAGAGACAGCAGTATTCTTGCTGAGTTCAGAGACAGCAGTATTCTTGTCTTCAGAGACAGCAGTATTCTTGACTTCAGAGATAGGGTTATAGCAATATCTAGCAGTATTCTTGACTTTAGAGACAGCCGTATTCTTGACTTTAGAGATAGGGTTATAGCAATATCTAGCAGTATTCTTGTCTTCAGAGACAGCAGTATTCTTGACTTCAGAGATAGGGTTATAGCAGTATCTAGCAGTATTCTTGACTTCAGAGACAGCAGTATTCTTGACTTCAGAGACAGCAGTATTCTTGTCTTTAGAGACAGCAGTATTCTTGTCTTCAGAGACAGCAGTATTCTTGACTTCAGAGATAGGGTTATAGCAGTATCTAGCAGTATTCTTGACTTTAGAGACAGCAGTATTCTTGACTTTAGAGATAGGGTTATTTAGCAGTATTCTTGCTGAGTGCATCAGAAGTGATTTGGTCATTTGGGGCGACTTGAGATTTCCTCTGGTGTCTGCAGACCACATGGTGGTGATGAAAGGGGGAAGATCAACAGTCCTGCAGGCTCCTGGCTGAGAGAGCCTGCCTTAGATAAACAAGGTGTAATACAAGCAGCCAGCACACTGCCAGTCTGACTGATGACCTGAGATTACATTCCGATGGCCTTACAAATGTGGAGCAGGGGGCTTTTTACTTTGAAAGGCCTGTGGGGAGAAGTTACCCTGCAAAGGCTGGACAGCAGTAGTGCACATATTCCATGAACCCTTGAAAATAACCTTACATTTACATCAATTCAACCCTTATTTCATGCAAAAATCGCCTTAAAATGAGTTATGGGAGACCCCATCAAAACCACCTTAAAACACCCCAAATTACTGCTTACTTTCTAATTTAATGTAAAATTTAGGGAGACAGGAACTTTCCATTCATAATAACTTACTAATAAACCATGTAAACCTGCACCAAAGGCATCAAAATACCTTAATTTATAGTGTCTCCACTAACCCTAACGCAACAAGCCCATTAATAAATCATTTACAACCCATGATACTAATGACTTTTTTTTATATCATGAGAAATTACGGACTTATCAGGGATACACTTATGGGCTTTGGTTTTATAGTGATCAATGAAAATTAAATGTTCTCTGTACTTCATATTTAGGCTATTTTTGAAGTGGTTCTGTTGAAATTGGTAGCCTACAAGGCTGTGCACAAAACTCTCAATAATCTGTGTAGTTAAATGTCAAAAATCAAAAGCTATGAAAGGTCAAGAAAAGGTTTGTAAAACAACGAAGGATTTGGTGAGGATGAGGAAGAGCCATTTAATCAGGTCATTTATCAGTCATAGGTCCAACAGTAGAAGCCTCCTAATATACCGTATCACTCTATCACTAAATACAACTTGAATACTGAAGCTGTTTATACCTTTTGAGATACAATTCTGCATTTCAAATGGTTTAAACATTCTCCCCATTCAATTTCATCCAGTTGCATTACTTATTCATTTATTATTCCTTAATTGTGTAAGTAAATCGCCAGAATAGTCTAATGTAAAGTTGGTCACAATACATTTGAAATAAATCTGCATTTCAGTCGATGCAAAAACAAAATAGAAATGGAGAAAAAATGAATTTGAAACTTGGCTGAAGAAAGGCGATAATAGAGATGGAAAATGTGATGATTTCATTCAGTGTTCAATGGTTAAAGTGATGTCATCTCTGCCATCTTCTTCTATCCCATTAAACATGACAGCTGATTATATTAGATATAAACATGACTCTTCATGGGACTGGACTGAGTGGTCCAGCACAAAGCCCGTCTTAAAACACCATGTCAACAGAGCATCATGCTGCTCTCAGTCAATTTCACTTGATCAATGCCAACATGACTTTGTTCAAGAAAACATAAAACTATGAAGAAAATCATGAACTTAAACCATAAACTTTGACCGAGGCAATTTCACTTTGACCAAGTCCTGAAACAAGTAGGACATTCTCCCGATAAAGGTATATTTTCTTGAATCCTGCCCGTGCAGTGAGATGATTTCACAAGAAATAAAATAAAAAACTACACAAGAACATTTTCATTAAAAAAAGCTTGATATGTCTGGATACAAGACAAAATAACTGAACAGCTTTTGCTAGATAAACTGCAGTGAACTATCTTACATAGTGTGCAGGAACAGACTTCTGTCTATGAATAACATGAACTGACTGATCTGTGACCAGCCAAACCAAAGTGTTCATGTCCTTACCTTGAGCATGTGAAGCTGCACAGCTCCACAGTGCACAGAACAGCAGACTTGAGAGCAGCTTGTCCATCTTCCAGCCAGGCAGCAACACTGTGAGGGAGCCCAGGAGCCACAAACTGAAGGCTCGGGAGTAGGCGTGGCTTAGACAGCCAAAGTCACGCCCACTTCCGGGTTAAGCCTAAGAACCAAGGGATTTTATTTGGTTAAACCAAGCGATCCATATATATATATTTGAGCTCTTCTGGGCAGATGATGGCCAGAAGTTGGAGTGGTTGTTTAAGACTGAGGTATTTAAGACTGCTAACTTTATCTCTAGGGCCTGGAATAGAAGGCAAGCACAGCTCTTTAAGTAGGTTCAGGTGGTGGTTTTCATGCTGTACAACTTTACTGTATGTATTTTGGGTGTTTTCTGTTGGTTTTATGTTTTGATCATTGTTTGTTTAAATGATGAACAGTAAAAGTGTCCTGTAAGCCCATGTGGGCTGGGCTTCATTCGAAGCATGACACTTAAATAAAGAAAATCAATCAATCAATCATATATATATATATATATATACCGGTATATATAGATGGTTTTCACCAGAGCGCAACCCCACAGCACTTCCTTTTTCTCAGCATTCGGCAAACTGCAGAAATATTCACTCGACATTGTTACTTTTGTTTTCGCTGCTCAGCTGTATAGACGGTTTTCACGGAATGGTCAGTCCTGCACTTGAATGTTTTTTTTTCTTTTATGTCCATAGCAAACACTGCAACAGGAAGTGAGCGGGGTTTCAATTTAGAATGTTTTTGTTGTCAAGTTAAAACCGTCTATATACAGTATGTATATATGTATATATATATATATATACATACATACATACATATATATATATATATACATATATACATATATATATATATGTATATATATATATAAAAGCCAGTGAGTTAAGGAGACGAGTCAAGGAGGCAACCCAAAGTGCTTCCATCTACAAAACTGCTGGAGGGAAATGTGTTTAGGCCAGCTAGACAAAGATGTAAACACTAGCTGCTGTAACGTAACTGTCTAATTGTCTAACTTATTTTCAACAGACATGAGACAGAGGCCTACTTGGCCCTACACCAAATAAAGCTGTACAGTAAATGTTAATTTTAATGTTAGCTGTAGTAGGGGAGCCTATAAGACTTTGAACTAGACCCGACTTGTCTAAAATGTGTTCAAACATATAAGAGGCTTACCTTTTCACTGTAGGAATTTTAAGGGCCGTCTTAAAGACTTTATGGAGGCCAAAGACTGTGATTATCCTAGAGGTCACAAGATGTCATTTTATACACTGAGGTCAAGTTTAGAAAAATGTCTCACTATCATCACACAATACAGCTCAACAGTCATGTGACACAATACAGCTCAACAGTCATGTGACTTTCCGTGATGTTTCCCACCCCGGAAGTGACAAAATCCAATATAAGAGTTGGTAACACTTTATAATAACGTTCAGTAGTAAAGTCATTTATAAGCTATTAGTTGATGATTTTTTCATTTACTAATGATTTGCTCATCATTTGTTCATGATTAACAAATGTGTATAGAGACATGGTTGGAATATAAAAACTTTGAATGACTTACAACTTAATCACCTACAAATGTATATTAATGTTTTGTAAAGGATTAGTTCATCATGAACTAATAGCTTATAAATGACTTACTACTGAACGTTATTATAAAGTGTTACCGAGTTTTAAGGCTGGAACAAAGCCAACCCCTGACCTACTGTATCATATCAGTTGGAGCAAAAAGACAAAATAATGACGGGGGGAAAATTTTAAAGAAAATTAAACTCACTTCCGGGGCAAGAAATGTCACGACTGTTGAGCTCTACACTCAAAAGACAGAGGAGATGGTTGTTGACTAGAAGAAGAACGCAGCCCCACCTTCCCCCATCACCCTGGGTGACTCCCCACCTTCCTCCATCACCCTGGGTGACTCCCCACCTTCCCCCATCACCCTGGGTGACTCCCCACCTTCCCCCATCACCCTGGGTGACTCCCCACCTTCCTCCATCACCCTGGGTGACTCCCCACCTTCCCCCATCACCCTGGGTGACTCCCCACCTTCCCCCATCACCCTGGGTGACTCCCCACCTTCCTCCATCACCCTGGGTGACTCCCCACCTTCCCCCATCACCCTGGGTGACTCCCCAGGGGTGGCTTTAGCTCAGGAGGTAGAGCAGGTCGGCCAATGATGCAAGGGTTGGCGGTTCGATCCCCGCTCCCTCCCAGCTGCTGTCGTTGTGTCCTTGGGCAAGACACTTAACCCTCCTTGCTCCCGATGGTGTGTAGGCACCCTGCGTGGCAGCCTGCCGCCATCGGTGTATGAATGGGTGAATGTAGACTATCTACTGATTGTAAAGCGCTTTGGATAAAAGCAGTATATAAATGCAGGCCATTCCCCACCTTCCCCCATCACCCTGGGTGACTCCCCACCTTCCCCCATCACCCTGGGTGACTCCCCACCTTCCCCCATCACCCTGGGTGACTCCCCACCTTCCCCCATCACCCTGGGTGACTCCCCAGTCAACACTGACCTTCCCCCATCACCCTGGGTGACTCCCCACCTTCCCCCATCACCCCAGTCACCCTGGGTGACTCCCCACCTTCCCCCATCACCCTGGGTGACTCCCCAGTCAACACTGACCTTCCCCCATCACCCTGGGTGACTCCCCACCTTCCCCCATCACCCCAGTCACCCTGGGTGACTCCCCGCCTTCCCCCATCACCCTGGGTGACTCCCCAGTCAACACTGACCTTCCCCCATCACCCTGGGTGACTCCCCAGTCAACACTGTGGAGTCCTGAAGCGGTCTCAGAACATCATGGCTGACCCCTCCCATCCAGGTCATAAACTCTTCAGGTCCTCCCTCATGGCAGGAGACTGATGTCTTGCAGTACCAGAACCTCTCGTCGCAGAGACAGCTTCTACCCAACTGCCATCCGCCTCTCCAATGAGACCCAAAAACAAATCAGGACTTTGTCACCCCCCACCCCCGGATGCCCCCTGAGCAAACCGGCTCTGCAACGACTGCCCCCCCCCCCCCCCCACCCCCCCACCATGGACTGGGGTGGCCAGCGCCACCCCTCAAATCTGATTGGCCACCCCCTAGACACGCCCCTGACCCTGATCTGACTGGGTTACAGAGTTTTTCTGCCTGAGTCAAACTCTCTGGATGTTATATCATTGAATCAGTCATATCTACAGTCACAGCCAGCCTCATGGTGTTTAACTGTACAATTATTTGCAACCTTGGAAAATAATGTAACATTCACTTTCAATTCCATTTGTAGTTTAAAGGCTTGATTATTAGCTAAATGAGATACACTCACCGGCCACTTTCTTTGGTCCAGCAAAGGGGTGGGGAGCGTCTGGCTGGGAACGCTTTCACGGTGGACTAGAGGGGGAAAAGTCTCTTTACAGCAGGAGTGGGATTTTTTTTTTCTCCAGAGGGCCATACTGACTTAAATCAAGTAAGCGAAGGGCCACACATTGGAGATTATACCTGCCAACACTCCTGACTTTCGCGGGAGTCTCCCTATTTTTAACCCTCTCTCCTGTTGTGATTGGTGATTTCTCGTTAATCTCCCGACACAATATAGTGATGCAAATCCAATAGCTGTGTAGCAGATGAGATTTATTAACATAATTCTGCCTTTTATTGAGCTTTTCGGGGTTGTTTTGTTTTTCTTTGAGGACCTTGGGGGCCAGATCGAGATGGTCCAGGGGTCAGGTCCAGCCCTGGGGCCACATTTTGCCCATGTGTGCTTTACAGCCATCCACTGAACGTACCATGCAGGCTGGCTGGAGCAGGCATTTGAGCTCGGCAGATTCAACACGTACAGCAGCAGAGGCATACAGATTCCACACGGGGGCGTGGAAAGGAAATCCAAATATGGCCGCAGCTGCAGTCAGAGCGGGTCGGAGCCAATGCAGAGCTTGCAGGGAGCGGAATGAGATTTCCATCCGGCACCGACTGAAATGGTCGGCACCAATGAGAGAGCTGAGTCCACCAGGCTGCACCAATGAGAGAGCTAAGTCCACCAGGCTGCACCAATGAGAGAGCTAAGTCCACCAGGCTGCACCAATGAGAGAGCTAAGGTTTGCTCTAGGTTTGCTTCTACCCAGTCAGACTAGCATTCGTGGTACAGGCCCCGGGTAGGCTAGGGGTGGAATACACTCTCGGGCTGGGCGATATATCAATATTATATCGATATTGTGATATGAGAATAGATATCGGCTTAGATTTTGGATAATGCTAATATGGTGATATGGTGCTGTCTTCCTGGTTTTAAAGGCTGCATGACAGTAAAGCATTTTCTCAACTTACCAGACTGTTCTAGCTGTTCTATTCTTTGACTTTACTCACTTAGTCATTATATCCACATTACTGAGGATTATTGATCAAAAATCTCATTGTGTCAATATTTTGTGAAAGCACCAAAAGTCATCCTTCCAATACTGATCGAGGTATTTGGTCCAAAATATTGTGATATTTCATTTTGTCCATATCGCCCAGCCTTAGTACACGCTGAAGCATCTCACCAGATATAAGGCAAGATTTACTGCGGGGCCACATTTCACCAAGAACTTGAGAAAATAGGAACCTTAGTGAACAGACAGAATCCGAAACGTGTGAGATGGTTCAACATGTTTACTATTAATGACCTGAAATCAAGTCAAAAAGCTGTTTGCCAAACCTGACAAAACATGAAAGAAAGGCTCGTTCCCTCAGCCTGCAACATCTACCTGCTTCAAGCTCCCGTCCTTCCATGACATGAGTCCTCGAGGATTCAGAGGTCATGAGTGGGATATACCCTGGAACCCTCTACGCCCTGGAATAAAGAAAAACTGTCCTCACAATAAAAGAGAGACCACCTATGGCATGATTAGCTGTGCTGATAACAAACGTTTGTGGCATTATAGACGGTTTTCACGGAATTGTGTTGCTAGGGAACAGTTTGAAACCTAGCTTATTTCCTGCCAGCTATTGAATTGGCAAACACTGGAAGACGAAGTACTGTAAGCTAGGGACAATTTAGAATGTTTATGTTGTCAAGTTCAAAGTGTCTCTTGGTGGTGGAGTTACGTATTGAGGAATGCGATTCCATTTCCTCCATGTGAAGTATGTGTGAGAGCATTCATATCCGCTCAGTCGTCCTCGTCTTCGTCGACGTCGTGGCTCGTCGGGGCAGGGAGAGCGTCCCCGGTTGGAACGCGCTCGATGCTGACGATGCCTGTGAAGACGGCGTATCCCAACATGGCTGCCAGAGCGAACAGCACCGACATGATCTGGTTGCGTCTCTTATGGGGTTCGTTGTCAAAGTCGCTGCCATCTGTTGTCTGGGTGGGTACTTTGCGGCTCGGGTTGTCTGAAAGAGACATGAAAAGTAGTATTCATTTTGTCTGCTATTTTTTTTATTTGGTCTTAGTCCTGTGTCAAATGTCTGTGTTTGTTTTTATCATATTTAGTCAACCTCATCGTGTTTTTATTTAGTCACATTTTAGGGGACATGCTCCATGTTTGTTTTAATTTGTCCATGTTTTTGTTTTTTCATGTATTCGCTATGCTTTTTAGATCTGCTTGCACACAAATTGCCCTTCTGGGACAAATAATAAACTTGAATCTTGAATCTTGTCTCAACTTAGTCAAAGAAAACAGTTTCTTTAGAATTTCCAAACTCCTTAATCTGATATTATGGGTATTAAGGTTTGACGTGCAATACAGACACAGATCTAACTGTTTAACTTCTTCTCTTCTGATTGGAGGATCTCTTCCCAATTTGTCCCTCCCAAACATTTTTCATCATGGTTTTTGTCAACAAAATGAACACTGGTCTGACAAAAGGCAGTTGGAGAGCCGATGTCACAACTGTTTTTTATATATTTTATTTTCAATTTTTTTAGAACACACAAGCAAACAAACAGGCTCAGACACAGGAAAGGAAAAGAAAGAAAAAACATACATACCGGTATATTATCGACATTCAATATTACAATGTGGTGCTACCAGCCGCATAAGGTGCTTATATGCTTGTAAGAGAGGTGGTGCAGGGGGTCCATGAGAAACCCTAACCTCGTGGAGGTCGGCTAGAACCACGTCCCAGATAGTTGAAATTGTTTTAAGTGAGTTGGTTCTCAGGAACCCGAGTCTCTCCATTCGTATAACAGAGATCATGCCCGTCAACCACAATTGAGAAGAAGGTGACTGGTTTTCGTGTCAAAATGCACACGTCTTATTCTAAGGCCTACAAAGTAACCCTTCAACTGGAGGCAGAACTTGTCATCTTCGGCTGCTTGGAGTCTTCTCTGAACTTTCCTACAGCTGTGCAGCAGTCTCTGACACAGGGGACAATTGTTGCCAAGAAACTATTCCTGAAGGAATGGAAGTCCCCCTCTTCACCCTGACGGATATGACCTCTGTTATACGGATGGAGAGACTTAGGTTCCTGAGGAACGACTCACTTCCGAAATTCTCTGCTATTTGGGACACATTTCTGGCCTACCTTGTTGAGGTTGGGGGTGACGGGTGATTCGCCGGGCTGGTTCCTCATGGACCCCCTGTGTGGGATCCCGGGCACAATACCTCCTACAAGCATATAAGCACCTTATGCGGCTGGTAGCACCATGTTGTAATATTGAATGTCGATAATAGCACGACCTAATATTGAATTTTGATATGGGTTTTGTTTTTGTTTTGTTTGCTTGTTGGTTGTTGTTTTGTTTTTCCAGTGTTTTGCCGTGCTGTGGTCATGTTTCCGAGTTGATGAATTGAACGAATGAATTCTGTATTCGCACACCTTATTGCATTTTACAATTCGCACTGTTCTATTTTTAGTAGCAAATGCAAGTAAAATGCTTGCACTGTCCAGCCCTGATTCCTGGAAAGTCACGCATTTGTAAAATTCCCTGACATTCACAGATTTCCCACCACCAGCATTTATTAGATTTTGTAACTTAACTTTCCCTGTCTTTAATATGCATCTCAAGATTCCATGATGTTCCAGAATTCCATGAGCATTGGGAATCTTGTGTAAAGGATTGCTCAACATGATTAGCCTTGAAGCAGCTGAGTGTGTTTGACCTTGGCCTGTTGATAGCATGGGATCAGCTGAGTGTGTTTGACCTTGGCCTGTTGATGGGAAGTAGACCATCAGGATGTTGGAGCAGAAGGTCCTCAGGTTCTCCAGGGAGCTGAGATGCTGCTGGAGCTTCCCGTTAGGCAGCTTGATCTTCAGCAGGGGAGCGAGGTGGCCGAACACATAGGCATCCAACGAGGATGGACTGCAAATACACAAAGACAAGTCCCATTGATTTACAAAGCTCCTTTTTACACCACATTGTGCCATAGAGTAAGTAAATAAATGAATGAATAAATAAATGAATGAATATCTGGGGTTAGGGTTGGGGTTAGGGGGAATGACACGAGCCATTCCCAAACTTAAGAATGCCGTGCCCCACTTTGAAACCATTTAATCACAACTCTGATCAACACACGAGACTAAGATGATGTATTTCTCTATATTTTGAATTTCATAAACAGAACACGTAATTTAGACATGTAATTTAAATCCCATTGATGTGTTTTATTAGTTCTGATTAGGTGAATGCAAACATTTATTTAATCATAAATATTTCATTTCTAACAATTACAAAATTTAAATTTGATAACTTTTTATCTAAATAACCCAATACCAGTCAACATTAGGCTGTGAAAACTTATCTATAAAGGGGAGACTTGAGGTCAGAGGTCAAGGGTCCCCTTTGAAATACTGTAAAATTTCAAATAAACTCCCGGGCGTTTATTTACAAAAAAAAAAAAAAAAATTCAGACCGGCGTCTATAAGGGTCTATTTCGGCGTTTAATTCTTTTTGCACAGATTTCTTGCTCTGCAAAAATGGGAAAGTATCAAATTGCTTATTTAAACCAGTATGATAGTACATGCCTAGTATTGTAGTAGAGTACAGATTGGAACAAAGAAAAACAATTAAGATGTCCTTCATCATCATCATCGTCATCGTCATCGTCCAACTACCGGTACGCTACCAGTTCATTGCTCTCCTCCTCTCCCTCTGCCAAACAGCCATACCATATTTCAAACAAGTAACATTAGCCTCCCGCTCACATTCAGTTGTTTGTGTTTCATTGGAAAGAAGCAGTTTGAATGTAATAACAAAGAAAAAAACATCTCCCCTTTGAATAAATGCCTTCAAAGCAGAGTGCTGTTCGGATTTTAAACTCATTTGTACTTTTAATTGATTTAAAACAGACGGGATGCAGCGTCTATCTTGTCTATCTCGTCTATAGCGATCACCATTGTTATCAGGTCTGACACACTTGACAACCGCATTAGCCCCGCCTGTTGCACTGTCTATTGACGCTGATTGGCACATCGTTAGCCCCCTCGGTGCCCATTGGACGAGTCATTTTTTCCAACTGAGGAAATGGCTGTTGCATGTCAGCCAGTATGCCAGAGCAGAAGCAGCCAACTCGGAGGAGTGGCGGGTTCGAAGGTCTGAAGGTAATGTGTCTTGCTCTTTGCGTTTGAACCCTTACAATCATGGCACGCTATTTCTCCATTTTATTAGGTGGGGAGTCAGGGAACTGCTGTTTGAGTGTTGAGCTCACTTACGAATCACCAAAGAAGAACTTGTGGGAGCCAAGGCGTTGAGAGAGCAGAGTCACACACTCCAGGGCGTCATGGTAAAGCTGTGGAGGAGTAAAACACGTACATAGTTACTGCTCTCCACACTCAAAAGCAGCTGGCTTTCCATAAAGGTATGTGACTTCTGCTGTATTTTATTAGAAAAGCTGAATGGAAATGGCTATTTGTTTCAAATTTCCTCAATATTTCAAAGTTTTTACACTTGCTTGAAATTAAGAAATACCAGTAGAAAGACATCTATCTAACTATGGAGCCGCCTAACAAATGCTTCAATCTCATTGCACAACAGTTGCACAAAGTCACTTTAGATGTTCTGAAATGTTTGTAAAAGTATCCTTCATAGTTCTATGACCATTAGTTGGTATATTAAAAGATCATATGTGTTGCTTCTAACATTAATAATTCTCTGTGTTGCTTCTAACATGCACAACTCTCCATCATAACTATAAATCTATACTCAACAGGGGGCACCGTCAGCTTAAGCTTTTTCTCCTCATAATTCTAGATGGTCACTTCTCTTCTAAAAGCCCTTCACTAAAATGTGGTCGCCCAGGTAATTAACTGTCTGACCCACTTATTATACAGTATGTTATGACAACAGATTGTATTTTGGCTTTGTGGGATTTATTAAGTTACCGCGCCTTTAAGAGCAAGCCTCGGCCAATAGGGAGATAGAGAGATAATTGAAAGACTTGTGGTAATTGCCACCTGCCACTTTCAATCAATTGAGATCCAGTGAATGGTGAGGTGAACTTGTTTCAGCTGACTTGTGAGGTGAACTTGTTTCAGCTGACTTGTGAGGTAGTGTGTGGATCAGTGCACAGACACTGTCAGGACTAACCACGCAGAAACTGAATGCACTCGTGTTACATTCTTTAACAGAAGGCCAGTGGATTTGGAGAGTCTAAGAGAAGGCCAACATGCAATCACTTGAACAAGATCAACGTCATTCTAAATATTTGTTTGCGTGGTTTAAAGTTGAATGACACCAGTTAAGACATTTAAAGAATCAAATTGTATATTATCAGCATTATTATAGCATTATTTTATGCAATCTAACGGCCCGCCACATACTATCCTTGAAGGTCCACTATAGGTTGATGTTAGAATGGAGCCTATGGAATGGAGCTCCGTGGGTCACGTGACCATCAAGCATTTTGGACGTCCGTTGGCGCCACTCTGCTCTCCACTACGCCCCTCATCACCTCGTCCCGGTGGCTACGTCTATGTATGTGCAAGAATCCTGTTTTTGATCCGTTTTTCCCCCAGGAGGTCATATTTGAGCCGGGCTCCTCACCTCCTTCTCCAGCTGCTCCCCTGGCTCTAGGACCTCCTCTCCTCTGACCAGCCGCAGCCTCTCCAGCTGCTGTGTCCTCATGCGGCCGGGCAGGAAGAAGCTCAGAGGGAAGGAGATGTTCTCAGCATACCAGCGCCGCGTCACATCCACGTAGTTCTTACAGTCCACCCACAGCGTGTAGATCTGAGGGAAGGAAAACCAGTAGATTATTGGAACAGCTAAATTAGTCGTTCTCAAACCTTTTCATGTCAAGGAACCTAAACTGACACAAATCAAATCATCCACACGCTATGTCCTGCCTCTCTGCACTGTTTCAGTGAGAGCAATGTTTGTTTCCACTCTGATACGTCACAACATTTTGTTTAGAACTTCCTATTTGACTATGAAGCCATGAAAATGCCTTGGTTAGAGGGTTATTTCCTCATTGATGAAGGCCTAATGTCTGGTCCTCCCAGGGGGGGTTTAGCCAGGGGCTGTGTCTGTCTGTGTAAAGCGGTTTCCACATCTTTCTTTCTTTATGTCCTCTTTGACACAGGAAGCCAGACACTTTCATACAGGAAATGCTACACAGGTTGATCACAGCAATCCTAAGACAATTCTCCCCAGGGCCAAAACCAGTAAACTTCACATACAAAGAAGGAGGAATATTTACTTATCTGCCATGATTTTTATGTATAGGGGCGAGGGCTGCCTGCAACTACGATTATTTTCATTATCGATTAATCTGTTGATTATTTTCTCCACTAATCGATTAATCGTTTGGTCTATAAAATGTCACAAAATGGTATAAAAAGGTATATCACTTTTATGATATACCTTTTTTGGTCTGTCTCATTTCAATGACAGTTAAGCACAAAATAACCACCATGGAACATAAGGCTGGGCTAATATACAACTGAACAGTATCATTCTTTTTATATGTGCAAAGCAAAAAGCTCTACATGACCAACGAGCAGTATTGACCTTGTTAAAACGACAGTGCTGTGCTTGAGAACTTGAGAAGGTGAGCAGGTCTGTTGGAGACATGTCAGAGGGACTTGAGAAGGTGAGCAGGTCTGTTGGAGACATGTCAGAGGGACTTGAGAAGGTGAGGAGGTCTGTTGGAGACATGTCAGAGGGACTTGAGAAGGTGAGGTCTGTTGGAGACATGTCAGAGGGACTTGAGAAGGTGAGCAGGTCTGTTGGAGACATGTTAGAGGGACTTGAGAAGGTCAGGAGGTCTGTTGGAGACATGTCACAGGGACTTGAGAAGGTCAGGAGGTCTGTTGGAGACATGTCAGAGGGACTTGAGAAGGTGAGCAGGTCTGTTGGAGACATGTCAGAGGGACTTGAGAAGGTCAGGAGGTCTGTTAGAGACATGTCAGAGGGACTTGAGAAGGTGAGGTCTGTTGGAGACATATCAGAGGGACTTGAGAAGGTGAGGAGGTCTGTTAGAGACATGTCAGAGGGACTTGAGAAGGTGAGGTGGTCTGTTGGAGACATGTCAGAGGGACTTGAGAAGGTCAGGAGGTCTGTTGGAGACATGTCAGAGGGACTTGAGAAGGTCAGGAGGTCTGTTGGAGACATTGAGATGTTGCTTCTGACTTGAAAGCGTTCCTGAAGCCACAGGGGGGCCTCTCCTCTTCCTCCCACTGGCACACACTGAAAGCACCCAGGAGCTTTCATATTTTAGCACCACAGAAATGCATTTCTCCTCAACCTCCCTTTAACTTTAACGCATCTGTTACATAGCATGGTCCTTTAACTTTAACACATCTGTTACATAGCATGGCCCTTTAAGTTTAATGCATCTGTTACATAGCATGGCCCTTTAAGTTTAATGCATCTGTTACATAGCATGGCCCTTTAAGTTTAATGCATCTGTTACATAGCATGGGGCACAGCTTGTTAGGCCCAGTTTACACAGCAACATAAAATGGCAAACTTTTGTTGCGTTTGGGCCTTCCAATTACATGGCAACGGTGTTATTGGGGCCTGAAAATGCAAAGAAGTGAAACCAGGTCCCAGAGTGGAATGATTTGATAACGCTACCCTTAGCGCCATGTGACGTGACAATGCTACCCTTAGCGTCGCCATGTGACGTGACAACGCTACCCTTAGCGTCGCCATGTGGCAAAACGCAATTCTTGTCTAAACTGTGATGACATGGCTCCACTTCATGCATGGAAGACAATAGTCTGAGCATTCACTAGCCTATCAACAAATTATCATGACATCAGAGTCTGATAACGAGTTGCCCAAGAAAATAAATAATGGGTGCTAACTGCCCGCTATTAATGTTCCCGAATATGAATTAATCGTTTGCGCATAATGTTATTAATTAATTAAATGACCCTACACCTCACGGCCAGATGCACTGATTTCCTCAAGTCCCAATTCTGTAATGCAACCAATCTGCAGCAGTTTATCACCATAAAAATGCATCGGTCACCGGTGACCCCTGTTTCCATCCATGTGGTCAGTGTGGACATAGTGGAGGACTACAAGTACCTGGGAGTGTTCATTGACAATAAACTGGACTGGGCAAAGAGCACTGAAGTCCTCTACAAGAAGGGTTAAAGCCGTCTCTACTTTCTCAGAAGGCTGAGGTCCTTCAACATCTGCTGGACAAAGCTGAGGATGTTTTATGAGTCTGGTGGCCAGTGCCTTCCTGTTTTGCTGTCGTGTGCTGGGGCAGCAGGCTGAGGGCAGCGGACGCCAACAGACTCAACAAACTGATCCACAAGGCCAGGGATGTCATGGGGCTGGAGCTGAGCTCTAGAGCAGTATCTGAGAGGAGAAGGTTGTCCAAGCTACGTTCCATCATTAACAACGTCTCCCACACACTCCATGATGAACTGTTCAAACACAGGAGCACTTTCAGTACAAAACTGATCCATGATGAACTGTTCAAACACAGGAGCACTTTCAGTACAAAACTGATCCATGATGAACTGTTCAAACACAGGAGCACTTTCAGTACAAAACTGATCCATGATGAACTGTTCAAACACAGGAGCACTTTCAGCGCAAAACTGATTCCACCCAGATGCACCACAGAGCGTCACAGGAAGTCATTCCTGCCTGTGGCCATCAAACTCTTTAACTCCTCCCTCAGACTCAGTAACTCCTCCCTCAGACTCAGTAACTCCTCCCTCAGACTCATTAACTCCTCCCTCAGACTCAGTAACTCCTCCCTCAGACTCATTAACTCCTCCCTCAGTCAATTAGAGCCTTGGGCCCCGTTCCAATACCCATACTTGTACTTCTTTCTTGTAGTATGTACTGCCTCTGGCCTCACAAAGTATGGATTGTAGTGTGCAGCATGCATGCAAAATGCATACTATTGGGACACACTACATCTGTCGTCACGTGAGCTTCCTGAACTCCGACCTCTTGCTCACTTCCGCCGACGTCCGCAGCGCCACATTTGAGTTTTTTTTTTTTTTTTTTTTATTCAATAAACAAAGTCTGGCAGTAACAAACAGTACATTATACAAAAAATTCAGACTAAACATTTACAAAATTGGAACAGACAATCAAATAAACAAAATAAAATAAATAAAGCAAAAACGTTAAGTCAGAGATCTAAACAGGAATCAAGATATGCATGTTTTGGTACACCCCATGCTTGTTTGGTTTTAACATATTTCAAGGCTTTCTAAAAGTTAATTACCGTATCTCATTCATGAACACGCAGCTCAGTCAGTGCGACGTAACTCCAGTAGGTGGCGGTAATGCACAAAAAGTTGTTTGCCAACCGCCATAAAACATTAGAAGAAGAAGAAGAAGACATAACTTCCTGCTGCGCAAAGGATTGTGGGGAAGTTTGGCTGAAGCAGCATGCATCGATGCATACTCCGAAATAGGAGCTGATGTAGTACAACATCCTGGTACTCTTGGCATACTGCATCTGACATACTATGTATTGGGACATACTAAATCTTTTTTTGCCTACTAAATAGTATGGAAGTATGGGTATTGGAACGGGGCCCAGGACTCACTCTACCCGTCCACAAATCAAACCAAGTTGGATAATGTATATCTGATGTGCAATAAAACTCAATGTGCAATAACTGCTAAATACCGCAATTTGTGCAATAATCAAATAATCCACATTGTTACTGTTCACTTAATAATAATAATAATAATAATAATAATAATAATAATAATAAATAAATATACCGTATATAAAATCCACACTGTTACTGTTCACTTAATAATAATAATAATAATAATAATAATAATAATAATAAAATATATATATATATATATATATATATATATATATATATATATATATATATATATATATATATATATAAAATCCACACTGTTACTGTTCACTTTATTGACGGACCTAATGCACCTTACTCCTCGTTTGTTGTTACTATACTCACACTGCTGTATATAAGAAAATAGAACATGTATTGCATATTTGTGACACTATTGTATATACCGGTAGGCTACATAACTTATATTTTATTGTTTTATGGTATATTCCTATGCCTCCTATATTGTTTGATGTCTATATTTTTCCATACCTGAGTGCGGGTAACTGTAGCATGACTCTTTCCCCTCGGGGATCAATAAAGTTATTCTGATTCTGATCAAGTTTAGTCCTAAATTTGCATCAACCTGCATACAGACATAATAGACAGAATACAGGAAGATAGGCGTTTTTACCTTCAAAATAAAAGCGATAATTTATTACTTGGTAAATAGAAAACGGAACAGTCGACTCACTAAAAATCACTTAAAATTGACTTTAATTGTCTGTGTTCTTCTGTATGTGTTCTGTGTATTTCGGATCACAGAAAAAGGTTGCAACGTGGATCTACTATTACTTTATTGAATTGCCATTATTGTGAAGGTTCTAACCGTTAGTTTCCATTTTATTCTGGCTGACTTGACACTGCTTGGAGTTGGTGCCGAGTCTGCTAACATTTGCGGCTCCAGTCTGCATGTGAATCACAAACGCTGTGTATAAACGTGGACTCAAAGGCCAGAACGCCACATCAGTTTGCCATTTCATCCAGAGAGCGTTGTGGTCTAAATGTGGCCTAAGTCTACAGAGGATCCTCAGCACAGTTCCCCAGCCCCTTCATATGATGTCTTACCAAAGCAGGCAGTAGCTTCTCCTCCAGTAGAGACACAAAGGCCAGAGTGTCTGCCCCCTCCTTGGCTGACAGGTCATAGTCTGCATTGTATTTCTGAAAGAAATGACAAGATAACAGTATAACACTATACTTATTCACAGATCAGATTTAACAGTCAACTTAGTTCAATGGGAATTACCAACATACAAAATCAATGGAATACAAATTAACTCATTCAGGGCCAGTTTAGGACTGCC
Organism: Poromitra crassiceps; assembly: GCF_964638095.1. NCBI lineage: Eukaryota > Metazoa > Chordata > Actinopteri > Beryciformes > Melamphaidae > Poromitra > Poromitra crassiceps. Next base: position 52,913,445 of record NC_139643.1, on the reverse strand, counting down.
AATATTTAGCACAGGCCAAAGATTTTCATAATTGTTGGTCATCTTTCAAGACCCACAGTAAATTATCTATTAGCACCAGAGTGATTTGCAATACCTCAAAATGAAGATGTACGTCTCTGGGTTCACCAGGAAAAAAAAAGTGAGCTTTTAGCATGTTCTGTACTCTACTTATAGCCATTTATATACACCCTGTTTTCCCCCAGAAGGTCTCCCAGAGAAAATAAACAGGAGAAAAGGCAATTTTTGTAAAAGGGCACAATCTCAGGCATAACTCACTCTCAATTCTTTTATTTTGAACTGTATTGACATCAGACATGTAAATATTATTCGTTAGGACACAAATGACAAAAAATATATATATATATATATATATATACACATGAAGTGCTTTTTTTTACATTCAACAATACAGTTTACTCGGTGTGAGTGAGTGTGCAGACAGACAGACAGACAGACAGACAGACAGACAGACAGACCGACAGACAGACAGACAGACAGACAGACAGACACACACACACACACACACACACGATCCCCCTTTTAGATTTCTAACCCCACATAGGATAAGCAATAACCACGCCCTGTGGCGCTGGGATTGGCCAGGAGCAACACTGGAGGGCACGCAGCCCAGCGATTTCATGAACCAACTGAAGAGCTCTTGAGAAGGACAGCGGGCTGCTGTGACTGCCTTCTGCCCGCTGCTGCCTAGCTGTTCCTGTGTTTATTTTGATTTGTTCTGGTACACCCGTCCTCGTCCATGTCTCCCTGTCATATCCTCTCTGCTATTTGATCGTTCCCGTTTTCCCCTCGGCTATTCAACACGTCCTCACCGCCCTCGCAAACTGATCGATCATTTCCTCATTCCTCCGATGATCAAACACATCTCTTGATTACTTTCTCCCGTTTTCTCCTGGCTGGCACAGAGGAAGGCGACTCCAGCTCGTGCAGCGCGCCGAGGGTGTTTCAATGGCGTTTCTCCTGTCTGCACAAGGAAGCGTTACCCGTTTTCTGCTTTTCCTCTTGCTCAATTTCAAAACAACAGCTGCGGTATGTGTTTGTTCACGTGTTGTCTTAGATGCTAGGGACCTGATACCATGTGACAGGCTGGGGAAGTGTTTTAACTATGCGCTGCACGAATAAAAACAAAAACACGTCAAACACGTCATTGGCCCTCTGGGCTATTCCTGATAACACGTCAAAGACGTCATTGGCCCTGAATGAGTTAAAAGGAGCACGTTGGAGCAGTGGTAGCGATGTCGCCTCATGGTGAGAAGCTCCTGGGTTCGGTTCCCACCTGGGCACTGGGGGCATGTTCCACCCATGTCTTCGGTGCCTGGTGCCCAGGTGGGCCTTTCTGTGTGGAGTTTGCATGTTCTCCCTGTGCTCACCTCCATATAAGAACCCCCCAGTAGAACTTTGTCTGACCAGTGCCGGTCAAATAATAAATAGGTCCCTGGGCAGTGGGCGCTTCACTGGAAGCCTCCCGCCAGCCCATGGAGGACGAGCCATTGGAAAGAACGAAGCATGTGTGTGTACTTTGAAGCATGTGTGTGTACTTTGAAGCATGTGTGTGTACTTTGACTTTGAAGCATGTGTGTGTACTTTGAAGCATGTGTGTGTACTTTGAAGCATGTGTGTGTACTTTGAAGCATGTGTGTGTACTTTGAAGCATGTGGTGGTAATTTGACGGGTTTGTCCACCCCTGTTCCTTTATGCCAGTGGATGAGTCTTCATTGAAAGTAATATGCATAGTAGTAACATCATGTTTTAAATTTCCCTCAAGTTACTTACGGACGAGCTCAATCAGAGAGCAGGGGAAAGTCCGCTAACGTTACGCTGAGCCCACCTGGATAAATTAGTAACATGTCATGGTAAATAATAATATCCGCACATCAGACTGAGAGCATTCGGATGAAAATCGACCATCAGGACAGATAAGGAGCTTTTTGTCACGAGTTTATACCTAGAAGAAAGTTTAGCCGTGGACGGTCTTGAGCTGAGTCAAAATGTGAGTAAGCTAGATGTTTGTTTGTTCCTCTGTTAAGTTTGCATAACTTGGCATCAAGCTCATTCCAGATCTGCGGTCCTCTGCACACAACACTGAGGCTGGTCCTCTGCACACAACACTGAGGCTGGTGCTCCTCTGCACACAACACTGAGGCTGGTCCTCTGCACACAACACTGAGGCTGGTCCTCTGCACACAACACTGAGGCTGGTGCTCCTCTGCACACAACACTGAGGCTGCTCCTCTGCACACAACACTGAGGCTGGTCCTCTGCACACAACACTGAGGCTGGTGCTCCTCTGCACACAACACTGAGGCTGGTCCTCTGCACACAACACTGAGGCTGGTGCTCCTCTGCACACAACACTGAGGCTGGTCCTCTGCACACAACACTGAGGCTGCTCCTCTGCACACAACACTGAGGCTGGTGCTCCTCTGCACACAACACTGAGGCTGGTGCTCCTCTGCACACAACACTGAGGCTGGTGCTCCTCTGCACACAACACTGAGGCTGGTCCTCTGCACACAACACTGAGGCTGGTGCCTTTTAACCTTTCGTTTTTCCGGTGATTAGGTGTTTTTCTCTAGTGTTATAGGTGTGCAGGGGATTCCATGTATGCTATTAATTATGTTGCCAAATAATTGCCTGAAGTAGGAGATTGTAGCTGCTCCAAAAATCACCTTGGTGCAAATAGCTGAACTTTGGAGCCCTGCAGTGTGCGAGTGGCTCAAAATGACCAGCTCTCACCAGTAATTATCAATCAAATTCAGCTGAGCCATGGTCAAAATGTAAAGTTTTATGTTGTGTGAAAACTGTGCCTGGAGAACTGGAACTGAGTCAAACCGATTAAATCACTACACCCCCTATCTAGCTCACCAATGCCCCTTTCAGAACGAAAAACCCCACTAACATCTGGCTTTTGTCTTCTCACACACACACACACACACACACACACACACACACACACACACACACACACACACCAGAGCGGCGCTGTTGAGCGCTGTGACGGCTGGGAGCTCTAACCCAGAAAAAATCATATCACAGCACAGACCTCAGATGAAAAGAGGCATTTATGAGCAGCGTGGAGCTTTCTAACCCCAACGTGGAGAAGCTATGAACCCTTCTTCTCCAGTACGTGGCTTAGGAGCGAGAGTCACAGGCAAGTCTATGTACGGAGACGGGACTCTCGTAGGGTAGACGATGACATCATACCCGGAAAGAGACGTAACGGGGCAAGATGGCCCAGCGAATGAAAGATGAAATATCCACGTTGCACATGATCAAGCTGGAAAAGTTTCCTTTGTGGCTGTGTATTCTTATTCACTTGACACATGCCGTTTTTACACCATTTCTTCTTTCTCTTAAACATAAACACCATCACTTCCTGTTATAACTTTCAAAATAAAATAGCATTTGAAGCATTTTCTGATGTTCAAAAAAGTGAATGTTTTGTTCAGTTGTTTTTTTCTTTACTTGAAGCACACAATGAGAATAAAAGCACTTTAGAAACAAAAGAAATTAAGTAATTTGAATAGAATGTTTTGTACAGTCATCTACTGTATTTCTGACTTGAAGCACTTGTTAAAAATAGTGCATTGTTGTGTAAATTGACCGTTATATTTTATTAAATTGTGTACATTTATTCATCCCCACTTATTAGACACTATTTCTGATGGTAAAATAAGTGTAAAAAGCAAAACACAGAATTCAGAAAAATGTTAATGGAAAAAAACTGAATTTGGGACGGGGGGAAAAAGGAATTTGAAAAAAAATAAGAGATTTTATATGGCTCTAAGGTTGTTGTTGTTGTTTCACGTAGCGACAGATGCATCGAAGCTTTGCCTCGAGACCCGGAACTGAATCAAACCGATTTAATCCCTAAACCCCATCTAGCTCACTAATAACTGATTATAATTGATTGGATTTGTATAGCTTCTTTCTAGATACTCAAAAGCGCTTCACATATCAGGGGAGGGAACTCAACTCATCCAGCACCGATGTGTAGCACCCACCTGGGAGATGCACGGCAGCCAGTTTTTGCGCCGCTAAAGGTTAATTTATGGTTACTGCGGTGTGTGGTGCCGGGGGGTCTGTGCAGCGAGTGTGGAGCTCCGCAGGGGGTCTGTCTGTGGAGCTCCGCAGGGGGTCTGTGGAGCTCCGCAGGGGGTCTGTGGAGCTCCGCAGAGCTCCGCACGCCTCTCAAAAAATAAAACTTCATGTGGCAATGAAGGGAAAAGGAAACCAATCACAAAAAGGCACCTAGGTTCCAAACATCTTCACGTAAGGTTTTATTTAGGTACTATGCACTCTACTAGCTGATCATAAGGTATGCACTCTACTAGCTGATCATAAGGTATGCACTCTACTAGCTGATCATAAGGTATGCACTCTACTAGCTGATCATAAGGTATGCACTCTACTAGCTGATCACAAGGTATGCACTCTACTAGCTGATCATGTGCTGATCATCAACACAGACTCAAAAACACCAATTACCTGTTTTCTGAGGTGGATGATAATGTTGTTGGGCTTTGAAATACTGCCGTCCTCTCTGGTTTTCAACGCAGGCAAGCTTCCTGAAACGAGAACCCAGAGGTGATTCAGAATCAGATCTTCACAGTCACTAGTTAGTTACCCAGTATATAGCATATTATATTGATCAGTATATAGCTCTCCTTTCTTTCTTTTCCTGCTCTATGCATTTTTTCTGTCACTAGTTGTCTCCTTTCTGTGGTTTTAATGTATCCTTTTGAATTGCCTTTTTGCGCTTATTTATGGCACATGTATGTATTGTCTTGTTCTGTGTGGACTCCAAGAAGAGTAGCTGTCACCTTACACCTGTCACCTTACCTGACAGCCAATAGGGATCCAATTAAACAATACACAACAATAAACAATTGTTTTAGGTCAACTGTAAAAAGAGTCATATGTGTATGTTTACCAGGAGACATTGTTTTTGTTGTTGTTAGTGTGTGTGTGTGTGTGTGTGTGTGTGTGTGTGTGTGTGTGTGTGTGTGTGTGTGTGTGTGGGAGGGGGGGGGGGTGGTTGGGTCTGATATTGATCGCTAAGGACTCACCTGTGGGGCTACTCCAGGGGTTGGTGATCTTGTGAATTTTGAGTGGAGCACCAGCAAACTTAGCATAAGCCTGCAAGAGAGAGACACTCATCACTTTGCTTTGCATTGCTTTTATTTGTAACATTGTCTTTCTTGACCACAAGCTCAAAAGTAGGAATTAGACGTTTCCTGACATAACACTGCGTTATAATGATCATAAGGTCTTCAGGCCAGCAGGTGTCTGAATGAAGGTTATATTGATCATAAGGACTTCAGGCCAGCAGGTGTCTGAATGAAGGTTATATTGATCATAAGGTCTTCAGGCCAGCAGGTGTCTGAATGAAGGTTATATTGATCATAAGGTCTTCAGGCCAGCAGGTGTCTGAATGAAGGTTATATTGATCATAAGGTCTTCAGGCCAGCAGGTGTCTGAATGAATTCCCCTTCAAGGTGGAGGCATCTCCTTCAAAGAGAGGAGTCTCACTGAGGAGTAAAACAAGACGAGGTGTTCCCTGCTCTCTGCTCTGCCTCTGCAGGCAGACAGACAACCCAGCTTTATGCTGACGAGGCAAGTTGTACGTTTGTCCACTTATCGCTCGTTAACATCAAACTTTGTGACATTCAAGATCTGATGAAAAGATGCAAGCTTTTCTGCCTGGTTTATAGATGTAGGCCTATTCAGTGTGAGCTGTGGCATGAGTTCTTCAGAGGGCAGAAGTTGTGATTTGAAGCAGCAGGGGGCAGCACCAGGGATGGAAGCTGAGAAGACACTGAACATTATGATGGAACAAGTCTTAAGGCAGTCTTTCTGACGGACAGAGGCCCGCGTTTTCCAACTTGTCAGCAAAATTAAGGTAGAAAAAACAAATCTATCAGATACCCTCCTTGATAGGGAATGTTGACAAGTTTCCACTGGAGGACTGATGCACAAACTTTTAAATGTTCTTAAAAATAATAAAAATAATAAAAATAATAAAAATAATAAAAAATAAAAGGACTGCACCGCGGATATATGCTTATTGCTTCCGCCAACAAGTGAGCAGTCGACATGGATGTCTGTCCAGACTTTGACGTTTGAGTCAAGGCGTTACTGAGATATGGCGTTACCGAGCTGAAAATGGCGTTCGTGAGGTCACAGTGACCTTGAACTTTGACCACCAAAATTGAATCAGTTCATCCTTGAGTCCAAGTGGACGATTGAGGCAAATTCAAAGAAATTCCATCAAGGCATTCCTGAAATATTGTATTAACGAGCTTGAAAATGGCGTTTGAGAGGTCACAGTGACCTTGACCTTTGACCAACAAAATCTAATCGGTTCATCCTTACGCCCAAGTCGAGGTTTGAGCCAAATTGGAAGAAATTCCGTCAAGCCGTTCCTGAGACATCGCATTAACAAGCATGAAATGAGCGGTCGTCAGGTCACAGTGACCTTGAAGTTTGACCTATGACCACCAAAATGTAATCAGTTCATCCTTGAGTCCAAGTCGATGTTCGAGGCAAATTTCATGAAATTGCGTCAAGGCGTTCCTCAGATATCGCGTTAACGAACATCAGACAGATGTATGGACAACCTAAATCCATAATGCCTCCGGCCTGGCTATCGCTGGCGGAGGCATAATAAATCATAGCCCTCTCCATGTTGAAGTCTGTCAAGAAAAGACCAAGGAGTGCACACATAGGCTAAATATTTTTGCAGTTTGGACTGAAGATGTAAATATAATGCACATATACAAACATACTGCAACCAAACGTTTTCATAGAACATCACCGGTTGCAGGTAGGAAAACTGACTGGAGGTGTGAGCAGGGTCCATATGCAGTGTCAATTTAAGAACATATGGCTCCTCGTTAGTAGAGCTTATGATGCTTAAAAAGCAGATGAGATAGGCCTGTGGTGGCATGGTGACATTCCTTTCAGACGGTATGTGATCTTTACCTGCTCTATAATGTGCTGCTGTGTAAATCACAGAGGCTGAAAAAGGTGAAATTATGGGATATAGTCAGAGACACTATAATTGTGTGTCTGCAGTGAATTCCTGTATGGCTGTCAGTCATTAACTACTACACACCAGTTACTGACAGAATAACATGCGATGCTAAACATAAATGCATGCACGCAGGGCCAGTGCACTACAGTTTCAATGCAGCGTTTAGCTGGTAGAGTAAAGGTAGGGTATGCATACACTGTAGCTTGTTGAAGAGTCTGACCTGTAGGCATAAATATCCTCCATGCAGAAACTCTGCCCTGCCAGCTACAAGTCATTAAGGCTCGTTAAGGCTCTCTTCTCTGTGGATGTGCGCATACTTAAAAAATACAAATAAACAGCAACAGCTGCTTCTCGAGCAGAGCTTCCGTAGTTCCGTAGTGACGTAAAATGCGTCACATGGGAGCTCTCTGTGTGGAAAAGGTAAACACTGCCCATCTGTTTATATTAATGACATACTGTAATGATACAAAGACAAAGTGGGTTGATAATCGGAGAAGCCATCCTTTAAGTGCGACTCAAGTTCAAGTCCATGACAGGCAAGGCAAGTGGCCATTGTGTTAGTGAAGGATGGAATTATAGGACGAATCAGCGTGACGTCACAACAACAAATCCCCCGGAAATGCGGAAGTCCGCAGCAGCGAACTAGTATGAGTTGTGCCAAACAAACGTGAATATCTTAAAAACTATACATGACATCGCTTATATTTTGACATTCTGAGTGAGAGCAGAAGTAGCTCAAGAGTTTGATGTATAATTATGGATGTCATGTTAAAGTTGTGTGAAGTGTCGCAGTTTTTAAAATGTACACCGTACAGCCGGGGCTAGAGTGAGCACTCAAAGCTGGGTCCATAAGTCCCATTGCGGTTTCCCCCGGAAACGCGGTTTATCACCTTATGTAGCCCCGCCCACTTGACCCATTGTGTCACAACTTCCTGTTCAAAACGCCAGCTGTTTTACCTGCTCAAACTAGTGTGACTCACCTGGTCAAAACTACTTTAACTCACATTATGAGTCAGACTAGGTTTATGAGTCACAGGAAGTGTAGTCTCTTAGAACAGACGAGTTGGCTTCCGCAATTTTCAAATGCTTCCGCCATACCGTCTGTACTTCGTAGGGGAGAATCATGCACCAACCGGAATGGGAAGTAGAAAGGCGGGTCTTCCGCTCATTAGTCCAATCAGAATCCAATATGCGCATTTTTCGTGGACCCACGTGTCGTGATTGGTCGGATTCTGTCGAACTTCTTTCCTGTCTGAAGGTTTTTTTTTCCCAACTTCCTTGTGCATGTTCTGGGGGTGTAACGTACAGACTGTATATAGCTGCATTCGCCGGATGTAGATAATGCTGCCTTCCAGACAACTGGGACCTTCGGATTTTCTCTCCTCCTATTAGGAAAAGTGCGCTGGAACGGCACTCAAAGTGGGAGCTCCCACTTGAAAACTGGGAGAAAAAAATCTACCCCCACTAGGCTGGGAACCAGTTGTCTGACGTCACACAACAATGGCCGCAACATGGAGTATGTAGTCCAAAGTATTAAGTGCCTAAATAAAATGTATAATAGAGTCTGTTACATGATGTGTCATTGCTGCTCCTCATTTTCATTTAAATATGTAAGGAGGGTGCTCTGCTCGTTGTTAAGCTGTCTTGCTATTTGCCAAACAAAAAAAAGTTTGTCACGGTCCGCCATGTTTCTTGGTTGCATTTTGCCTTTGTGCTCTGGAATGCTTTGAAGGTGGGGGGTGGGACTTTTCCACTGGGAAACACCCACGTCCCATGTGTCTGGAAGGCAGCATATAAGACAGTCTGTTTTAAGAGACTACAGGAAGTGTGAACACAATCAGAACTTCCAATTGTGTTTACACTTCCTGTTAGTCTCTCAAGCCAGACTGTCTCTTCTACATAAGGTGAATATAGTGAAAATAAATGATCCCCTTTTTGCTGGGGACGGGGACCCCCTGGAACTCCCTCAAGGCCCCCCGACCCCGGCAGACAGCACAATGTTAGATTGAGGTGCCATGGGGTAAAGGATTGAACATGTGGAATCTGACCAAACCAGGACAGCCATGCACACGTGACACACCAAACAGCCATCTGGGTTTGTCTGTTTGTTGTAGCTACAATGTTTAATTGGTGTGCCATGGGCTTTAAAGGAACACCTCTACTACTTAATGCAACAGCTGCTGTGGCAATATAATTAACGTTAGCTCTGTCCAGCAGGCTATCGTCACTGACAGCAGCTGCTGCTAACGTTTAGCCGCTTTAACATTGGCTGAAGCTAGCTAACGTTAGCATCATCAGGTGTCTGTCTGTCACAGCGTCCCTGTCTGTCGCTGTTGTAGAGAGAACAGACTCTGTGTCCAGTCTGTCTGTCGCTGCTGTGTCTGTCTTACCAGGACGGTCAGACAGTCTGTGTCTATGGAAGGTAAACCCCAGTCTCCTTTCCAGCAATACAGCTCCAACGGCGCTGCCATCTTACCAAAGAACTTGCATTGCTAAGAACTGAAACCGAATGGGTATGCAGCAAATCCGCCATTTTGGCCTGGAAGAAACTACCTACAATGGAAAGGTGGGCTGTTTTCAGGGCAGAATGGCGGCAGGGATACTATCAAAAAGGCAGGCCTTATCTCTTTTGGCGTCTATACTCTTTGATGTTACTCTGTCGCAACCGGTCGCAACCATCGACATAAATGGTCGCAACTCTTCTGCTCAGGCGCACCGGCGCAGTTGGTGGGGAGCAGCTCAGTACCAGCCGTTCTTATCTTGTACGTTCTTTGTCAAAAGTCTGAAGTCATGACCTTTCATACCGGAAGCTCTTCGTAGATGGTTAGGTGCTCGGATATTTTTTTTATCAACTCAAATCAGTATTTATATGCATATCCTGGAGCGATTTGTATCAATGTGTAAAGAAAAACCCATCAGTGTGGGAATTCCACCCCCACACACAGTTATGCTAAAGGTTACATTTTGACATTTTCCACCTGGATATCCGGTTTACTTCCTGTATACATAGCTGAGCGCAGGCTGATATTCGGCTCATATTAAATGTTAACGTTAGGCCGTGTCTCCGACAGACACATTAACAAGGTAGCCTATTTCGGTCTTTATGTCTTGTAGTAGTAGTAGTTGTTGTTGATAGTTGCCATAACAACCACCCCTGTCGGAAAGACGTGCACACGCTGGGTAGGAAGCGTTGTTGTCCCGGAGGTGATTTTTTTTTTTCGGATGATGGCGAAGGCTATGCGAAGGCATAACCCGCCCCTCTCTGCCTCTGATTGGCCTAGCGTCAAACTTCCATCCAAACACATTCGCTTGGCTATCCTGCATTACATCTCTTTCTACAGTCTGGTCAGACCGTCAGACTCAGTGGGTCAGACAGACAGCAGTTACGCTTGCTAGCCTGCATGAAAGACGCCAGTGTGTTTATGTTTTTAATATAGTCATATCTATGGTTTATAACGCTGCCACTAATCAGAGGCAGAGAGGGCCAGGGGTGGGTTATGCCTTCGCCATCATCCGAAAAAAATATCGCTTCCGGTAAGCTAGCTAGCTAGCTAATGTTAGCTGCTGGTTGGTTGGCTAACTAGCGAATGTTAGCCGTTAGCTAACGTTAACTAGACAAACACAGACATGCAGAGCTCCAAAAACAGAGCAATTCATGATTTTGTTACTGTAGTTTCTGCAGAGTAACGAGTCGGGGGGAGGAAGTCCATATATGGTCCATCCGTCATGGGGCACAGAACATTACGTCATCACAGGATAACGCGATTGGCTGGCTCAGATTTGTTCAAATCTGAGCCAGCCAATCACGTTGTCCTGCGCTGTTTGAGACGTGTATAAAAGGCGACCGCGACTACCAGAGAAGAGGAGAAGAGGGGCAGGGGGGAGGAGAGGGGCAGGGGAGAGGAGAGGGGGAGAGTGGGGGGAACCAGAGAAGAGGAGAAGGAGAGGAGAGGAGATGGGGGAACCAGAGGAGAGGAGAGGGGGGAACCAGAGAAGAGGAGAGGGGCAGGGGAGGGGAGAGGAGTGGGGGGAACCAGAGAAGAGGGGAGGAGAGGAGGGGAGAGGGGCAGGGGAGGGGAGGGGAGAGGAGGAGAGGAGAGTGGGGGGAACCAGAGAAGAGGGGAGAGGGGGAGAGGAGAGGAGGAGAGCGCCGCCAGCGGCACCACCCCGCTGGGCACAGACACCCAGGCCACCCATCCCAACCTCCAGGCTGCCACCACCCAGGCTAAGTGCTCCTCTGCTGGGCAGTTTGATGGCTGCCCTGCCACTCCCACCACCACCCGCCCTGGCCCTCACCCTGCCCGGGTCCCACACCCCCGGCCGAGACCCTCCTCCAGAACCTCGAGCACCAGGCATAGTGGCTGGACCCTTCCAGGGGCACTGCCATCTCTCTGGGCGGCCCTGGTAGTGGAAGCGATCATCTTGCTCTATAATGACCAGAATGGGTGTTGTTCAAACTGAACATTTATTTCTTTAACATGCTGCAGCAGAAAGGGAGATAAACAGCCGACACTATTTTCGTAGTTAAGCTATGAAGTAGCCTACTTCCCCCCGCAGCATCGTGACATTGAATGAAAGTATAGGCTATAATGGCTCGTTTGAGATGACTTCTGGCTCGCCTGGGAAGCAGGCGAGAGCAGCCGAGTGCAGTCAGCCAATTAGAGGCAGAGAGGGGCGGGTCATGCCTTCGCCATCATGGGAAAAAAAGATCGCGTCCCGGAGCTAGCCTGAGAGGCTAATAAAAGCTACATGTTACAGAGTAAGCTGACTATCAGTACGTTATTGCACGCATAGGCCTATCTTTACATTTAAACGTTTACATAGCAAAAAATAGAAATAGAAGTAGGCTATGTCAGTGTTTTCCCCTGAATAGCTGAGAAAGTGGACACTGTCAATAGTTCACTGTGAAGCTGATACAATTCAGGTGGCGGTAATGCAACATTTAAGGATGCCAACCGCCATAAAATACAGAAGAAGCTGAGAAAAAGGAAGTGCTGTGGGGTTGCAGCTGGTGAAAACAGTCTATATCACTTTATGCAACTTGCACCAAGTCACTTTCCTTGTATGTGCAAACATTCTTGGCCTAATAGACAACTGATTTGAATGTTCACAGCTCCCTGGATGATCAGCTGTCTTCTCTGGAAAATATTGCTTAAAGCATCACATTTACATATACATGTATGAGCACTGCTCATACGTGTGATCCATTTTTACCATCATAAAAGTAACTCCAGTATATTAAGAGATGAAGAACCCATTTTAAATTACAGTACAGTTGTGAACTGGTACAGGTGTGATAAGTCACATTAACACTGCGTTGCTAGAGTCCCGTTAGCTTTTAATTGCTGCTAGTAGACACTTCAGTACCGTAGTCATGTTGCTAGGTGTATCATCCTTGGATGGAACTCTTTTAGAGATAAAATATGGCCAATGGTTGCTATGCCTGAACTTTAAGGGACAAGAATCCTCAACTACAATTAAAATTAGATTTTGGGGACAAGCAACATCCTAGGCTGCACCTAGAATCAATCCAGTTTGGTGAAATGTGTTTTGTGATGTAGCAAGTTTTTAGCTTAGTAAGAGGAAGACAATGATTTCAAAAATCAGGATTTTAGTGCGTCTCCAGCTCAATTGGAATTGATGGCTGATGTGAACATACTGCAAACAATGAAGCAAAGTAGAGGAACTTTATTTTCATTGAAGTGAGACAGGATAATCGCAGTACACTTCTCTTCTGGTGGTCCGACACCTCCATCTCAGTGCTCCAGCTGAGTGTAGGTCTCCCATCTCAGTGCTCCAGCTGGGTGTAGGTCTCCTGCTCCAGCTGTCTCCATCTCCATCTCAGTGCTCCAGCTGTGTAGGTCTCCTGCTCTAGCTGTCTCCATCTCCGCTTCTGAAAGGGGGGGGCAGGTTTGAGTCAAAACGATCAGCTGTAAAAAAAAAAACTTTATGCTGCAGAAATATCCCTAGTTACCGTCTGTGTGGTGAAAAGCATCCTGAGAACTCAGAAGTCACCACAAGTTCTTCAGTGACAACAGAACATTTTACAGATGCATTGTGCAATATATCGGAAAGCCTATCGGTATCGGCTGATGTGTGTAATATCGGTACCATGTTGCAATATTAATGATGATTAGCAGTATCGCCCACAATTTTCACATTGAGAAGAAACGGCAAATTTATGAATTTTGTGCTTTTCCAAATAGTTTGGAAATAAAGAAATGCATTACCTTTTCAAATTCAGTATTTACATGCGTTTTTCAGTATGTACAAAATGTAATAATAGAAATCTGTTTTATACAGATTGGTAAATAATCGGTTACATCGGAGACAAACTCCACAAGCAGGAAAACTGGTGGCCACTATGCCAGTGTGGAAACCTAAGAAACAAATGTGAGTCCTGGAGATGTTAGATCAGCTACAGAGGGCGGATCTATGCGGTCTCCAAGGCAGCTGCTCTGGGATCACTGCGTAAAGGGCCAGGTGTGGCAGAAACACTGGCCCTCTTTGAAAGTGATCCAAAAACTTGAACGGCAACTAAAGTCCAAACCTGTGTCAAACTTACTGAAACTGCCATCTGCTATTGGCTGGTCTTTGGCACCAGGTGGTCACCGCATGTTGTGGTCACCTTGCTCTGGGACCGTCACAATCCTCTGCTCCTGGAAAGAAAGACAGCGAAGGTCAGGGCTGACGAGAAACATAGTCTCAATTTTGACAAACTAGCAGTAACATTTTTATCGATTTATCGTAGTTTAGCTCAGTGACTAAAACCGCCTTAAGATGGCAGAAATGTTCCCAAAAGATGACCCCAGCAGACGTGCTGGCGAAACCCACTGGGATGGTTTTGTTTTATGGTCAATTCCACAGCAAGTCGGGAACGGGTTTTCCCGAAAGCCTTGGTATATGACCAGAACCAAACAAATACTCAACAGCACAGGGCTATTGGTGAAACGTCACTCACAGTTCAAGGCTGGTGACAGTCCTGGTTTGATGGCTTCAAGCTGCTTTAGGATCTGAAACAAGCCAGTGCAATTTGAATTGTCTGCATCAGTCTGTATCTAGAACATTCCATCAATAATTCACATAGCAAAGTAAGTGGTTCAAAGCCATCACTTTGAAATGGTTTTGTTAAGAGGCTGGTGTGTGTCGACAGATTACCAGGACTCCAAACACAGCAGGGTCAGGAGACCAACGATGCCAGATGTCGATGTTCCTTTAGCACTGACTCATGAACAAACCAGTTATAGCAGCAACTGGCTGCAGATACCATGCAGTGCTTTCAATATGCTGCAGCTCTGAGAAGATGCTAATAGTCATACTTTTATGGCATTAACCATGTACAGGTTGCAATATGCAGCTCTGATAAGATGCTATACAGATCTACTTTAGGCACAAGTTACAGCCCGAAGAACTCACCAGTGCATCACTGAACTTGAAGCTCACGCTGCAGCCGTGTGCAAGACCTAAAGCAAAAATGATATAAATTATTAAAAAACATCCAATTTCAGAGATTTAAGTCAACTTCTCACAAAGAGAAACAGAGGGCAGCTCACGGGTCAGAGTGTAACGGAGGTCAGCATCTGTTCTGCAGTATTATCCCACGGTGGCCATGGCAGTGACCACGTGGGTAAAGCGAAACCACAGATTTTCTCTTTGAGGCATTTCCAACGACATGGCCCTACTGACGAAGGTCTGTCGGGATAGGCCTCAGTATTTATGCTTCCACATCATTAGGGATGCACAATATGGATTTTTTTTCAGCGGATACGATAACCGATAAATCGCAGCTTCTCCTGGCAGATGACCGATCTCACATTTTTGTATTAAAAAAATAAGTTCTTATCCTGTATTTTATGAACACCTGGGGTAAAAAAAAAAGACAAAAGGCAGATGTAGTGTCGAGCAAAGATGGATGATTTAATATTCAATAACTCTGACCTAACCAAATCTAACACATCACTGATGAGATGAGTTACCAAAATAAGGACATCATTGTCAAATTGCATACACCAACTTTCATGCTCACCTTTAAAGCTGATGTTTTTGAGCCCAGTAGAGGCATTGCTTCCATGCTGGGCTGCTGCAAATACCTGGAGGAACAAGAGGCAGAGTGTGGGTGAGAAATCTGGAGCCGCACCAGATGAACCGCACCAGATGACCTTCCTACCGTGTTCAGACAGGCCAGCTTCATTCACAGTTCAGAGCAGTTGAACATATTTAGCCAATCATCATGACACAGTCACCATCAAGTTGATTTACTACAAGGTTCGCCCATCTGCCCTATGCTGCCCTTCTCTTCTCTGTGCAGCAGAAAGCAGCTACGCCCCCTCCTGCTGTCTGCGGGAATTGCTTGCTTACCCCCAATTAAGTCACCAAATACACTCCAGCATTGCCAAAATGCACATGCAAAAATATGAGACGTAATTTTCAAAGCAAATTATGTCTTGCAATTTTGCATGATTATTTCATAATGTAGTGTGTACACAAGTCACAACATGCACATAAGAGCGTGTTAGAATGTGTATTTGGTGACTTAACAGGTAGGCTAGTGATTCCGCCGGACTGCCAGCCATTGTGCTAAAGCAGGGCTTTTCAAAGTCTGAGACAAAGCTCAATTCCTGGATGCCTATGGGCTCATGATTATGTTATTTGATCCCATAGATACTCAATTGTGCCAAGCTAGCTTGATATTGTGTTTGACATACTTCACAGACTACACCAAATACTGTCTGAAGGCAGTTATTAGTTTCTGACTCTGGAAAAGTGGGATAAAACCGTATTTTACATTATTTTATAAATATTGTATCTCTAACCAAATCACACACTTACACCATACCATGTGATCTTTTGATAACTAAGGTAATATGTTTTCACTTCCCTTCATAAGAGATGAAAATATAAATCGCTGTGGACCACCCAGGTAGTGTAATATGTACATCACTTATATTGATAACTTTTAGTCCAAACTACTGAGTCTTACTAAACGCACTGAAATAAAAAAGTATTCTTGTGTCACTGAACACACGGCTGTGCAAAAAATCAATATGGTGATACATCGATATTTTTCTCAAATATCAACACCGTATTGCAGAAAAAAATAGCTATATATACTGCCGTATCGATTTTATTGCACAGCCCTAATAGAGAAAAGCATCCATCTTTTCGTCTTACCATTGAGAAGATGGCAAATAGGCGACTCTCCCAAGATGTTGGTCTGTTCCTTTAACTTAGCCAACAGGCATGTGGTCTTCTGCAGAACGTCCAGCACCTGCAACACAGGAGCTGTCTCAATTCACTGGCATCTTCAAACACTTACACCACGGCACGTTTCTTAGTTGTCCACTCTCGTGAGTAGCACTGCTGCAGTGTCCACAGCAGTGGGTTGCTAGAGAATGGTTTGCTCTGTGCACTGTACCAAGCTCTAAGGCCCACCACACACGGCCAGGGCTGATACTGTGCCACCACACAGGGTGCCACCACTAACGGGGTGGCAATTAAAATTACAGACAATAGATTATGGTGATTAGATCGTCTATCGCCAATCTCTAATGACCACGATTGGACGATGTGAAAATAGGCATGATTCCCCATCCCGAACACCTAGTCTCATATCATGATATATCACCTGAGGCAGGGAGGTCTGCCTCGTCATCGTCAATGTTTTCAGACATCTCTTTGAACTGGTACACCAGCCGCTGGTCCTTCCACTTTGGCTGGTAGTAATACCTGGGGAGAGAGGCCGAGATAACAGCTAGAGTCAGGATGTTGAGTCAAAGAACTTGAAGCTGCAGCCATGTGTTAACACCTACACCAAAAATGATCCATCATTGTTTAGAACAACCCGCTTCAGATATGTAATCTAGAGATGGGCGGGAATACTCTGTTTACTCCAGTACTCTTACATAACGTGGGTACTCTAGTAACGTTTCAGCTTTATGGGTACTCGGTGCCTCCCCCCCATGGCTATTGGTAGTGATAACCTACTGCTTCAGTCGCCTGCCTCTGTGTGCATGGCAGGGGGGCAGCCAAATGGTATCATAATTGATAAATTATTATTATTAACACTCAGCCAAAAAACACCTGACCTTTTCCTCATGTTTCGAAACAAGATCCCTCATGTCTGGAAGGGAAATACCGGGGCCTGATTTACCAGGCATAGTCCAGACATCACTGTCTGTCAGCAGCCATCATCAAAAAGATATTTATATAAGGTTATCGACTTCCCGACTCCATAATCCATGTTCCTGCACGTGGTGCGTCCCAGGCCAAAGCCAGCTAACGGTAAGCTAACAGACATGTTCCAGGCCTCATTGTCAGCCTTCAGCAACCCATCATGCAGAGGTGAAAGCAAAACCTGGCGTTCTGTAGCCACCGACACGCTGGACTGGCTCACGGAACAGGACCATCCCATCATGTGAACGTTGGCATTGAAGCGTGGCACCACCCCGCCATGACCAGGAAGAATCTGGGCCTGGTCTTAACCCAGTTTAACTAGCTAGTTAGCCTTAGCCTAACGCTACGTGTGTGTGTGGCGGGGATGTGTGGCTAACGTTAGCTAACTCAGTCACTGCTGCCTACGTTAACTATTAAGAGTTGTATTTACCTTCTAAAATTAATTACCTCTCCTAATGACTGAATGCGAAACTCTTGTGTTACAGCAAACGAGCTACGTTAGCATCAAGTTAGCTGGACCTTCAAAGCGCTAATTGAAGACCACGTGGTGACAATGTCACGTTTACAAAGCACGGATAAAAATCTGACGAATATTGAACCACATCACGTTTCTCATGTAGCTGTTCAATGTCAAGTGACATTAGTGTGATAAACAGTGCGTTATATTTACCCAGGCTCTCTCCTCGCTGTCTGTCCCAGCCGCACACGTCAGGACCTGGAGGAAAATGAGACCTAGCATAGTGCTGCAAACGTTTAAATAGGATGAGGACGTCAGTTGAAATCGCTTTTCGGCACCTGTTTCTTCTTCTTCTAGCTTGACGGCAGACTAGATGTCCGTTGGCTTATTGCTGCCTCTCGCAGTTTGTTGTGAGTATTACACTTTCAATAGCCCTTTTCACTTTCCACTCAATTCACCAAGGAAGTAACACAGGTGCAAGCAAAACCGTAACGAGGGCCCCAGCACTGGAACACCTCAATGGATTGGAAGCTGGAAACCCCACGGTGGCTCAGTGGTAGAGCTGTCGCCTCACAGTCAGAAGGTCCTGAGTTCGATTCTCGCCTGGGACACTGTGGGCGCTGTGGTTGTGTTCCCCCCCATATCTTCAGTGCCTACTGCCCAGGTGGGGTATCTCGTCGTAAGGGCCTTTCTCTCTGTGTGGAGTTTGCATGTTCTCCCCGTGCTCCCCCAGGGGGTTCCTCCATATATAACCCCCCCACCAAAAACATGCAGAAGATCAGATCGTCATCGTCATCCGACCTGTGACGACAACACCCAAAGTTGGTCCCCGGGCGCTGTACGAGAAAGCGACCACTGCTCCTGGCCTGCCCCCCGGAGGAAAGGACATGCCTGGATGGGTTAAATGCAGAGGACACTTTTCACCGGCCACCGTCAGCATGAGTGTGTTGTGGCCGCATGCATGTGTTGTGGTGTTCGTGTGACAATAAAAGACGGGGCTTGTCCCGTTACGAGAGTTTAGTTTTTCATAATGTTTTGCTTGCACCTGTGTTACTTCCTGCCTTTTACACAATGGGTGAATTGGGTGGGAAGTCAAAAAGGCAAATAGATCCCTTGTCTCTGGCTCTCACATCACTGCCAACTCTCACTCATGAGTGAGATTCAAATGCCCCTCTTCTTCACACACTCTCACTCCACACCTCCTGTCTCTCACTCCACACCTGCTGTCTCTCACTCCACACCTCCTGTCTCTCACTCCACACCTCCCGTCTCTCACTCCACACCTCCCGTCTCTCACTCCACACCTGCTGTCTCTCACTCCACACCTCCCGTCTCTCACTCCACACCTGCTGTCTCTCACTCCACACCTCCTGTCTCTCACTCCACACCTCCCGTCTCTCACTCCACACCTCCCGTCTCTCACTCCACACCTCCTGTCTCTCACTCCACACCTCCTGTCTCTCACTCCACACCTCCTGTCTCTCACTCCACACCTGCTGTCTCTCACTCCACACCTCCTGTCTCTCACTCTACACCTCCTGTCTCTCACTCCACACCTGCTGTCTCTCACTCCACACCTGCTGTCTCTCACTCTACACCTCCTGTCTCTCACTCCACACCTCCCGTCTCTCACTCCACACCTCCCGTCTCTCACTCCACACCTCCCGTCTCTCACTCCACACCTCCCGTCTCTCACTCCACACCTCCCGTCTCTCACTCCACACCTCCCGTCTCTCACTCCACACCTCCCGTCTCTCACTCCACACCTCCCGTCTCTCACTCCACACCTCCCGTCTCTCACTCCACACCTCCCGTCTCTCACTCCACACCTCCCGTCTCTCACTCCACACCTCCCGTCTCTCACTCCACACCTCCCGTCTCTCACTCCACACCTCCCGTCTCTCACTCCACACCTCCCGTCTCTCACTCCACACCTCCTGTCTCTCACTCCAAATGTCTCTTTTGGGTCCCAAAATCGGATGAAAAAGTCTGGGAACCTCTACAGCAGGGATACTCAACTTGCTTTGCCCGGGGGCCACTTTCGTGAAATGATAGAAGGCCAGGGGCCAGTTAATAAACAATCAATATACATTTTTCTGTAATGGATTGTAGGTTTTTGGGGTGTCAGCCGGAGTTTAGTCTGACAATGTTGTGCACACCGGATAGTTAGTTAGGTTAAGTTAGTTAGGTTAAGTACATACATAAGTGCCTGGGTAGCAAGCAGATGGCGGTATTTGACAATTTAGCAGCTAAATCATAGATTATTGAAAGATATTCCATATTCCAGACTGAAATGCTATAACAGAAGTGGAGTATTGGCCAGAATGACATGAACATTTGGACACTTATTCAGCGGGTATCTTGCATGTTGCGTTCAGGTGCACTGTTAACACACAGGGGGCGCCCGCGGGCCGCATGTGTTGAGTATCACTGCTCTACAGGGTTGCCGTTTCTCATTAGGTGGTGTAGAAATACAAGGCATTTTGTTTCAAGAATACACGGGGGGGGGGGAGGGGGGGTGTCGGAACCCCTGAGCCCCCCACCAAACATCTATCTTCCTTCCCTTTTTTTTTGGTAGGCTAACTTAAATAAAAGAAGTCAATCTAACAACCTGGCGTGCGCTGGATCTCCTCACTGTTGCTATGTATCTTTCCAAGTTTGCTCCCTCATTCTAAAATAGAACTTCCCACTCATGATGTTGATTGGTAGAGGTCTTCCTCAGCACAATCCATTCATGTATCTAAAAGGTAGGATTTAACACAGGTGCAAGCAAGACATTAATTAGGGTTTCCAACTTCCAATGAATTTAGGTGTTCCAGTGCTGGGGCCCTCATTAATGTCTTGCTTGCACCTGTGTTCATCCTGCCTTTTAAGATTTGTTTGTTTGTTGCCATTTTGCCTTTATTTGATAGGACAGGATGTGCTAGACAGCAACAGGAAAGCAGGGAGGGGAGGACATGCAGCAAATGACCGCAGGTCAGATTCGAACCAGGGCCGGCTGCGTGGAGTTCACGGAGAACCAGGGCCGGCTGCGTGGAGTTCACGGAGAACCAGGGTCGGCTGCGTGGAGTTCACGGAGAACCAGGGTCGGCTGCGTGGAGTTCACGGAGAACCAGGGTCGGCTGCGTGGAGTTCACGGAGAACCAGGGCCGGCTGCGTGGAGTTCACGGAGAACCAGGGTCGGCTGCGTGAAGGACGCGTGGAGAACCAGGGTCGGCTGCGTGGAGAACCAGGGTCGGCTGCGTGAAGGATGCGTGGAGAACCAGGGTCGGCTGCGTGAAGAACCAGGGTCGGCTGCGTGGAGAACCAGGGTCGGCTGCGTGAAGAACCAGGGTCGGCTGCGTGAAGAACCAGGGTCGGCTGCGTGAAGGACGCGTGGAGAACCAGGGTCGGCTGCGTGGAGTTCACGGAGAACCAGGGTCGGCTGCGTGGAGTTCACGGAGAACCAGAGTCGGCTGCGTGGAGTTCACGGAGAACCAGGGTCGGCTGCGTGGAGTTCACGGAGAACCAGGGTCGGCTGCGTGGAGTTCACGGAGAACCAGGGTCGGCTGCGTGGAGTTCACGGAGATGTACTTGGACATTTTAGTGTCAGTCAGCTTATAGGAGCATGACCCCATTGACCTTCCAGAGCTACTATGAGGAACAGGATGGACAGAATCAACATTGCTAAGTAGCAAATAGGGCTCACTCATTAGAATATTACTTGAGTAAAAGTCTTAAAGTAGCTCATATTTTCTGTACTTAGGTATCAAAAGTAATTTTCTGATATTAAATGTACTTAAGTATTGAAAGTAAAAGTACAAGTAAATGCTGTTAAAAAAAGCAAGCAAAAGACATGCCTGGGCTTGAGTGGAAGTCTGTTTCTTCTTATCGAGTTTTATAGCGGTTGACAAACGTTATGTTGCATTACAGCCACCGACTGGAATGGAGTGTGGATCGTGATTCACATAAGTAGCAAACCAGGAGCACTGATTCGTCTAGATGCTTGGGGGAAATGTAGTGGAGTAAAAGTGAAAGTTGACAGAAATATAAATACTCAAGTAAAGTACAGATACCGCAAAACAATACTTAAGTACTGTACTAAAGTATTAATACTTCATTACAGTACACCACTGAGCATGGATCTTTCTTATCCTGTTTTGAA
This sequence comes from Poromitra crassiceps, assembly GCF_964638095.1. Lineage (NCBI taxonomy): Eukaryota > Metazoa > Chordata > Actinopteri > Beryciformes > Melamphaidae > Poromitra > Poromitra crassiceps. The sequence continues at coordinate 52,891,617 of NC_139643.1, read as the reverse complement.
GAAAAATGTGTGTAACATAACATCTGGAGTATCAAAAATGCTACCCAATAAACTATTAACAAAAAGTCATGTTGTGAAAAAGGTGTTGATTCATAAAAGGTGTTGATTCATAAGGTGTTGATTCATAAGGTGTTGATTCATAAGTAAGGTGTTGATTCATACGGCCAGAGAGAAGTCCAGTGGGTTAATTAAAGGTGTTGATTCATAAGGCCAGAGAGAAGTCCAGTGGGTTAATTAAAGGTGTTGATTCATAAGGCCAGAGAGAAGTCCAGTGGGTTAATTAAAGGTGTTGATTCATAAGGCCAGAGAGAAGTCCAGTGGGTTAATTACAGAAAAACCACTGAGCAGATTTTCATGCAGCTTTGTGATGGAATGATGTAGCCAAGGAAGAGCCGGTTACATTTTGGAGCGGTTCCGGATCCGACACAAGCCTCACAAACAAGCAGTTGGGCTTATTTAGCGGAGGTTTGCGCTGTGCGCTCTGTCACGATGCACGAGCATAGCCAAGTTGTTACACAGCGCTTCCAAGGAGGTCTGAGAAGTCACCAAATTGGCACGGCGTGGGATGGGACATTTAGGACAGGAGGATAGTTCAAGCAAAACAAGTGCTATTTAGCCCATTGATACCTGATGTAGCATGTGTGTGTGTATCCCTTTAAGACCGCGAACCGCGCAATGCGGTCTTAAAGGGATACACACACAAATGAGGAATATACACCCAAATGCTGCATCAGGTATCAATGGGTTAGAGCTTGGTTCATCACTAGCCAAAGTGGCTAGTAACTTTACAATCTTACCTGCCACAGTCAATCTTTACCTGCATTTGGCAGGTTAATGTAAAAAGTAGGGGGCGGAACCAATAACTGCTCTCAAAGTATGAAATGGAAAAATGGCTTTAAAAATAGCTTAGACTTTCATAGCCAAACAGGCTTCCATTACACAATCACTTGATTGCTGTGGTCAACATTTCACTCACGAGCGTTACAATGACATCATGACACCAGAGCGTTACAATGACATCATGACACCAGAGCGTTACAATGACATCATGACACCAGTAGGGACCAACATGTTGCTGTTGTTTTTCCATTAAAACCTACTTTACTTGCTGTGTGTAACAATACAAACGCTAATACATGTCAGAACATCAACATTCCACTCAGAAGAATGCCAACAGAAGATATGGAAGAACAAACAGGTTTGGTGGCAACAGCTGAACCTTAGAAGTACTAAATCATACAAAACAAAACACTACACATTAATTTTGCCTTAAAAAAAACTCCCTTGGCTTATATTCTTTTTCAACAAATAATTTAAAAAGGCTTTGCATTCAAGACTGTTAAAACAAACCCAAAACACTCATTTGATCTTCCAAAAAAGGGCATGTAAAAAAAGGTCTTTTCAAAACATTGGTTACAACAGAAGCTGAACAGTGGAAGGTGTCACTTGTTTTCCCCTAAACCAGACAAGATCATGGACTGATTTGACATCGTTTCTCACATCTGTCTCACGTTTAAAACAATTTAGCCAGTTCTTTTCTGCCCAAAACAGACATGGTCATAAACACTGATGTACAAAAAAGAAAGAAAGGAAAAAGACAAAAGAAAAAAAAGAGAGGGGGGGGCTCAAGTCCTGTCAAATAGTTCTTCCAGAAGTCCAGACATCAGCATGAGACAATGCTGCAGAGCTGGGTCCTGGGTCTGTTGTCTGTCTCATCACTCTGCCTGTTGGGACCTGGGTCTGTTGTCTGTCTCATCACTCTGCCTGTTGGGTCCTGGGTCTGTTGTCTGTCTCCTCACTCTGCCTGTGCCAAACCTGTGGAATACCAGCCTGTATGCATGTTGTGTATGTTTCTGTCATAGTCATCCTCTATACGTGTCCCTTAGCTTGGTGTGAGCAGCAGTGCATCTGTCCAGGGTCAAAGGTCACTCCATGCCGTCGGGGTCGGCCTGGGCCATGTATGCGTCCAGCTCAGCATCCAGGTGGCCTTTGGTTTTGGACATGTAGGCGTCCAGCTGGTTGTCCAGCTGCTCTCGGGTCACCACGGGCCGGCCCGCTCCTCGGCCTCGCCCCCGCCCGCCGCCACGTCCCGCCAAGCCACCGCGTCCTGCGAAGCCTCCACGCCCACGCAGCCCCCCGCCACGACCACCTGACCAACACACAGCAACAACTACAGGGTTAACACACACCTGACCAACACACAGCAACAACTACAGGGTTAACACACACCTGACCAACACACAGCAACAACTACAGGGTTAACACACACCTGACCAACACACAGCAACAACTACAGGGTTAACACACACCTGACCAACACACAGCAACAACTACAGGGTTAACACACACCTGACCAACACACAGCAACAACTACAGGGTTAACACACAGCAGACATCACTTCCTCAGCATCAGGACCAACACACAGGGGGGGGGCATAGTTAACATCAACAGTATCATATCAGCTGGCCAAAGTGAGCTGCTAATGTTAGTTACTGGTGAGTTCATGATGTTATGGTGATGAAATGCCTCGTGCTGCAAACGGGGACAAAGACGTCTATCTGACGTTCCTGCATTGTTGGCTGCTGCAAATCGGGCAGTGACGTTTGTCCAAGTCAAGTCGCCGTACGTAGCTGTGCAAGATGGCTGACCCACGCTGTGGCTAGTTGAGCAGATGGTGTAGTGACACCACCCTCCAAACGCACAGAATGCCTGATATATTTGAGTTCAGCACAACTGACGACACCACCTCAAAATCACACATTTTTACTGTATCAATTTAGAGAAGTTCAAAGTTAGTCTCACATTTGTACGTTGAAATGACTGTGTGAAACTTGTGGTGCTGTGAAAACACATGGCTTCAGAAGTTCTGACGATGACTGATGGATCCGAGTTCAGGAATCCTGTCAAGTCAAATGTAGCTACGCACATCAGTATGCCTGATGCTGCTTAGTGTCGTGAGGAGGCCACAGTTGAGCGGTTGGGGGGGGGGCTGACCTCTGACCTCTAGGCAGAGCCCCTCCTCGGCTGGGGGGTTAGGTTTAAGGATTAGGGTGAGGGTTACCTCTGGGTGCTCCTCGTAGGCCTCCTCTGGGCAGAGCCCCTCCTCGGCCTGGAGGTCCTCCTCGGCCGCGGCCTCCCCTGCGCATCGCCAGGCGGCCCGCCGCCCCGCGGCCTCTCATGGGCCCGCCCACAGACACCCGCTTCCCTAAATCAGAATCACTTTTATTACCACAGTATGCAAGTTACATACGAGGAATTTGTCTATGCAGCGTAGCGGTCACATCAATATCCAGAGATAAGAAGTAGGAAGATAACTAAAGACAATCAGTGTACTACATGCTGTACTGTATGAGGTACCTGCTGATAGTCAGTGTAATGTATGAGGTACCTGCTGATAGTCAGTGTACTGTATGAGGTACTTGCTGATAGTCAGTGTACTGTATGAGGTACCTGCTGATAGTCAGTGTACTGTATGAGGTACTTGCTGATAGTCAGTGTACTACATGCTGTACTGTATGAGGTACTTGCTGATAGTCAGTGTACTACATGCACAGACCTGCCAACCTTGAGAAAATATTTTGAGTACCAAACACCAGCGTCGCAATGTGTTTTGGGCACACACAAGTCAAAAGTTTGAGTACACCTGCTTCCGCTTTTAGCATGCAGACAAGTTGATTTATATAGCACAGACATTATTATTGTTGATATAAAATCAATATACTGCCCACCCCTAATATCGAGTGCCAGAATCAACCTCCCAATGATGCAATTTGCAGAAAAACATAATTAGATTTAACTGATTATCAATCACTCCTTTCAACCTCTTTCAGATGTAAATGCATGGTGTTGATCACTCACTTTCACTCTTTTGAGGGAATTCAGGTTGCTTCAATACTTTGTGGTTGATTTTAAAGCAAGGCATCCACTTTCACTTGACCAACCTGTTCCTGCCCTGGAGCACTGACCAACTGTAGCCTATTAGAACAATGAATGCTTGCTATGCTGATAGCACTTATTGATGATGCACAGCCACCATGTCATTTTACTACAATAATTAGATAATGATCAGGGTTATCTTGTATACGTGATCTGATCTCCCCTATACTTAAATTTATGTGATTTCTTTGTTATTTTTGCAACCAGATCACTTCTTAAAAGAGCGTCATGAATAACGTTTCTTGGCAGAGGGTCTGCAGGGTCTCCAGTGATGAAAAATGTTTGCTTGTCACTAAACACTCATGTCTGCCTCAGTCGCTGTCTGTCCAGACTCCTACTTGGTTGGTAGTGGCCTCTCACCTCTGAGGGACAGAGCTCCCCTCATCCCTCCTCCTCTCAGTCGTCCTCTGAGGCCTCCCCTGGCCAGGCCGCGCATCCCTCCTCTGCCTCCGGGGGCTCCACCGCGCATCAGGGCCCCAACCGGCCGGCCCAGCCTGGCCTGGATGTTGCTCTTCCCCAGACGCTGCTTCAGGCTCTGACACAGAAGAGTGGTTATGATGACAAGATAACAGAGGAGAGAGTGGTTATGACAAGATAACAGAGCACAGAGTGCTTATTATATATTATAAATGAAAATATCATATCATATCATATCATTATGATGTCATGTCTGTGTTGGCCTTCACCTGCTTCTGATGTCATGTCTGTGTTGGCCCTCACCTGATTGTGATGTCATGTCTGTGTTGGCCCTTACCTGATTGTGATGTCATGTCTGTGTTGGCCCTCACCTGATTGTGATGATGTCATGTCTGTGTTGTCCCTTACCTGATTGTGATGTCATGTCTGTGTTGGCCCTCCCCTGATTGTGATGATGTCATGTCTGTGTTGGCCCTCCCCTGATTGTGATGTCATGTCTGTGTTGGACCTTACCTGATTGTGATGATGTCATGTCTGTGTTGGCCCTCCCCTGATTGTGATGTCATGTCTGTGTTGGCCTTCACCTGCTTGTGATGTCATGTCTGTGTTGGCCCTGCGGCTCACCTGCTTGTGATGATGTCATGTCTGTGTTGGCCCTTACCTGCACCTGCTTGTGACGTCTGGTCTGTGTTGGCCTTCACCTGCTTGTGATGTCATGTCTGTGTTGGCCCTCACCTGCTTGTGATGTAGAGCTGCCTGCACTGAGGGCCGGTTCTCCATCTGTTGGGCCAGCCGGCGGTTGCGGGCGCTGGCCATGTGCTGCTGCTGCATGGTGGCTCTCACGCTCACCGCAGTGGGCTGCTTGTTCTTCAGCATGTTAGTGAAGCTTTGGAGGTGGGGGGGCAGGGGGAGAGGGTATACAGAGAAGAAGGGAGGGGGAGGGGAGGAAGCAGGGTTTCCACATCAAGTCAGTTCTCATATCATGGATGCGGCCACACAGACTGCAGTGGCTCTTTTGTCATGTAAGACTTATGCCCCCACTTGTTGGCACTGCCTGTTCACTTCTCTCTCAAAAGTATAGTCAAGATTTACAGTTCAATTCAGCATGTTTTGGAAGCAAAAGAAAGTGTAGACAAAGATGTATTGAAGGAGAAAGAGAGTGAAGACAGAGGAACAGATGGATTTGCCACTTACAGGCCTCCTGCTGCCCAGCTAGAGGGTGGTCATGTTGCAGCAGGGAAGGCCCTGGGCGGGAGGGATGCTAGGCCACCCAGCCACTTACAGCCCGGACCGTCACCTGTGGCTCAGCCACTGAGGGGGCGTGAGAGGGGAGAGAGGACGGGGACGGCTCGGTCACGTCCGGACTGGGACTGGGCACCTAGTCTTTTAGAAGACAGGAGAGCAAAGAGAGCACACGCTGAACCTGCATTGATATGAGAGAGAGGCCACATGGAAGGTGCACGTCTCCCTTTGAAAGATACACTTTGTGTATACTGTGCACTTAACAGGGGGGGGGGAAGTGCCGGGGCGTGGTGAGGACTGTGGCCCAGGCCCATTTTAGAACAATCGCCTTACCAGGTACGACCATTACCCTCTTCCCTTCACTACAAGTGTGCACTGCTCACACAAGACTTTGGCCAGGGCGGGCTCTTTCTCCTCCAACTCGATATTCACTACCATATCCACCTCTGCCCATGCATCAGCAAATACGGACATTGGCAACCGGTTTGAGTGGGCAGTGCACATGTCGGGCCTAGTTTGAGTGGGCAGTGCACATGTTGGGCCTATAGGCAGTCTAGCATCCATGTCGGGTCCGGTCCCCAACAGAGGCCTTCCGTAGAGAGGGCTAGAGCCATGGGAACCAAAGGCTGGCCCGTCTGGTGTCTAACTGCTGACAGGGTGCGTGGCGCCTCACCGCTCGTTCAGGGACACCTTGGTGGTGCTTTTCAGCACGACTTTTTGGGAAGAGGTAGCACTCATTTTGACTTGCTTCCTTGGCGCTCCTGGAAACACATGGCAGACAGGGTCACGTTACAGCAGTCAGAGAGGGGAAACATCATGGCATACAATGTCACGGGCTCAGAGCATCTAGCTAGCCAGGCCAGAAATACAACTTCAACTCCACCATTTCTCACCAATCAATTTACGTTACTCAGCTGGTTGGCTAATGTTATAATATGTAGACAGCTTGTTATCGTTGGCTTATGCACGTAGTTGATTCCCCTTTGTTGCATTTATTACAGTACATTTACGTCATGTTTAAGGGGTAGGGTTTCCCAGATCATGGAATGTTCTCAATAATAGCAGTTAGGTCTATACTAACGTTAGTTAGCTACTTGGCTAACAAAATGAGCTAACGTTAGCTGTACATGTTCCACCAGTTCTTCGTAATGCATTTGCTAGCTACTATTTATCAATTTAAATTCGTTCATACACTATTTAAATTATAAAAAAAACAAGCAAGTAGTAATTATAGCAGCATATTTACTCACAGTGACCGTCGAAGAAAGTCGAAAAGCTATAGCGTTAGCTTGACTACCGTTAGCTACTTAGCTAGTAGCAGCACGGTGTGCTGTCTTTATATTGTTGTTTTGATGCTGATTCTTTCCTTAGCTGACTAACTGTTGATTGTATTGAAAGTAGAGCGGACTGTAGTGAGATCAGGTCTTTGATCAGAGTTAATGTGAGATTTAAAGGTTTTGTGTCCTGTGCTGCGTCTTTCTAAGATGGTGCTGCCTGCCTAGCCGGAGGAAAATGGTGGTCTTACCAAAGAACACGATAAGAACCGAAGGCTGATGGGTTGTCAGGGCACAGCAAATCCGCCATTTTGGCCTGAAGGAGACTCTGATTGGCTGTCATGGTTCTGTGCCGTTGTCCCATTGGCGCAAGGAGGCGTTTTCAAGCCAAAATGAAGGCGCACAACCATGACGATAGGATTTCAACGTCAGAAAATCGTCACTTCCTGTTTGTCTTGGGACCAAAATGGCTGCCGTGGCTCTGCTGGAGACTCCTTCAGGGAAAGATGCGATCGCCGAGGGCTTGCTGGATCTGCTGTCCCCAGCTATCCAGCAGCTCGACCTGCATGTCCACTCAGTCAGGTACCCTGCCTTTACCCCCTGTGCTGTGTGTGCTTTCCCTTCTCTGCATCACAGCCCTCTGCTGACGACAGCAACAATGCTAGCTCGTGAGTCTTGTCATGTGGTCAATAACCAAAACAACCGTTATGCTCATGATTACGAGGTAGCCCAGTGTTGCCAGGTGGGAAATGTTGAGTTATCGTACCTGAGGGTCAAAATGATCGTACGCGAGCAGTGGCCGTCTTCCACCTCTTCTTCTTCTGTTAATGGCTTTCTGGCCGTGCTTCACCACTTTATAGCCTCAGCCAGGAATGATTATGACATCACTGATGACATCACAATTGATTTATGACATCACTGATGACATCACAATTGCTCGAGTGACATCACTGATGACATCACAATTGCTAAAGTGCCATCACTGATGACATCACAATTGCTAAAGTGACATCACTGATGAAGGGGACCTCTTTTTCACAGCCTAATGTTGGCAGGTGTGTGCGTGTGTGTGTGTATGTGTGTGTGTGTGTGTGTGTGTGTGTCCGTGTGTGTCCGTTTTGAACCAGCTAGTATAGCCTTATATTGGCATTTAGCCTTTCTGCTGCTATTGCATGATTACATCAGCTAATTTTATTTTAGGGGGGGGAGGGGGGTTGGTATACGCAGTGGAAGTGGTCCCTGGGAAATTTGGTTTGGTATGTAGTGGTACTTGGACGGAAAAGTTTGGGAACCCCTGTCCTAGGGGAATGCATGATTGATTGACTGCAAAGACCTTGTGAGAAGACGTGTATAAACAAACATAGGATCCATATTAGTATATTGATTACAACTGTCATAAAATGATCAAATTATCGTATTTTCTGGGAATTTTGGCATTATCGATCGTACATCGTACAGAAGGCGAAATTATCATACAAATACGATAATTATCGTACACCTGGCAACGCTGAGGTAGCCCCATGATCCCCTCTCTGTTCTCCTATACACTCTGTTCGTCTACCTGTCTCCGACGTCCGATTGCAGGTCCGAAGACATAATAGTAATCCTACGGAAGGCAGTAGTTTAGGCGGTGTTGTTAAAATGATACTGCAGTTTACAACAACCGTTTAAAGGGAGTCTTTTCACAGCCTGTGCTGAATTGACAGCAGGGTATGTTTGATCTCACTATCATGGTGCACCGCTTGCACGCGGCGAGCAAACAACATTGTAGTCACACAGATACAGTGATTAATGATCAAATCCTGACTCTTGTATGTGTCCGGGTATGATTGATTAATTGTTTCGTTTTCAAAAGAGACAAACACAACAAAAACATTCATAGAATTGATTCAATCTATCATAAAAGAGAGCAAGTGGGCAATGTTTGTTTGTTGCAAATGTTGTCCCACTGCATCATCAGTGATGTCATAAGAGCATAGCTTATGACAACACTGATGATGTCATAGGCACTGATGTAAAATGGCCTGCATTTATATATCGCTTTGCGCTTTACAGTCAGTAGGTACATTCACCCATTCACACACCGATGGCGGAAGGTTACCACGCAGGGTGCTGGCACACCAACGGGAGCAATTTGGGGTTCAGTATCTTGCTAACAGTGCTTGTCCCTCATCTAGCAAAGACTTCTGCAGGCTCACCGGAATGAATTTTGAAATGGAGGGACAATAAAATGTCCCCCCACCGACATGATTGCAAGTTCTTGGTAAACAACACCATAGCGTCATATGTAATAAATGGACATAGGTGTACCACAAGCCACCTAGTGTTTTGGAGGTGTACCGCAGCCAACGCGCCGAGTTACGTTCGAGTATGCACAGTCTCACTGTCGCCGCTAGTCGACGGCAAGGCTCCAAGTCGAGGTTGCGCAGAACCCTGTCAGCGCCTTAAGTAGTTATGGGCAGGCCTATGTGAGTAGAAGCGGGTTATGGACAAAAATGTAAAGAGTGTCGTTATAGCGCCACCATCAGGTCAATTGGTGTAATTTTTCACCTATACTAAAAGGCCCCTCTGTGAACCTGCCTACCAAGTTTGGTAGCTCTAGGTGGTATGGTTTCTGAGCTACAGCTAATTAAATGCAAGATTTTTCTAAACGTTATTCAAGTCAATGGGGAAAAAATGGCGGTTAATCGTGAATAGCGCCCAGACCTCTTGATGAAGCCTTTAGCATAGTCATAGCATACATGTCATCAATAAGTTACAAGTTTTCAGGTATGGCATGTCTATGTGGTGAGAAAAAAGTTATTACATCCAATTACTTTGGCAGATCGAAGAATAGGACTTTATAGAATAGATTGTGCCTTGCTTTCAGCAAGCACAATAATTATTTGAACATCACTGCAGCTTTCTTCACTGTCCGTCAATGTATTGGTGGATTAACATGATGATGATTATTGTGTTCATATTTTCAGAGAGAGCCAAGTGGAATTGAGAGAACACATAGACAATCTGGCTACAGGTACAATTTACTTTCTTTGGAAAAACCCTGCCTACCATGTATGTTATATTGACTTGAAAACATGCGATATCCAAGCTTTTTATCATTTATGAAATTCAATATCAACTGTTTTTCTACCCAAGGCATGTGTCTCCTAATGTTCGTTCATTCATTTGCAGAGTTATGCAGGATAAATGAACACCAGAAGGTGGCGCTAGACCTGGACCCTTATGTTAAGAAGCTGCTCAACGCAAGACGCAGAGTAGTGCTGGTAAACAACATCCTGCAGAATGCTCAGGTCAGTGGCCGTTTTGAAATGTAAGCTTTACTTCACCACCCAATCATTTGCAAGAAATAAACCCACCTTGGCTAAGAATAAGAATAAGGCAGACTAGGGAAGGAAGACCGCCTACAAATTGGAACGGTTCCATTTTTCATTCCAAAGGAATCGAAACTCCAAGTCCCTACTCAAGAGGAATCAAAACTTTAATTTAAATTTAAATTTCGATTGTGCTTATTGATTCCTAAAGTTTAACTTTTGTCACCGTCCGTTTAGCAAATCAGAGTGGAGGAGCCGTGGTGTTAAGAATGCCAGAACGTTGACGGTCCAAAACGAAGCAACGGACAGAGATCTTACAGAGATCCTGCAATACTGCCGTTAGGAAGGCTATTAAATAAGCGAGCGTTGCAGGTGGTAAATCCATTAGCAAGCAGCTAACGTTATCGGCCAAAACAACATTACAGCAGCTACAAGCAGCAAGGTCCCTCCATGAACCAAAAACACGACTCTAGTTTCCCCCCGATATCGGTCACATTGCTGCTGTCTGGAGAGGCTGGGTGAACACAGAGAGGTGAACACAGAGAGGCTGGGTGAACAGAGAGAGGCTGGGTGAACACAGAGAGGTGAACACAGAGAGGCTGGGTGAACAGAGAGAGGTGAACACAGAGAGGCTGGACACAGAGAGGCTGGGTGAACACAGAGGCTGGGTGAACAGAGAGGCTGGGTGAACACAGAGAGGCTGGGTGAACACAGAGAGGTGAACACAGAGGCTGGGTGAACAGAGAGGCTGGGTGAACACAGAGAGGCTGGGTGAACACTGAGAGGCTGGACAGAGAGAGGCTGGGTGAAAACAGAGAGGTGAACACAGAGAGGCTGGGTGAACACAGAGAGGTGAAAACAGAGAGGTGAACACAGAGAGGCTGGGTGAACACAGAGAGGTGAACACAGAGAGGCTGGGTGAACACAGAGAGGCTGGGTGAACACAGAGAGGCTGGGTAGACACAGAGAGGCTGAGTGAACACAGAGAGGTGAACACAGAGAGGCTGGGCTCACTTTTTTAAGTTACGTAATGGAGGATTAAGTTATGTAACGGAGCATTCACTCACTGGTATTAAAAAAACACTTTGAACATTTATTTCCCCCCCAAACTTACGGATTGGTCCTTTAATGATTGGTTCATGAGCGTCGGTTGTCATTTTCGCCATCCGTATTCACATAACCTCAATATATTTCTGGCCCACACCCCTTCATACAGTAGCAGCTTATTCTGAGCCTGAATCATCTCTCCTCAGGAACGCCTGAGGAGACTCAACCACAACGTGGCCAAGGAGACTGCCCGAAGAAAGACCATGCTGGAAGCTTCAGGCGTGTTCCCCTCACGCTCCCCCAGCAAACCCTGAAAACACACACACACACACACACACACACACACACACACACACACACACACACACACACACACACACACACACACACACACACACACACACACACACACACACACACACACACACACACACACACACACACACACACACACACACAGAGTAAACCCTGAAAACACTGTCTGCCTGCCGCCTGCACCATTTGTTAAGGGTTGCCACGGTTCTTAAAAGTGCTAAAGAGTTTACTTAAAACAAAAGTGCTTGAATTTAGCCGAGCAGAATCTCTAAGTTCCGCCTCATGCTGGGCCAAGCTTGATGCACTTTTTTCCTATCTACAGTATCACTCTCCACGCTGCGCTGGGTCATTGCTGGTCACCTAGGTCTGGACTGCACTGGGTCATTGCTGGTCACCTAGGTCTGGACTGCACTGGGTCATTGCTGGTCACCTAGGTCTGGACTGCACTGGGTCATTGCTGGTCACCTAGGTCTGGACTGCACTGGGTCATTGCTGGTCACCTAGGTCTGGACTGCACTGGGTCATTGCTGGTCATCTAGGTCTGGACTGCACTGGGTCATTGCTGGTCACCTAGGTCTGGACTGCACTGGGTCATTGCTGGTCATCTAGGTCTGGAGAGCACTTAGGAAATGCAGAGGGTTTCAAGATTGCTTTGATTTTTGTTGTTGTAGATAACGGTGTACATACAATGGGTTAGGGTTACCTAACCCATACACATGGTTAAAAAACAATCAAGGATAAACACAATAAAGTCCAGGACCTATTTCCATTGTGGTCCTCTTGAACAAGGTGGCAATCCAACATATCATACGTACTGCATGCATGCATGCATGCATACAAACATAGATACATACACATCAGTTGAATATACAAAATAAATACTAAAATCAAACACAGATTAGCAGTAGTAGATCTTGTATGCACTTCCCTGACATGAGTCAAAATAATGAAGTAAAAACTCAGGGACAGGCTCAGCACCCTGAAGGATCTTATGATACATGCTAAGTCTGGACAGAGTGACCCTAGCTTCCACTGGAAGCCAGTTAAGCTCTTGTGATATGTGATCAAGGGCTCAGATTCAGAATGACCCTGGTCCATTTATTTTGGGCAGTCTGAAGCTAACCTTTGAGAAGTTTAAACTCTCAAACCCGGAAGTGCAAGCAAAACCTAAATGATATCAAATTAAAGAGTTGGCTACGACTAACATTGATTCTCTGTCAAGAAATGTAGAAGTTCTAGCTAAGAAATTAGTCAAAGCTGTGATCCTACCCACATAAGCACTATGTAGCTGGTAGGACCACGTTATACAATATCGGAGTGTATGTTTTTCTTTCTTTCTTTTCTGTTCTTTTCCTGTGTCTGACTTTGTTTTTGTGTTTTAAAATTTGAAAATTGCAAAATAAAATATTAGAAAAAAAGAAGCTGTGATCCTACCTAGTACTTTGTTGGCCATGTTCCTTCATCCAAGCTTTCTTCTACAATACAGCCCAGGTACTTCACTGAAGCTTTAACTCAGACCCATTGTTCAGAGTTAAGTGTTAATGATTCGTTCTGATGTATTAGCATGACTGGAAAGACATTTGCATTAGAGGACTTACAATAGAATATAACTTTATTGTCCACGGAGGTCGAAAATTGTCTTACGAGACTATGTGAACATCTCTGTGAATTATTGGCCCATAATTTTGATAAGTGCATTATCATCATTAATTGTTGTACTTGATTATTTGATGTACCTGTTTTGTGTGTGTGTGTGTGTGTGTGTGTGTGTGTGTGTGTTAGGGGTGTAATGTTTCACAAAATTCATGGTTCAGTTCGATACGACACAGTGGTATAAATAATTTGTTAATTTTATTTCAAATTACAATATTTTTTATCATCTTTTTTTGTCTGTGTTAGTTTAGCATGATATATGCGTATAGAATACTTTTGATTTGCAATGTGTATTGAACCTAAATGATCATAGTCAGGCGGCTTAGCAAATGGATGTGTACGTTCCTGACAAAAGCCCCACATTTTTTACATGTACTGACAATTCCCTTAGATTGCAATTTTTGATAGGATCCACTTTAAAAATATATTTTTCAAAGAAATTAAAAAAAAAAAAATTAAAGGCCATAACTTCCACGCTGTTTGTCTGAATTGCAAGCACATTTTTTCCACCTGTTCAGCTAGCATTGCTCTACAAATGTGCCTCAAGGAGCCTTGGGGTCCACCTGGAAAGCTTTTGACATATTTTGAAAGTTTTGGAAAATACATTTTTGACATCTCCTAGCCCGCTTCACCGATCTCCACCAACATCGCTATGTAGCACCTGTGGACCAAGCTCTACAAGTGGTCTCTTCGGATTTTTGAAATCGGACAAACAGCATGAAAGTTATGGCCTTTCAAAGTTAGATTTTTTTTGTATATATATATATATATATATATATTTTTTTTTTAAGTGGATCCTATCAAAAATGGAAAGCTATGGCTATGGGTAGCATTTGGGAAAAATGTGCTTTTGTCAGGAACGTCCACATCCAGCTCAATTCAAGTACTAAGCCGCCTGACTATCATACCTAAAGGGTTCGGTATGCCTATTGTTACACCTCTAATATATACATTACATTATATGTAGTATTTAAGTTCTCTCTATACATTATTGTCCATTGAGTTTGTTACGGCTGTTAAAAACCAAATAAAGGGTTAGGGTTAGAGAGAACTTGCAAATAAAAAACCATTGATGGAGCCTCAGTGTGCCGACTTTATCTTTTTGTTAGAGAGAACAGGACATGGAGAGAGAGAGAACAGAACATGGAGAGAGAGGGAGAGGGAGAGAGCAGTACAGGACATGGAGAGAGCAGGACATCAACTTTACAGTATCACCAGGTAACAACCTCTGTATTACACATGTCTGGCCACAAGAGGGTGGTGCTTGTCCTCTTACTCATTTTCTTAGTTATCCTGTATTTTTGAGGGGCAATGGTCAATGGAAGGACAGACAAAGATCGGTGTGGTGCGTCCTGGTGGCTCACACCCGTACCACGGAGGCTCGGGCCTTCGCGCGGTCGACGCGGGTTCGAACCCGACCCGAGGTCCTTTGCCACATGTCATCCCCTCCCTTCCTGTCTGCCTACTGTCCTGTCTAATAAAGTCAAACATAATCTTTGATCGGTGTGCACATGATAAATGTCAGAAAAGTCTTCCTGTAATGGACCGTTTTTCATATATATATGTATAGTCCCATTTAAGTCGCATTTCATTGAAAATTGAATTGGACCATTTCGCGAGCGATGATGAAGTCTAGTGAAAGCTGGCATTGAAGATATTGAACTAAAACTTCTTAGAAACCCCAGTTGGCTAGTTCGGTCATGTGATCAGGATGGACCTGCTCTATGGTGAACTAGCTAATGGTTTTAGACCAGTTGAACTAGCTAATGGTTTTAGACCAGTTGAACTAGCTAATGGACCAGTTGAACTAGCTAATGGTGCTAGACCAGTTGAACTAATGGTTTTAGACCAGTTGAACTAGCTAATGGACCAGTTGAACTAATGGTGCTAGACCAGTTGAACTAGCTAATGGTGCTAGACCAGTTGAACTAGCTAATGGTGCTAGACCAGTTGAACTAGCTAATGGTGCTAGACCAGTTGAACTAGCTAATGGTGCTAGACCAGTTGGAGGCTGCATGCTCAGATTAAAGGACAGATGCAACAGTGCTTTCAGGTGTGCTGATACTGACACTTGGAACGCTGTTGTCAATGATTGTTCCATATAGAAAGCTAGTAGGTATGAAGCCTGCCAGAAAATAAACCAGAAAATAATCTAAATAATAATAATTTTGATACAGTACCATATTTTTTGTAATTCCATGTTTTTTGTGATGCGATGTTTTCAATTACTGTTTGGGGAATTTGACTCTGCCATGCTGCATAATTGGATGAGTGGTAGAAGGCATGTCTGTCTCCTGTGTCAATAATGAATGTTTTGTAATGAGAGTGGGTTGGGGGGTGTTTGGGGGTAGTGGTGTGTGTGTGTGTGTGTGTGTGTTGTGTGTGTGTGTGTGGTGGGGGGGGGGGGGTGGGGGGTAGTTGTGAGGTGTGGTGTGTTGGGGTGTGTTGTTGTGTGTGTGTGTGTGTGTGGGGGGGGGGTGGGGTGAAGGTGACTCTTTGGTTTCAGCAGGAGGGCTTTCACAGAGGAGCAGGGGTCACAGAGGAGCAGAGGAGTTTCTATAAAAAAGTAAAAGACAATCAATGACAGAAATAATGTACAAGACATCAGGGGCCTGTAGTATGAATGGAGATAAACAGATCCTAGATCTGTTTCCTTATCTGGATTGACTTAACCAGACAATCAATGTGCTAAATGATCATATCAGCTGTAATGTTATATACTTCAAAAGGTGGGATATCGTTCATTTCCTTGCTATAGTTTTCTCTTGCAGTTTTCTAAGCAAAATGTAATCAGGTAAAGGTACCGTACTTGGATTCAGGAAACAGGGAAAGGGGGTAGAGTTTGAGACCACACTGCAAGTATAGACTATATACAACAATCACAAGTATGGCCTCATATCTCATCATTCTTTTATATTGTCCTCTGCCTTTCTAACCCTATCATTATTCTCTCCATTTCCTGTGTTCCTTCCATTTTTGAACTGATGGAGTTGAGGGATTTAACCAAGTTACCGGTCTGTTTCCTGCACTCGGTCTGATGGAGATTTTCCAAGAATAATATGTAGCCTGTAGGATCATTATCGTTTCTTTCAAATGATATATGTTTTAATTTGAAAGTCTAGCCCTAGTTAAGCACCTGACTGCTAGCCCGCCCTCCCCCCCCCCCCACCCCCCCCCCCCCCCCCCCCCCCCCACACACACACACACACACACACACATGATCAGCTGTGTTGTTTTCTTTGAGGAAAGTGCTTATGGGGCAGCGCGCTACCCTTGAATTTACCACCCTGTTTGTGCTCAAAGTTCAAATTGTTTAGACCTCCTTCCCACTGACCTTTCTCTGCTCTACCTTGCAGTGAGAGGAGACTGTTTATCATGTGGAGACAGCGTCACTGTCACGCATGCGTGTTTCAACAATGGGGAGTCAGTCAGTCAGTCAGTCAGTCAGTCAGCCCCTGACGGCCCCTACACACCGCCCGCGATAAACTCGCATGTACTCGCACTCGCCCAGTCAGCCCTGCCCCGCTGCTACAGCGTGGTTGGCTGCCTTGCTGTATTTCCATCTTCAATTGGTCGATTTCGAAATGCCCCTCCTTCCCTCGCTGCCATCTTGTCGCTCACCAACTTGCAAAGCATGCTGGGATACCTGGCGTCAGGACATCACAGGCGACAAGACGAGAGGCGGGGCCAAAACCGAAATAGACCAATTGAAGACGGAAATACAGCAAGGCAGCCAACCAAACTGCAGGGCGAGTGCGAGTACATGCGAGTTTATTGCTTAGGCTCGCGGGCGGTGTGTATGGGGTCTTAGGCTCATGGGCGGTGTGTAGGGGGTCTTAGGCTCATGGGTGGTGTGTAGGGGGTCTTAGGCTTGCGGGCGGTGTGTAGGGAGTCTTAGGCTCATGGGTGGTGTGTAGGGAGTCTTAGGCTCATGGGCGGTGTGTAGGGGGTCTTAGGCTCATGGGTGGTGTGTAGGGGGTCTTAGGCTCATGGGTGGTGTGTAGGGGGTCTTAGGCTCATGGGTGGTGTGTAGGGGGTCTTAGGCTCATGGGTGGTGTGTAGGGGGTCTTAGGCTCATGGGTGGTGTGTAGGGGGTCTTAGGCTCATGGGTGGTGTGTAGGGAGTCTTAGGCTCATGGGTGGTGTGTAGGGAGTCTTAGGCTCATGGGTGGTGTGTAGGGGGTCTTAGGCTCATGGGTGGTGTGTAGGGGGTCTTAGGCTCATGGGTGGTGTGTAGGGGGTCTTAGGCTCATGGGTGGTGTGTAGGGAGTCTTAGGCTCATGGGTGGTGTGTAGGGAGTCTTAGGCTCATGGGTGGTGTGTAGGGGGTCTTAGGCTCATGGGTGGTGTGTAGGGGGTCTTAGGCTCATGGGTGGTGTGTAGGGGGTCTTAGGCTCATGGGTGGTGTGTAGGGAGTCTTAGGCTCATGGGTGGTGTGTAGGGAGTCTTAGGCTCATGGGTGGTGTGTAGGGAGTCTTAGGCTCATGGGTGGTGTGTAGGGGGTCTTAGGCTCATGGGTGGTGTGTAGGGAGTCTTAGGCTCATGGGTGGTGTGTAGGGGGTCTTAGGCTCATGGGCGGTGTGTAGGGGGTCTTAGGCTCGCGGGCGGTGTGTAGGGGGTCTTAGGCTCATGGGCGGTGTGTAGGGGGTCTTAGGCTCATGGGCGGTGTGTAGGGGGTCTTAGGCTCATGGGCGGTGTGTAGGGGGTCTTAGGCTCATGGGCGGTGTGTAGGGGGTCTTAGGCTCATGCATGGGTGGTGTGTAGGGGGTCTTAGGCTCATGGGTGGTGTGTAGGGAGTCTTAGGCTCATGGGTGGTGTGTAGGGGGTCTTAGGCTCATGCATGGGTGGTGTGTAGGGAGTCTTAGGCTCATGGGTGGTGTGTAGGGAGTCTTAGGCTCATGGGTGGTGTGTAGGGGGTCTTAGGCTCATGGGTGGTGTGTAGGGGGTCTTAGGCTCATGGGTGGTGTGTAGGGAGTCTTAGGCTCATGGGTGGTGTGTAGGGGGTCTTAGGCTCATGGGTGGTGTGTAGGGGGTCTTAGGCTCATGGGTGGTGTGTAGGGGGTCTTAGGCTCATGGGTGGTGTGTAGGGGGTCTTAGGCTCATGGGTGGTGTGTAGGGGGTCTTAGGCTCATGGGTGGTGTGTAGGGGGTCTTAGGCTCATGGGCGGTGTGTAGGGGGTCTTAGGCTCATGGGTGGTGTGTAGGGGGTCTTAGGCTCATGGGTGGTGTGTAGGGGGTCTTAGGCTCATGCATGGGTGGTGTGTAGGGAGTCTTAGGCTCATGGGCGGTGTGTAGGGGGTCTTAGGCTCATGGGTGGTGTGTAGGGGGTCTTAGGCTCATGCATGGGTGGTGTGTAGGGGGTCTTAGGCTCATGGGTGGTGTGTAGGGGGTCTTAGGCTCATGCATGGGTGGTGTGTAGGGAGTCTTAGGCTCATGCATGGGTGGTGTGTAGGGGGTCTTAGGCTCATGCATGGGTGGTGTGTAGGGGGTCTTAGGCTCATGCATGGGTGGTGTGTAGGGGGTCTTAGGCTCATGGGTGGTGTGTAGGGAGTCTTAGGCTCATGCATGGGTGGTGTGTAGGGGGTCTTAGGCTCATGCATGGGTGGTGTGTAGGGAGTCTTAGGCTCATGCATGGGTGGTGTGTAGGGGGTCTTAGGCTCATGCATGGGTGGTGTGTAGGGGGTCTTAGGCTCATGCATGGGTGGTGTGTAGGGGGTCTTAGGCTCATGGGTGGTGTGTAGGGAGTCTTAGGCTCATGCATGGGTGGTGTGTAGGGGGTCTTAGGCTCATGCATGGGTGGTGTGTAGGGGGTCTTATGCTCATGGGTGGTGTGTAGGGGGTCTTAGGCTCATGCATGGGTGGTGTGTAGGGAGTCTTAGGCTC
Organism: Poromitra crassiceps; assembly: GCF_964638095.1. Taxonomy (NCBI): domain Eukaryota; kingdom Metazoa; phylum Chordata; class Actinopteri; order Beryciformes; family Melamphaidae; genus Poromitra; species Poromitra crassiceps. The sequence continues at coordinate 52,872,538 of NC_139643.1, read as the reverse complement.
ATGCATGGGTGGTGTGTAGGGGGTCTTAGGCTCATGCATGGGTGGTGTGTAGGGGGTCTTAGGCTCATGCATGGGTGGTGTGTAGGGGGTCTTAGGCTCATGGGTGGTGTGTAGGGAGTCTTAGGCTCATGGGTGGTGTGTAGGGGGTCTTAGGCTCATGCATGGGTGGTGTGTAGGGGGTCTTAGGCTCATGCATGGGTGGTGTGTAGGGGGTCTTAGGCTCATGCATGGGTGGTGTGTAGGGGGTCTTAGGCTCATGGGTGGTGTGTAGGGAGTCTTAGGCTCATGCATGGGTGGTGTGTAGGGGGTCTTAGGCTCATGGGTGGTGTGTAGGGGGTCTTAGGCTCATGGGTGGTGTGTAGGGAGTCTTAGGCTCATGGGTGGTGTGTAGGGGGTCTTAGGCTCATGGGTGGTGTGTAGGGGGTCTTAGGCTCATGGGTGGTGTGTAGGGGGTCTTAGGCTCATGCATGGGTGGTGTGTAGGGGGTCTTAGGCTCATGCATGGGTGGTGTGTAGGGGGTCTTAGGCTCATGGGTGGTGTGTAGGGGGTCTTAGGCTCATGCATGGGTGGTGTGTAGGGAGTCTTAGGCTCATGCATGGGTGGTGTGTAGGGGGTCTTAGGCTCATGCATGGGTGGTGTGTAGGGGGTCTTAGGCTCATGGGTGGTGTGTAGGGGGTCTTAGGCTCATGGGTGGTGTGTAGGGGGTCTTAGGCTCATGGGTGGTGTGTAGGGAGTCTTAGGCTCATGGGTGGTGTGTAGGGGGTCTTAGGCTCATGGGTGGTGTGTAGGGGGTCTTAGGCTCATGGGTGGTGTGTAGGGAGTCTTAGGCTCATGGGTGGTGTGTAGGGAGTCTTAGGCTCATGGGTGGTGTGTAGGGGGTCTTAGGCTCATGCATGGGTGGTGTGTAGGGGGTCTTAGGCTCATGCATGGGTGGTGTGTAGGGGGTCTGAGACGTGTTTTCTTGGCTGGCCCGTTCCGGTTCCAGCAATTTTGCACTGGCCCGCACACATAATATTAAAATGGAAAGTAACTTGTAGGCCTACTTTGTAGGCCTACAAGTATTTTTTATGGGAGTAATTGTACTTGAGTAGAATATACATTTTCAGTACTCTACCCACCACTGGTATTAGTGGGAGGCGTTAACGGTTTTCCAGTAGAGCAGCAGCATTGCCTCTGTACCCTCTGTACAGTCTGAGCACTGAGCAGCAGCGGTGGGGGGGTGTGCTCTCTCTCTCTCCCTCTCTCCCTCTCTCCCTCTCTCTCTCTCTCTCTCTCTCTCTCTCTCTCCCTCCGTGTGTGTATGTGGTAGTAGTAGTGAGGGGGAGGGGCGGCCTAATCTCAACGGCGCCACTTAAAAAAAAAAGCCCGTCTCGCGGACCTGTCAATCTACACGACCCAGACAGACCCCGGCTCGCGGCCCTGCTGTGAGAGCAGGCATCTGATTGGCCGAGAGCCGCGGTCCCTCTGAGAGCCGCCACCTGATTGGCCGAGAGCCGCGGTCCCTGTGAGAGCCGAGCGCTCATTTGCTGCAGCTCGGCGAGACACTCACGCGCACCATGTCTCCCCTCTTTTGTTATTGTAGCTCGCGGAGGGAGCGCGAGGGGAAAGACAGAGCAGGCAGGATGCACGAGACAGCACGGTGATATGCTGAGAGAGAGAGGAGCAAAGCCAAGAGGAACACAAGCTAGCAAGCTACGTCATACACTGAAAATACCATAGAGCTAGCTCAGTGCAACCCAGAGAGGAATACACAGACATAACCTCTCTATGCGAAATATAGACTCTTTGATATAGAGAAGACAACACAGAGGGGAGCCAGACAGCAACACGTAACGTTACAACACAGAGCTAGCTCAGTGCGCTTTCTGCCCCGCTCCTGCTCTCCACTCCGGCTCATGTGTAAGTATAGACGATCTATCTCCAGACCAGACACACACACACACACACACACACACACACACACACACACACACACACACACACACACACACACACACACACACACACACACACACACACACACACACACACACACACACACAGGGAGGAGAGGAAGTCTGCCTGCCTGCCTCCACACAGACACACACACACACACACACACACACACACACACACACACACACACACACACACACACACACACACACACACACACACAGACAGACAGACAGACAGACAGACAGACAGACAGACATACAGACACACAGACAGACAGAAAGACAGACATAGACAGACACACAGACAGACACATACACAGACACACACACACACACACACAGACAGACAGACACACACAGACAGACAGACACACAGACAGACAGACACACACACAAACACACAGACTGCTAAATAGTTGCTTGGTAAATGGTCTCTTGAACACGCTAGCCTGCTGTCTGTCTCTGCTCATGTTGAATGGACCGGCTGTCTGATCTGTAGCTATGTTATGGATGTTTACAGCAGCCAGGTGAATGAGTCTGAGGTGTTCTAGTTGTGAATTCGGTGGTAAACGCTGCTTTTCTTCAACATGTTTAGACAACAGACTTGGTGACGCATGATAACCAAATATGGATAATGTGAATGTATGGCCTGGAACTGCCCAGTTATAGTTAGTTATAGGCTGTTAAACACCATCTGTCTGAATTGTAACATTGCAATATGCCCTTGTCTTACCGGGGGTCCGTTATCATTCATGATGGACATTTAGGTTTAAATTCCTCTGCCAGGGACAGGCTGTCTGTCATGTTGCTGTTGGAGGTTGTGGCCTGTATGTGAAGACAGGACATGTTACCGCTGTCTAGTATCAGCTACATAGCCTGCCAATCATACTTCAATTAAGTCCATGATAACTGTCTAGTATCAGCTACATAGCCTGCCAATCATACTGCAATTAAGTCCATGATAACTGCACATGGGGTATGTTATCTTGGGTTTAATTACAATGTCTTTACAGCTGTGACCTACCATGTAGGCCCAGTTTAGCTGTGATACTATGTAGGTAGGTTGAGTTTATCTGTGATATTATGTAGGTAGGTTGAGTTTAGCTGTGATGCTATGTAGGTAGGTTGAGTTTAGCTGTGATGCTATGTAGGTAGGTTGAGTTTAACTGTGATGCTATGTAGGTAGGTTGAGTTTATCTGTGATATTATGTAGGTAGGTTGAGTTTAGCTGTGATGCTATGTAGGTAGGTTGAGTTTAGCTGTGATGCTATGGAGGTAGGTTGAGTTTAGCTGTGATGCTATGTAGGTAGGTTGAGTTTAGCTGTGATACTATGTAGGTAGGTTCAGTTTAGCTGTGATGCTATTTAGGTAGGTTGAGTTTAGCTGTGATACTATGTAGGTAGGTTGAGTTTAGCTGTGATACTATGTAGGTAGGTTGAGTTTAGCTGTGATATTATGTAGGTAGGTTGAGTTTAGCTGTGATGCTATGTAGGTAGGTTGAGTTTAACTGTGATGCTATGTAGGTAGGTTGAGTTTATCTGTGATATTATGTAGGTAGGTTGAGTTTAGCTGTGATGCTATGTAGGTAGGTTGAGTTTAGCTGTGATGCTATGGAGGTAGGTTGAGTTTAGCTGTGATGCTATGTAGGTAGGTTGAGTTTAGCTGTGATACTATGTAGGTAGGTTGAGTTTAGCTGTGATACTATGTAGGTAGGTTGAATTTAGCTGTGATACTATGTAGGTACCGGTAGGTTGAGTTTGGGTCAAAATGACTAGGTGGTGGTGGTGGTGATCCTGTTGATGTGCTGCTGAGCCTATGCAGTGTTGTAGTACAAGTCCGAGCCCAGGACTCATTTTGGTAACACTTTATAATAATGTTCAGTCATGAACTAATCATTTACAAAACATGAATATACATTTGTATATTTATGAATAAGTGCTATGTTAACATATCACAAATGTGTTGTAAGTCATCTATAAACTTTTAGTAAATGAAGTGTTCCTCACCTGTTATAAATGATGTGTAAATAATTTACAATTCATTTCCAAGGCTTTCTGCATCCCCTAATCTAAAGTGTAAACCATTCATCACACATAAATGTGTTACATACAATTGAAGCCAATGCGGAAGTGCACTTAAACCTCACATATGTATTTTGGGGCGGACGACCCATTGGCTTTTGGCCATTGCCATCTTGGATCTGGACACGAGACCAGGGGTTTCCCACAGAGCACCGCCTCCTATCGGTCCGTGATCGGTGAGCTGTGTGATCAGTGGACAAGCAACCTGCCAATCATGCCCCAAAACAAAATCTGCAACTACAACATAGTCTGAAACTAGTGATTGAGACCTCCTATGAAATATAGAGTTTGAAATGAGGTGGAGTCTTCAGTTCCAGAGGTATTCTCTATCTTGTCCAGTCCCATCTGACACCATTCTGATTGATGAACACAATATTTCTCAAAAATAGGAAAAATGGTAGTTGTCTGGATTGTCAGATGAGACTGTACAAGTGTAGAAAATACATCTGCAACTGGAAACTCCCCCCTCGCTGTTCAACTGTATTACAGTTGTGTTTCAAGTTGTACTTGTACTGTTTCAAGAGTACTGTACTACAGGAATGAGTCCGCAACACCTGGATGTTTGATTGATTGATTGATTGATTGATTGATTGAAAGATTGAAATCAAGCTCAAGTCTCATCTGACAATCCTTGATGTTAGCACTTCCGGTTCCCACATCTCAAAGTCAAACGGGTGATTTTATGGTATTTTGGTCAAATGCTGGAAATAAGGTTTGTGGTTAGACAAGTGGTCCTTATTTGTGAAGATGATCTTACTGAACATGAAGTTCTCTGTTTCGTACATTTTTATGAACCACAGATCTTATTTCAGGCATTTACCCGAAATCCACATTCCCCACCTCATTCACATGATAAAAATACGGTTCTTTTAAAATGTACATCAAAATACTACTGGTACATATTGGCTGGTAGAGGGAAGCTCTCAATGTCAGCGAGATGACATTGAGAGATTTAAATGTTCTGAACTTTTGTTCTATGATGACATCCAGGATCACAGTTAAAAGAAGGAGTGCAACTGTGGGTCGATGGTCCACATGTGCCTCACACATTATGTTAACATATCAGTGCAAGTCTTAGCACACATGTCACACAATATCGATGCACATTTTTATCAATTTCTTTAATCGATTAATTGGTCAGGTTAACGATCAATTAATCGATTATTAAAAACTGCTTTTGACATACAAAATAAGAAATACAAACAGCAGGGTTTGACACCTGTCTTTAGGCCGACCCAACAAGTTGATCAAGCAACTAAACGTCCTGCATTAGCTGTCATTGTGCTTGTGGACGTGAGATATTTCAACATTATATTATAATGTTTACAATGATTAGTGTTGTCTTTTTGGGTGTAATTCTCCACCCTGGACTTTCTGTCTGCTAGCTTAGCTTTCTTCTTCCTCTGTATAAACAGTGAAAGTTACATTTTGCCCTTGTGGTGTTAAATCATTTTAGAAAAATTATAAAATAGCATATATATATATATATATATATATATATATATATATATATATATATGAATATATATATATATATTCATTAACAGAGCATGTGAACTTGGGCATAAGGGAAATTAATAATCCATCCACATACAAAAACATTACGGCAAAATGCCCAAAAGCACATTGCCAACATTTTCTCCCCACTTACTCATCAGAAGTATTTGCATGTATAGAAGTATATTTGTTGAGACAAAATGTGATGAGCAACAACAGAAGAAATCAATCCACAAGCTCTTCATGCTATTTAGGCTGTGAAAAGCCCTGCCTTATCTGTAAAGGGGGGATGAAATACTTTTCCCTCACCCAAATTTAACCTGTGTTTGGAGCGTTATTTAGCCCCCTTCCTGACAAGCTAGCATATTATGGATGCCTTAGTTCAGGGATACTCAACTTGCTTTGCCCGGGGGCCACTTTCATGAAATGATAGAAGGCCAGGGGCCAGTTAATAAACAATCAATATACATTTTTCTGCAGCGGATTGTAGGTTTTTGGGGTGTCAGCCGGAGTTTAGTCTGACAATGTTGTGCACACCGGATAGCTAGTTAGATTAAGTTAGTTAGGTTAAGTACATACATAAGTGCCTGGGTAGCGAGCAGAAGGCAGTATTTGACAATTTAGCAGCTAAATGATAGATTATTGAAAGATATTCCATATTCCAGACTGAAATGCTATAACAGAAGTGGAGTATTGGCCAGAATGACATGAACATTTGGACACTTATTCAGCGGGTATCTTGCATGTTGCCTTCAGGTGCACTGTAAAAAAAGAAAGAAAGAAAGGATCTCCACTGTAGCTTTCAAAATGACCCTGCTACAGTGCAGCCATTTGATTACCCACGCAAATCCGGAGTGTTGGCAGACCACTCGCAGCCCACCTGCAGTACCTCCACGGGCCACTGGTGGGCCACGCCACGGCCCACAGTTTGGGAATCATTGTTATGATTGATGTGACACAAAAATGCAATTTATTTTGGCTGGTAAAAAATGTGCTTGGCCAGTTTTTCCATCCACCCGCCACTTGGCCCGCGTGTGCGTGTGTGTGTGTGTGTGTGTGTGTGTGTGTGTTTGTGTGTGTGTGTGTGTGTGTGTGTGTGTGTGTGTGTGTGTGTTTGTGTGTGTGTGTGTGTCTGTGTGTGGGGGGTGCATGCCTGTATATGAATTTGTCAATTGCTCAAATTTCAAACCAGATGCCATACATTTCCAAATGTGTGATTTTCATAGATGCTGCCACAACAGCAAGTGTGTGTTTGGTTGTAATATCTGGTTGTGATTGACACAGGATATCAAGTGTGTTCAGTCAGTGTTGGACCTCCTGTATGTAATTGCTGTATGTTCCCTCTACCTCAACAGGGACTGATTCAGAGCTGGGCCATCATGATGCAAATGAACTGTCTGGCCATTCGTTGACTGACCAACTTAATAGCAGGTAAGCAAGATAACAAACTCTTATAGCTGTAATTCATACCCTCAAGCTACCATCATTCACTACCAATAGAGCAGCTTATAGAGGCTACCATTACTTCCTTGAATTACATAGCTAAAAAGGGGTAAGGTGGCGCAGTCGGTAGCGCTGTCGCCTCACAGCTAGAAGGTCCTGAGTTCGATTCTCTCTTGGGACACTGTGGGCACTGGAGTTGTGACCCCCCCATATCTTCAGTGCCTACTGCCCAGGTGGGCTATCTCGTCGAAAGGGCCTTTCTGTGTGGAGTTTGCATGTTCTCCCCGTACCCCCCAGGGGGTTCCTCCGTACATAACCGCCCACTAAAAACATGCAGAAGATCGTCATCCGACCAGTGACGACAACATCTGAAGTTGGTCCAATGAAGGTCCAATGATGGTCCCCGGGCGCTGGAAATAAAAAGCGACCACTGCTCCTGGCCTGCCCCCTGGAGCAAAGGACCAGCCTGGATGGGTCAAATGCAGAGGACATATTTCACCGGCCACCGTCAGCATTAGGGATGGGCATTTCTAGCAAAAACACTATTCGAAATTCGCTGGCCAAATTCGAATTTAATTCGAAATTCGAAAATAAAAATAAAAATGTAATTTTTTTTTTTTTTGTGAGTGAAATGTTGCATTGTCTCCCCTGATTCTAAGTCTACGGCTTTATTAATTAATATAAAAAGCTTCTGCTGTGGATTTTTAGCTCAAACAAGCATTGCACCACTGAAGTAAAGAACATGTTACATGACATTGACATTTTCGAAAATAAAAAACAGTTTTGACAATCATGAGTGGTTCATTAAATATTTAGTAGGCTCAGGTCTGAGTGCCAAAGGGGTGCCAAAGTCACCCCCTCTCCCTCTTCATGGGATTTCATCCGCCATTCATTTTTCCATAAACCTTGCTTAAAATGCTTATAAAAATTGTTTTACTTGCTCAAACCAAGCGATTTGACTATACTTAGAATCAGGGGAGACAATGCAACATTTCACTAAAAATTTTTTTTTTTTTTTTTTTTCGAATTTCGAATTTCAATAATAAAAGTCGACCTTGATAATAACAACGATTATTCGAAAATTCGAAATTCGATGCCCATCCCTAGTCAGCATGAGTGTGTGTAGTGGCCGCATGCATGTGTTGTAGTGTTCGTGTGACAATAAAGACGGGATATATGATCCAGTTGAACAGCAATGTCACGTCAGTCATTAAACTAGGCTGAAAAGCAAACTGTATTAACTGTATTTCAGATTTTTAAATATGAAGTGAAATGAGTAAATATACGGTTATCTGAGATGATTAAAAATACGGTTATCTTACCTGCTGGTGATTAAATCAAGTAACGTTACTGGTAAATCTCAAAGTATTTCATGTCAGGCCACTGTGTGGGATCATTTATTAACCAGCTTTATTGGAGTAACATTGATGAAAGGACACTGATGGAGGCCATTAGGCCTTTCTAGATACCGGTACCGGTCAAAGCGCTTCACATATCAGGGGAGGGAACTCAACTCCTCCACCACCGATGTGTAGCACCCACCTGGGTGATGTGTAGCACCCACCTGGGTGATGTGTAGCAGCACCCACCTGGGTGATGTGTAGCACCCACCTGGGTGATGTGTAGCAGCACCCACCTGGGTGATGTGTAGCACCCACCTGGGTGATGTGTAGCACCCACCTGGGTGATGTGTAGCACCCACCTGGGTGATGTGTAGCACTCACCTGGGTGATGTGTAGCAGCACCCACCTGGGTGATGTGTAGCACCCACCTGGGTGATGTGTAGCACTCACCTGGGTGATGTGTAGCAGCACCCACCTGGGTGATGTGTAGCACTCACCTGGGTGATGTGTAGCAGCACCCACCTGGGTGATGTGTAGCACCCACCTGGGTGATGTGTAGCACCCACCTGGGTGATGTGTAGCACTCACCTGGGTGATGTGTAGCACCCACCTGGGTGATGTGTAGCACTCACCTGGGTGATGTGTAGCACCCACCTGGGTGATGTGTAGCACTCACCTGGGTGATGTGTAGCACCCACCTGGGTGATGTGTAGCACCCACCTGGGTGATGTGTAGCACCCACCTGGGTGATGTGTAGCACCCACCTGGGTGATGTGTAGCACCCACCTGGGTGATGTGTAGCACCCACCTGGGTGATGTGTAGCACCCACCTGGGTGCTGCACGGCAGCCAGTTTGCGTCAGAACCACTGACCTAAAAATATGGACAGAGCTATCCCAATGATTTTGCGCTCCCGCTTTGAGTTGAAGTGGTGGCTGTCGCCATCTTGATTTTTCGCCAGCAGAGTTTGAGGGAATGAGTCATGCAGCTCATGTGACATGGGAGTTTCCCAGAGCCACAGCTCTGCCTGCTATTGGTCCGTGATTAGCAAGCTGCACGATCACTGGACAGGCGATCTGTCAATCACCCCCTTTTCTATCATCTATTTTACTCCAAACGGGCGAGTTATAAAAGATATGACCCCCTACAGTTGTTATGAAAAGGTGAAATGAGCTATATAGACCAAAACAGTGTTAAGCACCAGGCTGTAAAGATGCTTAAAAGTGGGGCATTTTAACATGGGGATGAACAGGAACGAGGGGACTTCTGAGCCCTGCCTCAAGAGGCCATTCGAGGAATTACAGCTTTCGGGGTTACTTCCGCGTCCTCCTGGGAAAGGGGCAGGGCTTGCCCACTGGCCACAACGCTCACCACACATCAACAAACCAGCCAACAGATATCAAAGCTGGTGGGCATATTGGAAAGAGCGAGACTCGAACTGGGTAACAGTTATATCGAATCGGTCATTCAGTGGCATTTTGAGCTAGCAGCTAACGAACGTAGCTAACAGCTAGCTAACGCCAGAGGCTAACGCTAGCTATTTAATGTATATACAGTATGGCCGAACACATTTTACACACACTCACTCACACAGACACTTCACATTCTTATTATAGGATCTACCAAAGGCCAGGCCAGCGGACATCATGTGTACACTCAGCCTAACACGCTCACCTTATTGGTCTTGCTCTTCTGCCCTCTGCTGACAGCATCATGTCAGTGCACCCTCCGAGCAGCAATGACGCGTGCCTGAGCATCGTGCACAGCCTGATGTGCCACCGGCAGGGCGGAGAGAACGAGGGCTTTGCGAAGCGGGCGATCGAGAGCCTGGTGAAGAAACTGAAGGAGAAGAAGGACGAGCTGGACTCTCTCATCACAGCCATCACCACCAACGGAGTCCATCCCAGCAAGTGTGTGACCATCCAGAGGACGCTGGACGGCCGGCTACAGGTCAGTCTTCTCCCACTTTCACACTCATTTCAACGTAGACGGTGAAACATTCAGTTTCCTTGGATTTTGTTGTTAGCAAGCAACACTCATTCAATGATGATTTAAAACACTTTATTTGTAACCTTTTCATTTAACAGATATGACATTGAGTATACAACTTTTCATTCAAAGACTTTGGGCCTGTCTGATTCTCAAGTGAACGAGCAATATAGGTGGCATTTCTAAGTAAGAAGTTGTATTTAGGCTGTCTGAAACCAGTTTTATACATAAGTTCACTGAATTTGCAACCTTTCTAGGTACCTGGTTATGGATAATTTTTTCGAGGCACCATACCATGCACACTTTGGTGGGTTAGGGTATCCCATGATACCTTGCGACCCTTACAACCGACGAAGAAGAACGAAGCGAGACCAAGCGAGCCCCTAATGGCAACGCCCACAAAGCCAACCGCATCAGAAAAAAGTGAAACAACGATAAACATATTTCACTTTCTTTTCATTTTTATTCTAGAATAGTCAATAACGTCAGCCTTTACTTAAATTTAGTGCAGTCAGATGTTTGTCAGGAAAGTCACTTTTGAACAATAGTAGGAAGCATCTTACCTGACGGTGTTCTGGACAGCAGCCACTAGTTAGGTTGCTAATATAACTAACGTTAGAGAACTCGCTCCGCCCGCCCCAAAGCAGGACTACACAGCCAGGATGATAGCAGCATTGCAGACCTTCAAGTGTAAGTGGAGTTCGTTTTAACTGTGCTTTATTAAATGATAAGCTTCCCCTAGACCCGCCCTCAAACCCCAGAAGTGGCTGTGAAGTGGCACAGACTCATTAATGTAGTATGCGGAGCGCAGCGATTCAACGTAATATTTGAGTCTGGGGAGAGACTACTGTCAACCTACCTACCTACTTTGGCACTTGCAGGTTTCTGAGCTACAGCTAATTTAATGCAAACAATTTCGAAACCCCATTCAAGTGAATGGGGGGGGGGGGGGGATCGCACGTTATCACGAATATCGCGAAAACCGTGCAACAAAACTCTTAGCAAAGTGTGAGCACACGTGTCCTCAATGAGCCGCACGTTTTGTTGTCTCACATTTCTATGTAGTGTGAAAACTGTAGGGGAAATGGCGAACCAAACTTTTGACCAGAAGAAAATATAATAATAAAGAAGTATGAGAGATTCCAAGATTGTGCTTTCCTAACAGCCAGCACAATAATGATATACGGTATATATATCAGACTTCAGCAGAGACACACGGCTTCCTGTTAGAAAGATATTGTTAAACCTGCTAGAACTCAGCCCAACCTCATGCAATCTATTGACGAGAGTGTGATCGTCAACAGTGTCAAAAGCCTTGGACAGGTCAGCAAAGAGACAGTGTTGTTTACTGTCAAGGCGTTTTGTCCCATCAATAACAATGTTGATGTTTATTATAGCCCAGCCATTTTTATCGGTTAAAAACAACATGGTCATTCTTCAGATCCTGTTTTGTATGCCGTTTGTATGGATACACTTTGGGGGATTTTGGCATGATTGCAATCATGAACTTGACCAACTTACCTCTGGTCTCCAATATGGTGAATGAAAACAAGTTGTGGTCATCGGTCAGAGCCAGCCTTCTTCTCTGTGATAAGATTGTCTGATTCAATCAGACAATCAGTCTGGTTGTCTGATTCAATCAGACAATCAGACTGATTGTAGTGTCTTCCTTGAAATGTCTGGTAGGCTATTATTAAATTATTCTTGAACATTTTATTCCTGACAGGACAAGTGTTCATATGCATAATCCTCTGGCTGATAGTAATAGCATAAGTTGCGAGGGTCTTGTTTGATCTTCTATCTCCAAATTCCCGGGGGAGAAGCGGTTATATGAATAAAATAAATAAATAGGCCTACCCAACAACACATTCTTATAATCATAAAATCTGTCTGAATTATTATTTTTCCATCCTGGGAGGCTATTACCGGAGTCTGCTGGCCAATCTAGGAGGTTTGGCCATACTATCTGGACCGTTTGATTTGTAGCTGTGTGAACACAAACGAACCAAGGCACAAATGCAACAATTGTATCAATTAAGCCCCTGAATCGGAACAAAGCAAACGAGCTACAGGTGTGAAAACACCTTTAGATCATCCATCTTTGTGTAGTGGTAGAACATGATAGAAGACATCGTGTTTGTTTGGACGGAAAAATAGAAAATCAGAGTTGCAATGATGTCAGCCGCAGTTTTGAACAGATGAGGATGCAGCATGTCGGGACTAAACACCACCTGCTTTGTGGTAACTTCATAACTTGTGGGAGCAGCATTTACAGGTGTGCAGACTCTACTTTGTTGTCTTCAGGAGCGTTCAGGGCCTTGAGCATCTCAGCACCAGTAACAGGTCTAAAACGCTTTCCATTTGTCACGGGGCAAAATAACCAATAATCACACTGGGAGATAGCAGTTCACAAAAACAATAGGATTCAATAATGTGCTGATTAAAATGATTCACCATATCAGATTTACCTGTATTTGTGACAGACTGTGATGATCCAAGTGAAATCTCAAATGGAAGATTATTTTTATTAGATATGGAGAAATGGATTTCTGAATAAGAGGAGTGCTTTTATTTCCAGCTGTGCGAAAGTTTAGCCAATCAGTAGGGGGATTAATTGGGTGGGCTCTGGCCCAAAGACTACAATATTTAGAAGATGTAGCATAATAAGCTATAATAATAAATAAAATAATATTGGCAAGGTCTTGGGAGAACCATTGACTTTCCCTTTAATCCCACATCTTTTCAAGGGGCGATGCTTGTCAGAGACAGACAGAAACTGGGACTAAAGTATTTCCATTGAGACAAGCTTCTTCAAAGAACTGTTTGTCCACCAAACAAAGCACAGACAGGGTTTAAGAATCTTGGTGTCCTTAACACAAGCCATAACATAATGATGACTCACGTGGTTAGGGGTGATCCCAGTGGTAGTGGATTTCTGCAGACAGTTTGTGAACATAAGATCGATAAGGGAAGACTTCTCCTCCAGGTGAACATAAGATCAATAAGGGAAGACTTCTCCTCCAGGTGAACATAAGATCAATAAGGGAAGACTTCTCCTCCAGGTGAACATAAGATCGATAAGGGAAGACTTCTCCTCCAGGTGAACATAAGATCAATAAGGGAAGACTTCTCCAGGTTTTTAGAGTTGGAGACAAGTGTGTCAAGTGAAATGCCTCACACTGACCTTTTGTGATCATCAGAGGAAGGAGTGAGCCAGTCCCATCAGTCCCAATCACTAACATCTCACATTTGATACATTTCGCTAATCGTTTGGAAATGAGGGAGAAAGAGACCGTTTTTCAGATGTTTCCCAATAATTACCGAGCCTAATTTGTTCCACCGCAGTTTCATAATGAACCGAGTGGTAAGATGTGCCAGATAGTAACCATTGTAAATGTTGTCCTTTTCTTTGGGAGAATCAGTGTGTTCAAATTCACTCTTAGAAAATGAACAGCATCAAAGCAGGGGAGTGGATGGGTGCTGGTAGGGTATGGGTAAAGTGGATGGGTGCTGGTAGGGTATGGGTAAAGTGGATGGGTGCTGGTAGGGTATGGGTAAAGTAGATGGGTGCTGGTAGGGTATGGGTAAAGTAGATGGGTGCTGGTAGGGTATGGGTAAAGTGGATGGGTGCTGGTAGGGTATGGGTAAAGTAGATGGGTGCTGGTAGGGTATGGGTAAAGTAGATGGGTGCTGGTAGGGTATGGGTAAAGTGGATGGGTGCTGGTAGGGTATGGGTAAAGTGGATGGGTGCTGGTAGGGTATGGGTAAAGTGGATGGGTGCTGGTAGGGTATGGGTAAAGTGGATGGGTGCTGGTAGGGTATGGGTAAAGTAGATGGGTGCTGGTAGGGTATGGGTAAAGTAGATGGGTGCTGGTAGGGTATGGGTAAAGTAGATGGGTGCTGGTAGGGTATGGGTAAAGTGGATGGGTGCTGGTAGGGTATGGGTAAAGTGGATGGGTGCTGGTAGGGTATGGGTAAAGTAGATGGGTGCTGGTAGGGTATGGGTAAAGTGGATGGGTGCTGGTAGGGTACATGTATGGGTAAGGGAGTCTGGGGCCCACAATGAGTACGTAGATGGAAACAAAGTCGAAGGGTGGTTTCACACTGGCACCCAGGTACCGTACCCGAGCACGCTTGTCCCCAAATTGACCCCAGTTTCGGAGCGCTTGATGAGTGTGAACATTGCGTTCCGTTGCGTTCCGCGCCCGGGCGAGCAACGGGGAACCGTGACAGGATCCACTTGAAAAGGTGGTCTGGGGAGCGCTTTGGAGTGTGAAAGCCAACCATTCGGAACCACATAGACAACACACGGGCGAGGATATACTGCAGGCATAGTTGATGACGCAAGTGCACTCCGTTCCGTTTCCGGGCACGGAAGAAATGTTGTAATGTGAAAGCTGACCAGCAGGGGAGGGGAGAGGGGCTACGGAACGGAACGAAGGAGCCCTGCTAGATGAATGAGAGCAGGCACAGGGAAGCAACACAGGGGCAATGGCGGCAAACAACTCCAGCTGCAGACCAGATGAGGTAAACATGGCTCTCCTGCAGCAGAGACCAGATGAGGTAAACATGGCTCTCCTGCAGCAGAGACCAGATGAGGTAAACATGGCTCTGCTGCAGCAGAGACCAGATGAGGTAAACATGGCTCTCCTGCAGCAGAGACCAGATGAGGTAAACATGGCTCTCCTGCAGCAGAGACCAGATGAGGTAAACATGGCTCTCCTGCAGCAGAGACCAGATGAGGTAAACATGGCTCTCCTGCAGCAGAGACCAGATGAGGTAAACATGGCTCTCCTGCAGCAGAGGCCAGATGAGGTAAACATGGCTCTCCTGCAGCAGAGACCAGATGAGGTAAACATGGCTCTCCTGCAGCAGAGACCAGATGAGGTAAACATGGCTCTCCTGCAGCAGAGACCAGATGAGGTAAACATGGCTCTCCTGCAGCAGAGGCAGCCACACACAGGTAGAAGCTGAGTCCATCAAGAATCAATTCAAGTCCAAACCACATTCAACTCGCAGCTAGTCAGATCAAAGTCAGATATAAACTGATTTCAGTTCAGATGTTCATATCCACAGTGTGTTTGTCTGAGACAGTCTGGCTGGGTAAACGAGCTACATTTGCTCAAATTTGGGCCATATACTAGTACTACTTTGTACTCTATCTTTTCCAAATCAGCTGCTTCTCCAGCCTTCTTTTGTACAGTAGGTGTTTCATCCTTATGTTGTTCATGCTCCCTCTTCCTTTGTGGCTTTGCACCTTTAGTATTTTGTTATCAATGTTGTGTGGAGACAACATGAGGGTGGGTTATGTCAAGTTAGGTTAGGGTTATGTCAAGTTGGGTTAGGGTTAGGGTTATGTCAAGTTGGGTTAGGGTTATGGTTAGGGTTATGTCAAGTTGAACAGCCTATGAATAGACATTGAGGCTATACAGCTTTTGATGAAAGCAAAACTTGTTGCATAAAAGCACCCATGACATTTCCTCATCAATTTCTATTATCTAAACAATGAGTTGAATGGAGACAGCTAGCACTAACCTTATCACAACGAAGCGAAAAGGTTTAGGCCAAATTTAATGTGGACCTGCTAATTTATGTGAATAGCTAATGCTCTGAGGCTAGAGGCTTCAGTTTTAATTGAATCATCACTAATTGTGGCTAATGCTACAAGGCTACTTTGTAGCTGACTCTACTCACATGATAGTGCTATAAAAATGACAGACAACAACTGGAAGTCAGAGTAACGGCAATGTAAAACTAGCCTCAGTGCAATTACTATTTTGCACTAAAAACAGCTAATGTTAGCTGCAGTGGATGATGAAATGCTTTGCAATAGCAGCTATCCATGCTGCAGAAAGTCTCATCTTACACGACATGGTTATGAATGCTGATCAACGTTAGCTTATAATGGGAATAGTCAATACCTATTTTTCAGCTCTATCAGTGAAGTGAATTTAACGTACGTTACATACGTGAGATTGAGAAGCCGTTTACAATTGTGGTGTTTGTTACATTGACCAGGGAATCATACAAGACATAAACATTATCAAGCATTTGTAAGGCAGAGTAAAAGCTCTCCCAGTACTACTCCTCCTCAGCACAGAGGCTGGTGCAGCTTGATAGAAAGCAACAGAAGAGAGAGAGAGAGGGAGAGAGAGAGAGATGAAGGGAGGGAGTAGGAGGGGTGTGGAGTGGAGGAAAGGGTATCCATGAGTTCTTAAACATTTAAATACAGCCCTTCAGCTCTTAATATCACAGAGGCAGTTAGGCTTATTTAGTCATGTTTGTATCATTAGGTTTCAGTGGGAGATGTAGCTTTAAAGGGACCTCAAAATATCTGCTATATTGACAAGACATCAAAATTTATCTCTAAATAGCTAAATCCACGAACTGCCAGCTAATTCTTACACGAAACTGCTAGCAGCTAGTACATGTAGCTAGTAGTGGGTGTAGTTTGGTCGAAAGAAAATAGTACATAAAACTGCTCACAACAGGGTCTGTGGATTGTCTTGAGTAACCGGCTCATTGTTTCGCCAAAGAGACATTGCTCTTGAATTTTTATTTATTTATTTATTTATTTATTCATTCATTCATTCATTCATTCATTCATTCATTCATTCATTCATTTATTTATTTATTAGTGGTTCTTTGAGCACCACAAGCCGAGTGCCATCCAGTTCCATTGTATTGGAGAGAAGGCATACAGCTCTACGGCTGATATCTCCAAAACTCAACTAACACAAAACAATGTAGATGGATAAATAGCACTACAGGTTAGAGGTGGGAACCTCTAGGCACCTCACGATTAAATTAAATTCCGATTCAGAGGGCTACGATTCGATGATATCGATGCAAATGTGTGTGTGTGTGTGTGTGTGTGTGTATATGTGTACACAGTATGTGTGTGTGTGTGTGTGTGTGTGTGTGTGTGTGTGTGTGTGTGTGTGTGTGTGTGAACCTTGAAGAATAAATCTCACAACTGTGAATCCTCTCTCCTGACCTGATTCTTTCACTGGAATCATCTCCAGATCTGCCCACCCAAACCTATTTAACCCTGCCAAAGGCCCGCCTTTATTTCATATACAGTTTGAGTAGTTAAGATGTAAAAGGACTTTTCATTGGGAACTAAGTAGCTGGTAGTTTGGTAAAGGACACTTTGAAAAGAGTTTCCCGACACTGTTCATAGCTTTAAGCAGCAGAGTCCTGCAGGAGGAGAGGCCAGTAAAGTTGTTGTGTCTGTCAGACAGGAAAAGGGCGGGCTCACTTCAGACCCTGTGTGTGTGTGTGTGTGTGTGTGTGTGTGTGTGTGTGTGTTGAGTGCGTGCATACTTTTAAAGAATGAGAATGTGCTCAGTGCATCGGGCCCTTTGAGAGCAAGTCAAAACAGACTGTGTGTGTGTGTGTGTGTGTGTGTGTGTGTGCACGCGGCTGCACGTGCGCTAATCCATATTGGTGCTGACGGAGGACATGTTGTGTCACCTTCCATGACCTTCTCACTCAGATGGAGGCCAGGCTTCATATAACCATAGCTCACATCTGTCTCCTCTCTCTAGCTCTGTTCTTAGTCACTACATTACTGTTTCACTACATTACTGTTTCTAACATGTACAAGTCTACATGTGTTCACATCTGTCTCCTCTCTCTAGCTCTGTTCTTAGTCACTACATTACTGTTTCTAACATGTACAAGTCTACATGTGTTCACATCTGTCTCCTCTCTCTAGCTCTGTTCTTAGTCACTACATTACTGTTTCTAACATGTACAAGTCTACATGTGTTCACATCTGTCTCCTCTCTCTAGCTCTGTTCTTAGTCACTACATTACTGTTTCTAACATGTACAAGTCTACATGTGTTCACATCTGTCTCCTCTCTCTAGCTCTGTTCTTAGTCACTACATTACTGTTTCTAACATGTCTCCTCTCTCTAGCTCTGTTCTTAGTCACTACATTACTGTTTCTAACATGTACAAGTCTACATGTGTTCACATCTGTCTCCTCTCTCTAGCTCTGTTCTTAGTCACTACATTACTGTTTCTAACATGTACAAGTCTACATGTGTTCACATCTGTCTCCTCTCTCTAGCTCTGTTCTTAGTCACTACATTACTGTTTCTAACATGTACAAGTCTACATGTGTTCACATCTGTCTCCTCTCTCTAGCTCTGTTCTTAGTCACTACATTACTGTTTCTAACATGTATAAGTCTACATGTGTTCACATCTGTCTCTCTAGCTCTGTTCTTAGTCACTACATTACTGTTTCTAACATGTACAAGTCTATAGGGGTGGGAGAAAAAATCGATTCACCTAAGTATCGCGATTTTTAATGTCACGATTTTTTTAATCGATCTTTTATTCCAGAATCGATAATCGCAAAAGCAAAAAAAAAAAAAAAAATCTTTTTTTTTTTTTTTTTTTTTTTGGGCCCGCAGTCAGGCCACTCACTGAACAGCAGGCCAGGCGCCGCCTACTGGTTTACTAGTGGTTTTATTACTTTATTAGTTAGTCTGAAGTAATAATTACACTTCAGGGTTAAAGTGGGTGCATCTTTGGGCTTCAAACGTCGGCCCATATCGGCCTGGCCTGCTTGGTATCTAATGCCCGGCCTGAATTATGATCCCAGTCCGCCCCTGTTTTTAACTATATCGCCCAGCCCTACTCATGATATATAATATACAGTCTCTAGTGTATGATTCAACTTTTCCCATGTTCTAATCTAGTATAAAAAGCAAACAAACTGAAAAAAGAAAAGAAAAAAAGAAACAAAAATCGCAATAAATCGTAATATCGAATCGCAATAATCGTAGAATCGCAATACTTAAGAATCGCAATATATATCGAATCGGCACCCAAGTATCGTGATAGTATCGAATCGGGAGATAAGTGAATCGGCACAGCCCTACAAGTCTACATGTGTTCACATCTGTCTCCTCTCTCTAGCTCTGATCTTAGTCACTACATTACTGTTTCTAACATGTACAAGTCTACATGTGTTCACATCTGTCTCCTCTCTCTAGCTCTGATCTTAGTCACTACATTACTGTTTCTAACATGAACAAGTCTACATGTGTTCACGTCTGTCTCCTCTCTCTAGCTCTGTTCTTAGTCACTACATTACTGTTTCTAACATGTACAAGTCTACATGTGTTCACATCTGTCTCCTCTCTCTAGCTCTGATCTTAGTCACTACATTACTGTTTCTAACATGTACAAGTCTACATGTGTTCACATCTGTCTCCTCTCTCTAGCTCTGTTCTTAGTCACTACATTACTGTTTCTAACATGTACAAGTCTACATGTGTTCACATCTGTCTCCTCTCTCTAGCTCTGTTCTTAGTCACTACATTACTGTTTCTAACATGTACAAGTCTACATGTGTTCACATCTGTCTTCTCTCTCTAGCTCTGATCTTAGTCACTACATTACTGTTTCTAACATGTACAAGTCTACATGTGTTCACATCTGTCTCCTCTCTCTAGCTCTGTTCTTAGTCACTACATTACTGTTTCTAACATGTACAAGTCTACATGTGTTCACATCTGTCTCCTCTCTCTAGCTCTGTTCTTAGTCACTACATTACTGTTTCTAACATGTACAAGTCTACATGTGTTCACATCTGTCTCCTCTCTCTAGCTCTGTTCTTAGTCACTACATTACTGTTTCTAACATGTACAAGTCTACATGTGTTCACATCTGTCTCCTCTCTCTAGCTCTGTTCTTAGTCACTACATTACTGTTTCTAACATGTACAAGTCTACATGTGTTCACATCTGTCTCCTCTCTCTAGCTCTGTTCTTAGTCACTACATTACTGTTTCTAACATGTACAAGTCTACATGTGTTCACATCTGTCTCCTCTCTCTAGCTCTGTTCTTAGTCACTACATTACTGTTTCTAACATGTACAAGTCTACATGTGTTCACATCTGTCTCCTCTCTCTAGCTCTGTTCTTAGTCACTACATTACTGTTTCTAACATGTACAAGTCTACATGTGTTCACATCTGTCTCCTCTCTCTAGCTCTGTTCTTAGTCACTACATTACTGTTTCTAACATGTACAAGTCTACATGTGTTCACATCTGTCTCCTCTCTCTAGCTCTGTTCTTAGTCACTACATTACTGTTTCTAACATGTATAAGTCTACATGTGTTCACATCTGTCTCCTCTCTCTAGCTCTGTTCTTAGTCACTACATTACTGTTTCTAACATGTACAAGTCTACATGTGCTCACATCTGTCTCCTCTCTCTAGCTCTGTTCTTAGTCACTACATTACTGTTTCTAACATGTACAAGTCTACATGTGCTCACATCTGTCTCCTCTCTCTAGCTCTGTTCTTAGTCACTACATTACTGTTTCTAACATGTACAAGTCTACATGTGCTCACATCTGTCTCCTCTCTCTAGCTCTGTTCTTAGTCACTACATTACTGTTTCTAACATGTACAAGTCTACATGTGTTCACATCTGTCTCCTCTCTCTAGCTCTGTTCTTAGTCACTACATTACTGTTTCTAACATGTACAAGTCTACATGTGCTCACATCTGTCTCCTCTCTCTAGCTCTGTTCTTAGTCACTACATTACTGTTTCTAACATGTACAAGTCTACATGTGCTCACATCTGTCTCCTCTCTCTAGCTCTGTTCTTAGTCACTACATTACTGTTTCTAACATGTACAAGTCTACATTTGCTCACATCTGTCTCCTCTCTCTAGCTCTGTTCTTAGTCACTACATTACTGTTTCTAACATGTACAAGTCTACATGTGTTCACATCTGTCTCCTCTCTCTAGCTCTGTTCTTAGTCACTACATTACTGTTTCTAACATGTACAAGTCTACATGTGCTCACATCTGTCTCCTCTCTCTAGCTCTGTTCTTAGTCACTACATTACTGTTTCTAACATGTACAAGTCTACATGTGTTCACATCTGTCTCCTCTCTCTAGCTCTGTTCTTAGTCACTACATTACTGTTTCTAACATGTACAAGTCTATATGTGTTCACATCTGTCTCCTCTCTCTAGCTCTGTTCTTAGTCACTACATTACTGTTTCTAACATGTACAAGTCTACATGTATTCACATCTGTCTCCTCTCTCTAGCTCTGTTCTTAGTCACTACATTATGTTTCTAACATGTACAAGTCTACATGTGCTCACATCTGTCTCCTCTCTCTAGCTCTGTTCTTAGTCACTACATTATGTTTCTAACATGTACAAGTCTACATGTGTTCACATCTGTCTCCTCTCTCTAGCTCTGTTCTTAGTCACTACATTACTGTTTCACTACATTACTGTTTCTAACATGTACAAGTCTACATGTGTTCACATCTGTCTCCTCTCTCTAGCTCTGATCTTAGTCACTACATTACTGTTTCTAACATGTACAAGTCTACATGTGTTCACATCTGTCTCTCTAGCTCTGTTCTTAGTCACTACATTACTGTTTCTAACATGTACAAGTCTACATGTGTTCACATCTGTCTCCTCTCTCTAGCTCTGTTCTTAGTCACTACATTACTGTTTCTAACATGTACAAGTCTACATGTGTTCACATCTGTCTCCTCTCTCTAGCTCTGTTCTTAGTCACTACATTACTGTTTCTAACATGTACAAGTCTACATGTGCTCACATCTGTCTCCTCTCTCTAGCTCTGTTCTTAGTCACTACATTACTGTTTCTAACATGTACAAGTCTACATGTGCTCACATCTGTCTCCTCTCTCTAGCTCTGTTCTTAGTCACTACATTACTGTTATTAACATGTACAAGTCTACATGTGTTCACATCTGTCTCCTCTCTCTAGCTCTGTTCTTAGTCACTACATTACTGTTTCTAACATGTACAAGTCTACATGTGTTCACATCTGTCTCCTCTCTCTAGCTCTGTTCTTAGTCACTACATTACTGTTTCTAACATGTACTGTACAAGTATACATGTGTTCACATCTGTCTCCTCTCTGTAGCTCTGATCTTAGTCACTACATTACTGTTTCTAACATGTACAAGTCTACATGTGTTCACATCTGTCTCCTCTCTCTAGCTCTGTTCTTAGTCACTACATTACTGTTTCTAACATGTACAAGTCTACATGTGTTCACATCTGTCTCCTCTCTCTAGCTCTGTTCTTAGTCACTACATTACTGTTATTAACATGTACAAGTCTACATGTGTTCACATCTGTCTCCTCTCTCTAGCTCTGTTCTTAGTCACTACATTACTGTTTCTAACATGTACAAGTCTACATGTGTTCACATCTGTCTCCTCTCTCTAGCTCTGTTCTTAGTCACTACATTACTGTTTCTAACATGTACAAGTCTACATGTGTTCACATCTGTCTCCTCTCTCTAGCTCTGATCTTAGTCACTACATTACTGTTTCTAACATGTACAAGTCTACATGTGTTCACATCTGTCTCCTCTCTCTAGCTCTGTTCTTAGTCACTACATTACTGTTTCTAACATGTACAAGTCTACATGTATTCACATCTGTCTCCTCTCTCTAGCTCTGTTCTTAGTCACTACATTATGTTTCTAACATGTACAAGTCTACATGTGCTCACATCTGTCTCCTCTCTCTAGCTCTGTTCTTAGTCACTACATTATGTTTCTAACATGTACAAGTCTACATGTGTTCACATCTGTCTCCTCTCTCTAGCTCTGTTCTTAGTCACTACATTACTGTTTCACTACATTACTGTTTCTAACATGTACAAGTCTACATGTGTTCACATCTGTCTCCTCTCTCTAGCTCTGATCTTAGTCACTACATTACTGTTTCTAACATGTACAAGTCTACATGTGTTCACATCTGTCTCTCTAGCTCTGTTCTTAGTCACTACATTACTGTTTCTAACATGTACAAGTCTACATGTGTTCACATCTGTCTCCTCTCTCTAGCTCTGTTCTTAGTCACTACATTACTGTTTCTAACATGTACAAGTCTACATGTGTTCACATCTGTCTCCTCTCTCTAGCTCTGTTCTTAGTCACTACATTACTGTTTCTAACATGTACAAGTCTACATGTGCTCACATCTGTCTCCTCTCTCTAGCTCTGTTCTTAGTCACTACATTACTGTTTCTAACATGTACAAGTCTACATGTGCTCACATCTGTCTCCTCTCTCTAGCTCTGTTCTTAGTCACTACATTACTGTTATTAACATGTACAAGTCTACATGTGTTCACATCTGTCTCCTCTCTCTAGCTCTGTTCTTAGTCACTACATTACTGTTTCTAACATGTACAAGTCTACATGTGTTCACATCTGTCTCCTCTCTCTAGCTCTGTTCTTAGTCACTACATTACTGTTTCTAACATGTACTGTACAAGTATACATGTGTTCACATCTGTCTCCTCTCTGTAGCTCTGATCTTAGTCACTACATTACTGTTTCTAACATGTACAAGTCTACATGTGTTCACATCTGTCTCCTCTCTCTAGCTCTGTTCTTAGTCACTACATTACTGTTTCTAACATGTACAAGTCTACATGTGTTCACATCTGTCTCCTCTCTCTAGCTCTGTTCTTAGTCACTACATTACTGTTATTAACATGTACAAGTCTACATGTGTTCACATCTGTCTCCTCTCTCTAGCTCTGTTCTTAGTCACTACATTACTGTTTCTAACATGTACAAGTCTACATGTGTTCACATCTGTCTCCTCTCTCTAGCTCTGTTCTTAGTCACTACATTACTGTTTCTAACATGTACAAGTCTACATGTGTTCACATCTGTCTGGATTGACCTTGCTGTGATGATCAGCACCTCTCTTTGTGCACGAGTGCTTTCCTCTTGTCCTTTTTACCCTCTTCATCTGCCATGAAGGGCGCAGGAAGGAAGGGGGGGTTATTAGGCTGTGAAGTCAGTAGTCAAGTTTTTTAACTAAAAGATTACTGGGTCCCAGGTAGAGAGAAAAGAAAGCAAGAGAAATGATTGACGAATGGAAGGAATTGTGCGTCTCTTGGACAATGTCCATGGTGCCTATCTTTTTTTTTTATATATATTTTATTTTAAATTTTAAATTTTAACAATATACAAACAAAACAAATGAACAAGCTCAGACACAGAAAAGAAAAGAAAAGAAAGAAAGAAAAACAAAAACATAATAATCAACAATTGTAATATAGTGCTACCGTCCATAGTGTGCTTATGTGCTTGTAAGAAACGTTGCACATGGGGTCCCACTCAGGGGTCCAAGGGAAACCAATCGGGCAAGTCACCTACTGCCCCCAACCTCGTTGAGGTATACCAGAAACAACCTCATCGAGGTATGCCAGAAACAACCTCGTCGAGGTATACCAGAAACAACCTCGTCGAGGTATACCAGAAACAACCTCGTTGAGGTATGCCAGAAAAAAACTCATCGAGGTATACCAGAAACAACCTCGTCGAGGTATGCCAGAAAAAAACTCATCGAGGTATGCCAGAAACAACCTCGTCGAGGTATGCCAGAAAAAAACTCATCGAGGTATGCCAGAAACAACCTCGTCGAGGTATGCCAGAAAAAAACTCATCGAGGTATGCCAGAAACAACCTCGTCGAGGTATGCCAGAAAAAAACTCATCGAGGTATGCCAGAAACAACCTCGTCGAGGTATGCCAGAAAAAAACTCATCGAGGTATGCCAGAAACAACCTCGTCGAGGTATGCCAGAAAAAAACTCATCGAGGTATACCAGAAACAACCTCGTCGAGGTATGCCAGAAAAAAACTCATCGAGGTATGCCAGAAACAACCTCGTCGAGGTATGCCAGAAAAAAACTCATCGAGGTATGCCAGAAACGGGTTCCAAATAGTTTGAAACTTTTTAATTGAGTTGGCTCTCAGGGATCTGAGCCTCTCCATCCTTATAACAGAGATCATGTCCGTCAACCACAGTTGGAAAGAAAGTGAAGAGGGGGACTTCCATTCTTTCAGGATGAGTTTTTTTTTGCAATAGTTGTCCCCAGCAGAGACTGTTGCACAGCTTTGGGGAAGTCCAGAGAGGATTCCGAGCAGCCAAAGATGGCGAGTTCTGCCTCCGGCTGAAGGGTTATTTTATAGGCCTTAGATTACCAGTCAATCCCATCAGTGAAGGGCAGAACCAGAAGGCAGGAGACAGAGTGCCCATGGTGCCTATTTGACCCCTGATGTGCTCTGTGTGCAGGTGGCAGGGAGGAAAGGCTTCCCTCATGTCATTTACCTGCTGTGCTCTGTGTGCAGGTGGCAGGGAGGAAAGGCTTCCCACATGTCATTTACCTGATGTGCTCTGTGTGCAGGTGGCAGGGAGGAAAGGCTTCCCCCATGTCATTTACCTGCTGTGCTCTGTGTGCAGGTGGCAGGGAGGAAAGGCTTCCCCCATGTCATTTACCTGCTGTGCTCTGTGTGCAGGTGGCAGGGAGGAAAGGCTTCCCCCATGTCATTTACCTGATGTGCTCTGTGTGCAGGTGGCAGGGAGGAAAGACTTCCCCCATGTCATTTACCTGATGTGCTCTGTGTGCAGGTGGCAGGGAGGAAAGGCTTCCCTCATGTCATTTACCTGCTGTGCTCTGTGTGCAGGTGGCAGGGAGGAAAGACTTCCCCCATGTCATTTACCTGATGTGCTCTGTGTGCAGGTGGCAGGGAGGAAAGGCTTCCCCCATGTCATTTACCTGCTGTGCTCTGTGTGCAGGTGGCAGGGAGGAAAGGCTTCCCCCATGTCATTTACCTGCTGTGCTCTGTGTGCAGGTGGCAGGGAGGAAAGGCTTCCCCCATGTCATTTACCTGCTGTGCTCTGTGTGCAGGTGGCAGGGAGGAAAGGCTTCCCCCATGTCATTTACCTGATGTGCTCTGTGTGCAGGTGGCAGGGAGGAAAGACTTCCCCCATGTCATTTACCTGATGTGCTCTGTGTGCAGGTGGCAGGGAGGAAAGGCTTCCCCCATGTCATTTACCTGCTGTGCTCTGTGTGCAGGTGGCAGGGAGGAAAGGCTTCCCCCATGTCATTTACGCCCGGCTGTGGCGCTGGCCTGACCTCCACAAGAACGAACTCAAGCACGTCAAGTTTTGCCAGTACGCCTTTGACCTCAAGTATGACAACGTCTGTGTCAACCCCTACCATTATGAGAGAGTGGTCTCACCTGGCATCGGTAAGTCTGTGTCAACCCCTACCATTATGAGAGAGTGGTCTCACCCAGCATCACACACACACACACACACACACACATGCACACACACGCTCCATCACTTCACCTGACCTCTGTTGCTTGTTCTCTCCTGCAGTGGGTCTCAGCCTGCAGAACACAGGTGAGTTCAGTTCATCACATCACATCACATCACATCACATCACATCACGTCACATCACATCACATCACGTCACATCACATCACATCACATCACGTCACGTCACGTCACGTCACGTCACGTCACATCACATCACATCACATCACATCACATGACGTCACGTCACGTCACGTCACATCACATCACATCACATCACAGTGTCAATAGATATGGCAGAGTTGGAGTGCCAGATGCCTTGATCACAGCATGGGACCATGTTTGAGCTGCCTGTCCAAAAGGCTGAGAATAAGAACAACATGGAGACAATACAGTCGCTGCAATATTTGGTTTTGCTTCTGTAAATGTCAACCAACAGGTCACTGCAGGGCTATAGTTTCACAGTTATTACATGTTTGTGTGTGACTGATGACAACAGGTACAGTTACTGTCAGATGGCACATGAGCCTAAACAAAACAATATTGGTAAATCTCATGATCAAATGTGCGACATAATAAACAGCTCTGTAATGTTCCTTCACTCACATCCACCCATCCTAACATCTGTAATGTTCCTTCACTCACATCCACCCATCCTAACATCTGTAATGTTCCTTCACTCACATCCACCCATCCTAACATCTGTAATGTTCCTTCACTCACATTTACCCATCCTAACATCTGTAATGTTCCTTCACTCACATCCACCCATCCTAACATCTGTAATGTTCCTTCACTCACATCCACCCATCCTAACATCTGTAATGTTCCTTCACTCACATTTACCCATCCTAACATCTGTAATGTTCCTTCACTCACATCCACCCATCCTAACATCTGTAATGTTCCTTCACTCACATTTACCCATCCTAACATCTGTAATGTTCCTTCACTCACATTTACCCATCCTAACATCTGTAATGTTCCTTCACTCACATTTACCCATCCTAACATCTGCCTCCGCCCGGCAGTCCCCCCAGGCAGGCTAATCAAGGAAGAATACATCCATGACTGTATTCAGATGGACCTCCCACCCGGCATGTCTCCATCTGACCACCAGGGGGCCCTGAAGCTGCCCCCTCCAGACCATTACGGACAGCCGCTGCCGCCCCTGCAGATGCCCTCCGACCCCCACGGAGGCCCGGCCATCACCCGCTACCCTAACCTGCCCGTCTCCCCCACAGGTCAGAGTCAAGTCAATCTCACCCACAGGTCAGAGTCAAGTCAGTCTGTCCCACAGGTCAGAGTCAAGTCAATCTCACCCATAGGTCAGAGTCAAGTAAGTCTGTCCCACAGGTCAGAGTCAAGTCAGTCTGTCCCACAGGTCAGAGTCAAGTAAGTCTCCCCCATAGGGCAGAGTCAAGTCAATCTCACCCCAGGTCAGAGTCAAGTCAGTCTGTCCCACAGGTCAGAGTCAAGTCAGTCTGTCCCACAGGTCAGAGTCAAGTGAATCTCACCCACAGGTCAGAGTCAAGTAAGTCTCACCCATAGGTCAGAGTCAAGTCAGCCTCACCCACAGGTCAGAGTCAAGTCAGTCTGTCCCACAGGTCAGAGTCAAGTCAGAAAAAGAGAAGGCCATATGGCTTTCATACCATCAACAAATCCTATGAACATAACATCAGAGTTTCACTAACAAGTCTCGTCCATGTAACGATGCCCAATAAAGCAAAAAAAAAAAACATGACATGACATGACATGACATGACATGACAAAAAAGCATAAATAAACTGGGTTGGCTTCCCAACCTTTTTTGGCTTGTGACCCTACTTTGACGTCACAAAAATCTAGGGACCCGAGACATTCAAATTCCGGTACGCCATCGATAATATCATCAGTGACATCGTCAGTGATGTCACATAGTACAGTATCCCACCGCAGAATTCTGACTTTAATCTGATAATTCTGACTTTAATCTGAGAATCCTGATTCAAAGTTATAATCTCAAAGATTTTCATCTAAAAAAAAGAGTCACTCACAATGTTGATTGAGGCTCCGGTCCATTGATACGGTTAGGGTTAGGGTTATTGATACGGTTAGGGTTAGGGTTATTGATACGGTTAGGGTTAGGGTTATTGATACGGTTAGGGTTATTGATACGGTCCATTGATACGGTTAGGGTTAGGGTTATTGATACGGTCCATTGATACGGTTAGGGTTAGGGTTATTGATACGGTTAGGGTTAGGGTTATTGATACGGTTAGGGTTAGGGTTATTGATACGGTTAGGGTTAGGGTTATTGATACGGTCCATTGATGGAAGCCTTTGCACTTTATAGTGACATTATGTGACATTAGTAGGTGAAAGGTGAAACCCCTAACTGGAAAGATGTTTCATCCTGTTACAAAGTCGTGCATTTTAATATGGGTGAGAAAGCCTACTGGCCCCGAGCCCAAGTGGCCATTTGAGGAACTACAGCGTTTCTCTTCCGCGTCTTCAGGGGAAAGGGGGCGGGGTTGCCCACTGGTATTATTTCAATTGTCACACTTTCATGGATACATGTTTGAGGTTTGTTCATTAATTGGGGAACAAACGAACCAACTTTTGATAAATGTCTGGCTACTCAGAGGTTTGGGGAACTAGCTGTTATGGAAGTACATCACTGGTAGAGGACAAGATGTTGACTATTTGCTCTTCCCCTGGCTTCATGTGACCCCTTCCAGTGTCCAGCTCTGGCCCCATGCTGCCCCTGCAGGGTGGCCACGGCGAAGGTCTGCTCCAGATCGCTTCTCCTCAGGCTCAGGTCATGACCCCTATGACCCCCACACAGGTCATGACCCCTATGACCCCCACACCGCGCGCTACAACCCCCACCCACGGGCCCCCCCAGCAGCAGACTCCCCAGCCTCAGCCGTCCCAACCTCCCCAGCCTCAGACCCCCTCAGCCCCCGCTCAGCCCCCTACAGGACAGAACGGATACAGCAGCAGCAAACTCACCCAGAGCCAGCAGGCCGCCTTCCACAGTGAGTTCATTATGTTTATTAACCATCATAGATGAGAAACAAACCTTTGCTCTCTCGTCACGGAATCGTCACAGACGACCCAACTAGCACTCATAAGGTACTTCTGTGTTGCATGTCATTCAGGAAGATCCGCTGTTGGTAGCTCCCAATATTTTTTTGTTTTATTCTACATTATAAATGACGTTTGACACCCTTACGGGGGTCTTGGTCAGACCTGAGAGATGTGCGTGTGTGCGTGTGTGTGTGTGTGTGTGTGTGTGTGTGTGTGTGTGTGTGGCGGTGTTTGTGTGTGTGTGTGTGTGTGTGTGTGTATACTTTGATTTCTCTGTGTTGCATGTGCCATCATCCTATGCTTCCTGCAGCTTCTTGGACAGGCAGCAGCACAGCCTCCTACACTCCAATCGGAGCCCAACAGAACGGGCGGGGCCACCAACCTCCCCTCCATCATCCAAACCACTTCTGTAAGAGATGCTTGTGTCTATAATAAAGAACTGAATTTGATGTCACGTCCAGTATAATTTTCATAGATTCTCATTTTAAATTACAATGTTTACACTAAGTTTATGAAACCAATCTTTACTGAACTTGTTTTGGAAACAATATGGGACTGCTACGTGTTGTCATTACCACAAACATTTTGAGACAGTAGTAGTATTATTATTATTACCATAATCAAATGACAGAATGGCTGAAAAGATTGGGAGCCTCTAGTACTGGTCTGTACACACCGGGGCATCCTATACTATTATCTAATCCAGGGGTTCCCAACCTTTTTTGGTTTGTGACCCGATTTTGACGTCACAAAAATCTAGGGACCCTAGACATTCAAATTCCGGTACACCGTCGATATCATCAGTGGCATCGTCAGTGATGTCACATGTATGCTTCTTTTTCCCCTCAGAATTCTTACTTTAATCTGAGAATTCTGACTTTAATCTCAAAATTCTGACTTTATTTTCAGTATTCCGCCTTTATTCTCAGAATCCTGAT
This sequence comes from Poromitra crassiceps, assembly GCF_964638095.1. Lineage (NCBI taxonomy): Eukaryota > Metazoa > Chordata > Actinopteri > Beryciformes > Melamphaidae > Poromitra > Poromitra crassiceps. The sequence continues at coordinate 52,842,077 of NC_139643.1, read as the reverse complement.
GTATAATCTCAAACATTTTCATAAAAAAAGTCACTATCTGATAGTGAGCCCATTGACACTGTTTGGATCTCACCTGCAATTACCGCTCATCGTAGGTGTCAGCCAACGATGATTTTCACTTTAAACTCAGAACTAAAACAAACAAACAAACAAAATGCAAGTGACCATAATAATCTTCGCTAGTTTTAAATTGTGTGTGGTGTAGTGATGCGCGGGCTGCAGTTATAACCGCGCTGACCGCGGATATCCCGCCCCGCGGGCGGGGCAGATCATAAAAATAAACATTCTGATTAATAGCAGATGGGTTGCGGGCAGGTGAAACAATGTATGATTAATGAGGAACATTAATATTAATTACGTTATCTAGTCTATGAACGTATTTTTAGCTTAATTTTTCATCAGGCACATGTTAGCCACCTATGTTAGATGGCAAGGACCCAAGGCACTGGGGCAGTAGTAAACAAATAGCCACGCGATGGGATGCCTTCTTTCTTAACTCCTTATATGGTCAATGATGTCACCACAAAACAGGAGTCTCGACTGAAGACACGTTGGAAGAGAAGACACAACGCTCTAGTATTATTTTCCCATACAGCTCAATCCAGTCTTGATCTAAACTTAAAGCTATAGCGTTAGCCTAGTATGCTACATGGACAAGTGCTGGACTGGATTATAATACAGCATGGATGTTTATTTGCAGCGATCGCACCGACGGCAGCAGAAACAGTAAGTTCATCTACCCAAATCGCTCATTTATAGCGTTGTGAAATGTCGGGTGCACAGCGGGATAAATAGTACAACATAATTTGCGCGGATTTATGGCGGGCGGATGGCTCATGCATACGCGGATTAGGGTGCCATAAAAGCTCATCTGCGCATCTCTAGTGTGGTGTAAAAAAAAAAATGGTGGGGGGGGGGGTTTCAGGCGACCCTATTTGAATTTCAGGCGCCCCACTTAGGGTCGCGCCCCTAAGGTTGAGAACCACTGATCTAATCTGTTCAGAATGACTTTTAGAAATGGTTCTGTTTGAGCAGCTAACTCTGTATGGAAACTGAGAAGGATCATATTCTTGTTTGTTTTTCTGCTTTATAGCTGACTGATCTCTGTTTACTTTTCAGGGTCTCAGCATCACGGTTCAACCCCTTTCCCTCCTCCTGTGTCCAATCACCCTGGTTAGAAAGGATTCTTTTATCACACTTTCTCTTAAGCCCCAGGCACACCAGGCACACCAAGCCATCTCTCGCTCTAGTATTTGATGTCTGGGCATCTCTCGCTCGCACCGTTGGCTCTAGTAGGCTTTGACGCCGGCTTTTCCGGCCAATTCAACATGTTGAATGGGCGTCGAAGCGTCGGGGAGAAAAATCACTCTGATTGGCTGGTCAGGGGTAGAGAAATCACTGATTGGCTGGTCAAGGGTAGAGAAATCACTGATTGGCTGGTCAGGGGTAGAGAAATCACTCTGATTGGCTGGTCAGGGGTAGAGAAATCACTCAGATTGGCTGGTCAGGGGTAGAGAAATCACTCTGATTGGCTGATCATTCCAAAACACGGATATTTTTACGACGACGTGCTTTCAAGAAAGTCCCTTGAGTGTCTCGCTGCATCTCATCACCCATTTAGTGTCGTTTCTCCTCATTTTTCACCTCCAACTCTTCCTTTTTTCTTCCACAAGCAAAAGACCAGACAAGTTCTGACAACGCCAGAGCGATAGAGAGCCGCAGGGATGACGTATTTTTGTAGTCGGAACGCGGAAGTCCCGGACTTCATGGTTCTTCACTGTTTCTGCCTATGGGATCTTTGAATGGGTTTTTGCCGCGATGCTTCAAATAAGGTCTCTGGGCAACGCAAGCTTAATCAAACGCGAACCAGAGTTCAGTCGGATAATCTTCACACATGAGGACCACTTTCATGAGTTTTGAAGCGTAAATGCGAGCCCTAGAAGTAAAAAGCTCATGCTAAGCTAATCCAGAACTACACACAGTGTCGCATAGGCTTCCACGTCACGTCACCACTCAACCTGGAGTGTTGTTGATGTGTGCGCTGCTGTGCACTGATTACCCCGGGCTGAACCAGGTGAGGGAAAGAGAATTTCCGCGTTAGTCCTTTGAAATGATGACGTTATTGACGTATAATATCTCCGTCGACTCAACAGTGTAGTCTCATTTAGCCGTTTGCTAGCTAGCCGCCCTTTTAACGGCACGTAAAAGCTTCAAAACTCATAAAAGTGGTCCTCATGTGTGAAGATTATCCTGCTGAACACTGGTTTGCGTTTGAATAAGCTTGCGTTAACCACAGACCTAATTTGAAGCATCGCGCCAAAAACCCATTCAAAAATCGCATAGGCGAAAACAATGAAGAACCCGGAAGTGTTAGCATCAATGTTTTCCGGACTCATTCCTGCGGCTTTCTATTTGCAACTTTTTATCAGACAGGTTCTGGATTAGAAGTAGCTATATTACGAAACCGTTTAAGTGAGCGAAATGTGAGACACACGCTGTTGTGTTTCATGAATCAGGTCTCACACAGGAGCAGAACGTACGTGCTGTCGTGTGTGAAGTGTGTTCAGACACAGGAGATGACCCCTGATGACCCGTCTGCTCAGGAGCCGTGAGGTGACGCAGCTCTCGCCCTCTAGTTGCTGCTAGACCTTTATAGTTCTCCCGGTGTGTCTGGGGCTTTAGTTGTGTTGTGCCAACAGTCAAGACCACAAACTTAAAGGAACACTTGGCCGCTTTTCAACCAGCTTTGTAACACTATAATGTGGGTAGTATATGCAGGTTAGGGATGGGCAGGAGTACTCGGGTACGAGTAACGTTTCCGCTGTTCAGGTACTCACCCCACCCCCCACCCCTTTAAAAATGGTAGATCTACGCACATGTAGTCATGTGGATCTGGCAGCATGAACTGCACGGGCGTCAACTCAACCAGAATGTACGTCATCCGCTTTAGGGCTTCAAAATAAAACCCTTATTGTAACGTAATATTTACTTTGAGTAATGCTTTACAGCCACTGTTTCACGCCAGATAACATCACAACAAATATTTTGATACACTAGGCATCTTGCGCGCTCGATTCCTGGGCTTGCCCGCTGTGCGGGCTCGCTGGCTCGGCCGCAGCTCGCAGACGCAGCTCGGCTGCTGCGTGGCCTCACCGTGGCCTCTCCCTCTCTCTCTCCCTCAGTCTCTCCCCCTCTCTATCTCACTCCCCTCTCTCTCCCTCTCCCTCAGTCTCTCTCCCCCTCTTTCTCTCCCTCTCCCTCAGTCTCTCTCGTGTGTGTGTGTGTGTGTGTGTGTCACTGATTACATCGATGTCACAATGATGTCACAATGCCTATGTATGACATCCCTGATGACATCATCAGTGATGGTATGACATCATTGATGACATCACTGATGTTTATGTAATTAGGGCAATGACATCACTGATGACATCATCACTGAACTATAGCCTCAGCCTCACAAAAAGTGTTCCAGGTAGCACTTTTTCAATGCAAAAATGCAAAAAATGTGTGAACAGCCCCATACACAGCAGATTACCCCTGCTCCGTCATTACCATAGTAATAGATATTCTAAATGAACTGTTTAACATAGCCAAACTTGGGTTCAACGTGTGTTTCCACACAGACCCCCCCCCCCTTCCCCCCAGCGAGTACCTGGTTACTCGTTCATAATAGAAGAGAGTACTCGAGTATTTAAATTGCTTAAATTGCCCATCCCTAATGCAGATGAGCAATGTTTACCTGCCATGTTACCTGCACGAGAGCTCGCCGTTAATTTGCCAGCAGAAACTCCGCCCCCGCCAGCTGGTACGGCTCGTTAAGGCTCTCGATCCGACTGTCCGTGGATCCGGGCATACAAAAATGAGTCAATGCAATGTGAAGTTTGAATAACAGCTTCAAGATCTGCTGCTCTTCTGTGAACCAGTGCTGTTACAGCAGATCTTCACTATATCCCAATTTGAGATAGATCCAGATATGCTTGAAAGGTGGCAAAGTTTTCCTTTAATATGGCTCCTAATCTCACATGCTATTGTTGAACTTAATGTTTGTGTTTTCTGGTATACAGTATATTCATGATCAATTAGTGAATATTAACACTTCTAAACAAATCTGAAAACACAGAGCCAACATGTACCAGAGATGGGGACTTGGACTTGCAACTTGGACACAGTGACTTGAGACTTGACTTGAGACTCGTCCTCAAAATACTCGAGATTTGAGACTTATTATTATTTGTGTGCATTAACATTACGAACATTTATACTAATAATAATGGCAACTCATCAATGCTGATACAGTATGCTAATAAAGGAGTGACCATAATACCCTAATGCTTTGAATTCCTTAGTTTTAGCTATGCAGTGTTCTGTGTTCTAGCTCAAAGACTTGAGACCTGACTTGGACTTGCCCCTCAAATACATAAGACTTGACTTGGACTTGCAAAAAATGACTTGTGAACATCTCTGATTATTATGTACATCTTGACAATGAAAGGTAGGCCAGGTTTGAATAGCACAAGGGATAGTTACATCAGCTCCAGGGTTTTTCATTGACACACTTTCTCTCTGCATGAATTTGCGTTGCAGGGCCAGAGTTTTGGTGCTCTATCTCCTACTTTGAGATGGACGTCCAGGTTGGCGAGATGTTCAAGGTGCCCTCCAACTGCCCTGTAGTGACGGTGGACGGTTACGTGGACCCCTCAGGAGGGGACCGCTTCTGCCTGGGCCAACTGAGTAATGTCCACCGCACCGACGCCAGCGAGAGAGCCAGGTCTGTGGACCTCTGCTGGATGGATGACCACATGTGCCTCTCTACTCTGTGTCTTTTTTGGAGTTAAGATTGCACATTACAGTTTTGCCACTTAAAATATGTGCAGAGCAGACCAATCATGACCCCTTTGCTTTGCCATCATTTTCCCTGTCAAAAGTCATTGATTGTGTCCATTTAGTTGGGTGAGTTTTGGGGACGAGCATCCAAATTATGATGATCTGTTTCACATTATTTGTTCATGTAGACCAGTGTTTCTCAAACAGTGGTCCGCGGGCACCCCCTAGTGGTCCGTGAGTAGATTTATATATTTTTCCTTTTTTTTAACCTCCCACTATCCAATCAGAGAAATGTTTACATTTTCTGGGAAACTCAAGGTCAGATCACGATGCATGTTAACACCTTGAGTGCCATGGACGAGATATCTCGTCTTACATAATCCAACCATTGAGTGCCAAAGACGAGATATCTCGTCTTACATAAACATTTTTTTTTTTTGACGGTGGGACATCAATCAACCCCTTTTACGTCTTCTATATCAATATTGGAGGAAGAGAATGTGTATAATCTATTTTACCGACCACTAAGTGGCGACAGTTCTCTCCAGACAGAGAGAAAGCCACAGCCACGGGTCCGCTGGAGAAAGCCAGTCTAATTTTCAAGGAAATAGCTGGGCGAAAACTCTTTCGATTTCACACACACACACACACACACACACACACACACACACACACACACACACACACACACACGCGCGCGCACACACACACACTCGAGTACCTTTGCGCATAAATAAGACCAGAATCGCAAAAGCTTCTTCAAAGCTCTCAGCCGACACCTCAAGAAACGAACGAGCCAGTTTTACAGTCCAGACTGCCCGAGAGCGGCCGCGGAGCCTCCTCCCTCCGCAGCACAGACGGAGGGAGGAGTTTGGAGACACACACACACACACACACACACACACACACACACACACAATACAGTATACAGACTTGCCCAAGGGCACCCATAATCACAGGCACGTGAGGTGGTTCTAAAAATCCATTTATCTCTAAACTCTCTGAAAATCTCTGAAACCATGCTGTACTCAACGGCTAATATCTACATAACTACTAACTCTGCAAACTAACTCTTTTAGACAGAGAAAGCACACATTCTATTAGTTCTTTTTAGATGATTGGTGTTCACGAAGTCTTAACAGAAAAGAATCCTCGGCTCTTGTAAAATGAGCCAGAATCCTCAAAAAAAAACCTGGCACAACTTACCTACAGGATTGAAAAAACGGCTGGCACTCAATGTGTTAAGGACTATAATATATTTTTTCACCCCGAATCCAATGCCATCACCCCTGACTCTCTATGACTTACGGTTGCAGAGATACGTCCACTCTGCCTGCAGGGCTACAGGAGAGAGACAGAGTACAGCGGGGGGTTGGGAGTTCCAAGTTACTGACCAAACACTCTATTTCAGTAATTGCTCTCAGAATATAGAGCCATTTAACACTTCTTTGAACACAAAAACGTCACTGAATGCAACTTGAATATGGCAAAAGATAGTCTATTCTATTTGACTTTGGCAACATTGTGCATTTATTGAACTTGAAAAAACTGTCTTTGAACTTTGAATATATTTGAACTGAACAGGAGAAATAAATGTAAAAAAAGGGTTAATGGACTAACTAAAATAAATTACATATATATTTTTTATATCGGTTATCTTGTTTTCATAATTGTGGGAAGCCAAAAATTTGATTAATTGTACTGCTATTTGTCATTTAATTAGCCTGCAATTTGTAATTTACAGTTGAAGTAGTAGGGCTATTGTTTTTGGGGATGTTTTGGGAGTTAGGTGGTCCACGAGTTTTTTTCATTGGTTTAAGTGGTCCTTGGTCTGAAAAAGTTTGAGAAACACTGATGTAGACCTATTAACACATTAAGTGCCAGAGACGACCTAACTCGTCTTACATAATCCAGCGCTTAAGTGCCAAGGACGAGCTAACTCGTCTTACATAAACATTTTTTTTTTTTTGACGGTGGTACATCAATCAACAACTTTTACATCTTCGAGATCACTATTGGAGCAAGATAATGTGTATAATCTATTTTACCGACCCACTAAGTGTTGACAGTGCTCCCCCAGACGACCGAAATCAAAGAAAAAACTGCCGCGGGACCAAGCCGTTCAAGGAAATGCCGTGGCGATTTCACAGTAATCCATTCAAGACTTGTCTTGCCTGAGAGCGGCCGCGCACCGGCAGCAGCACACAGAGAGCGGAGAGCGATTTGCAAAATAGATCATAGGTGAAACACACTTTGAAACACCTCAGAAAGGCCAGAATCAACATCTGCCCATCGCCCACGCATTCCCCGGCCCATCTTGACTCGCACAAGGAGCGTCCGCACGCAGGCAAGCAGGCAGGCAGGCACACAGGCAGGCAGCAGCAAAAGCGCTTCTGACACGCCCGCTGTACAGCCAGGAGGACACAAGACACACGGAGGGAGGAGTTTGAATGAGAGGGGTGTTTCCTGTTGTTATGGAGGAAATTACTGTTCAAAACTATTGTTTAGAATGTCTGACGGTCTTACTGATGCCAAAAATGAATGGTTAAAGTGACTGTTTCACAAAAAGCCATTTATCTCTGAATAAATTTCCAGACGCTGAAACCATGCTGTACTCAACGGCTAATATCTACATAACTACTAACTCTGCAAACTAACTCTTTTAGACAGAGAAAGCACACATTCTATTAGTTATTTTTAGATGATTGGTGTTCATGAATTCTTAACAGAAAAGAATCCTCGTCTGTTTCTAAAATGAGCCAGAATCGTCAAAAACACCCCTGGCACAACTTACCTACAGGAATGAAAACATGGCTGGCATTCAATGTGTTAAGTCATTTAACATTATTAGGGGTTCAAGCCTCGAAGGGGCTGAAGCTGGTTCTCTGCGGATCCCACTCACGAGTCACAATGGGGGCAGAACACGCTGAATCCCACTCCATTTGGTGGCAGAACATGCCATACAAGTGCCAATATTGGCCGACGTCAACTGCAGTCCCCAGAACAGTCAAATCAAATCTTCCACATTCTATGTCCCGCCTCTCTACCCTGTGTCAGAGCAATGCTTGTTTTCAGTCGGATACATCACACAGACCTTCTGAGACCCATTTCAAGGGATGTTTCTGGCAGGATTTAAAAGATTCATGCAGAAACAAGTGCACTTGCCGATAGAAATCCTATAAGCTGATATGTGCTGCGTGGTGTGGTGTTGTCCTGATAGTTGGCTCCTCCTCCTGCAGGTTACATATAGGTAAAGGCGTGCAGCTGGAGTGTCGCGGTGAGGGAGACGTGTGGATGCGCTGTATGAGTGACCACGCTGTGTTCGTACAGAGCTACTACCTGGACCGAGAGGCAGGCCGCGCGCCGGGCGACGCTGTGCACAAGATCTACCCTGGAGCCTACATCAAGGTCTGAATCCACACACATGCATGATCTACCCTGGAGCCTACATCAAGGTCTGAATCCACACACATGCACGCACACGCGTTGACTTGGTAACACTCACCTTGTATATTACTAATAAAATAATGTAAGGCTAACAGCAAATGTATTCTCTGTTGCTGTTGACGTAACGTAGTAATGTAATATGTGGTATTGGATTTTAGTGCTTCTTGTATTTTAGATTAATATTTTTAAATTCCTGTTTTATTTCAATAGCTTCCATATAGCTTCCATATAATGTGATGCAGTGACTCTCAATCACTAAAATCCAATATAAAGAGGTGTGTGCTTATTTGTCCAGTGTAGTAATAATTTCTGCTATTGATTCAGAGAGACCATTCGTCCGGACCCTGGACTCTATCTTGGCAAAAGCGGAAATTTAGCGTTGTACGTGTTTAATGCCGGGTCAGTGCAAATTGCTATTCTCCCTGCCGCGCTAAATGCCTGTGCTCTTGGCACTAAAGCTTCAAATGGGCGTGTTTAAGTCAAGAATTATTCACAGGAGTGACCATGTGGCATGCGCTGGCTGGGTGTTATATTAATCAAACCAATCAGATTCCCTTTAATGCAGTTTGCGCAATGCATGCTGTATCTCCATCGCATCATATACCAATAACACTGTTACAAACATCTGTGATTTGCAGCTTTTAATTGATGCAATTCGGATTCTTTGGTTGACTGGTAAATAGAAACGTGTTTGCCACGGAGAAGCAGAGACATGCATCACTTCTACATAATATATCTTCATATATTGTCCAGCCATATGTTTGGGTAGCCTAGGTAAACCCATCCCCCACGTGACCTGCTCTCTCAGTTCTCAATCACTAGCGACTAGTGACTGAGAACAGGTCTGAGAGCAGGTCACGTGGGGGATGGGTTTACCCAGGCTAATGTTTGGGTACCAGGGTGCGGTGGTTGTAACGCGGCTTGTGTCTTGTGTGTGTGTGTGTGTGTGTGTGTGTGTGTGTGGGTGTGTGTGTGTGTGTGTGTGTGTGTGTGTGTTGGTAGGTGTTTGACCTGAGGCAGTGTCACAGACAGATGCAGCAGCAGGCAGCGACGGCGCAGGCAGCAGCAGCCGCTCAGGCCGCCGCCGTGGCCGGAAACATCCCCGGGCCTGGCAGCGTGGGGGGAATCGCACCTGCAGTCAGTAAGTCTGTTCAGACTGTTTTACCTGCAGTCAGTAAGTCTGTTCAGACTGTTATACCTGCAGTCAGTAAGTCTGTTCAGACTGTTATACCTGCAGTCAGTAAGTATACCTGCAGTCAGTAAGTCTGTTCAGACTGTGTGTAGATTTGATATACCGTAAGATAACAATTTGAAACAGTTGTATTGGTGTTGTATGCTGCATAGGCATCACGAATACAGGGGACAGGGTGGACATGTCCCCTCCAATATTCAGGTACAGAACCTTCGACAGACAGGACCTTCGATTAAGTGAAGTTCTCCTGATTGGTCCAATCTGAACGTCTCCTTCCTGTTTACCCTGGTGATTGGCAGGTCTGTCTGCGGCGGCGGGCATCGGCGTGGACGACCTGCGGCGGCTGTGCATCCTGAGGCTGAGCTTCGTGAAGGGCTGGGGGCCCGACTACCCCCGCCAGAGCATCAAGAGCACCCCCTGCTGGGTGGAGGTGCACCTGCACCGCGCCCTTCAGCTTCTGGACGAGGTGCTGCACACCATGCCCCTGGCTGACCCCGGGCCCGCTAACTGACCAGGGAGACCAGGCTCCATTCTGGATGATATGAACTTGCACACACACACACACACACACACACACACACACACACACACACACACACGTGCACACACACACAGAGACCTTTTTGGATATTTTTGCTACAGGCCAAATAACACACTCTCATTGATACACAAATATGAATGAAAAATCCTGAACACAAGATGCACACAGTACACATACTGTCCATCCAGGGTTGCCAGATCTTGCGATTCCATTCCGATTCCTGGGGTCACAATACGATTCTGGATTCAATACGTAGGCGGGTTTCAGGATTGACTACAGTTCGCTGTATGCTAAGAAAAGCAGTGTAGCAAATGATGGCATGAAAGCAGAATAAAGTGTGTACGATTATGTCGTTATTTTGGAATTTGATCATCAATTCCAGAATTGTGGAAGATAAGAATCACGAATCAAGAATCACGCTCGTTTTCTCTCGTGAGATCTGGCAACATGCATACATGCAATGACATATTATGCTTTTAACAATCACTGCACACACACACACACACACACACACACACACACACAACCACTCTAACCAAAAGATGTCTGTGGGCACGCAGACATCAAACTACTGATGTCTTTGGAGTTTTGACTCGTCACAATCTAAACAGGAACACGAGGGGAGCTGATGACCTGAAGGTCAACATTTTGAATTGACGCGTTCCGAACAAATGTGTCTTTGCTCTCTTCTACTCTCTTTCAAAACAAAGATGTTTGTATGCACTGTAGAACATATGATATGCACTTTGGTATTCTTCTACAACAAACTAAGAGAAGCCCTGTGCACATGTAATCATGGTACACATGTAATCATGGTACACATGTAATCATGGTACAGACACCAAAAAAACACATTCATACGATTCGAGCTGCAGAGGTGACTGATTCATATGATCATGGGGGGAATAAAAAACCTTTATGACCCTAATAACTCATGACAATTAAGAGTAGGTTTCCGAGGCAACGTGTAACGTGCTTTAACGTGTAACGCTGACTTTCACTTTCAAACAATCCAACGCCATTAAAGAAACACGCCAACATTTAGTGACATCCATCTTGCCATCTTCTCGATAAGATAATTTAGATGCCATTCTCTTCTCTGTGCGTGTTGTAAAATAGCGAGCACTAGTTAGCTTAGCACAATGAATGGTAGGCAATGGTACTGGCTAGCCTACCCCCGTTAACACGAGTGAAAAGAAAATGCTTCCATACTGCTCACCTGGTGTGCTGTAATGCAAGTCTCCACAAGCCCTCAAATCTAAAGTCTTTAGCTGAAATCTTCACTGTAGCCATGTGGGCAAGGAATGTCGGGCTGCTACTCTGGCCTGCGACAGTGAAGATTTCAGCTAAAGAACAGGGTGTAAATGATGTCTTTTCAAGTCAACTTGGCATCTCAGGGCTTGTGGAGACTTGGATTATGCTTTTTGTTTTGTTTTTTGCTCATGTTAACGGGGGTAGGCTAGCCAGTACCATTGACTACCATTCATTGTGCTAAGCTAACTAGCTCTCGCTATTTTTCTACTACATGCATAGAGAAGGGCATCTATATAATCGAGAAGATGGCAAATATGTGAATCTCCCAAAATGTTGCCGTGTTCCTTTAAAGTCTTCTTCACAGCGTATGAAGATGATGGATTCAGGAAGCCAGTGTTCTGTCATCTCTGTGCTTGTATTGTGCTCTTCGCTTTCTGTGGATCTAAATTCAAAACTAGTCGTCATTGTTATCCGGTTAGCCCTCTTATAATGCTAAACCATGTTCAAGCTAATTTATTTTCTTACCAAAAGACAAAAAAGCCAAAAACATTCAGCTTTAAAGTAGTGTTGTTGGTATTTGTGATGAAAACAGTGCTACCATGTATGTAACCAAACCGTTTGCCATATGGTGGACTTCACCAAAGCCAGAATACCTCATGATAACAGTGCAAACAGTTTTTGTTTTTCTGCCTAAACCTCAGACACTTAACGTGTTCTCATCTTTGAAGTTTCTCACAGACAGACAGTCTGACATCAAGCTGTCACGGGTCACCAAACAAACTGATGGTAAAGCCCTCAATCCCTAGATTTGATCTAGATTAATATCTAGATGAATTGTTTATTGACAATACTGGATAAGTTAACTGATACCTGTCACCTTGGAATATCAGTTATATGCTGCTCACACTTGGTAGCATCATGGACTTGTATAATAAGGTTGACGTAAGCAGCAGAGGCTGGAAAATCAGAATGTTTGGAGCAGTTTATTTGAACCGAGCGGGCAGGATTTCTTGGTCGCATTGTGGAAGTCCTAAAAACGGCAATTCCTCGAGGCCACTTGAGAGTTTACAGCATAAATAAACGTGTTTACCGCCTTGTTCAAAAAACGGGTTTGGTCTCTATAGTAGAGGTCTGCACGGACCTTGAACTTAAGCCCAAGCCCACATTCTCTATGAGCATAACGAGCTCTACCTGAGCCAAGTCCTAATTGGTTATTTAAGAACCAGGCACTACCCACCCAATACCAAACATGGGGTCGGTCGGGTTCGGCTCGGGTAGCAGACTCTATAGCTCATTTCACCTTTCATGACAACTGTCAGGGGGTGAATTTTGATATATTTCACATGTTTAGAGTAAAATAGAAGATAGAAAAGACTATATTTTGGGCGTGATTGACAGGTCGCCTGTCCAGTGATCACACAGCTCGGCGATCACGGGCCAATAGCAGGCGGAGTTGCGGCTCTGTGGGAAAGCCCTGGTCTGGCACTAGCTGCATGAGAATCAAGATGGCCAAAATAGGTTTCAAAACGGGTGATCACAAACCAATGGCTTGTGTCACACTCCCATCTCTTTATACAGTCTCTGATTTGAACGGAGCATTTCCTCCTTCAGCTTGTTTGGCCATATGAGAGCAATCCCATTGGAACGCAGTGCGGTTCTACACACTGATTCAAGATTCAAGATTTTTATTGTCACTCCGTAGTACAAGTATCACGTGTGAAATTCTTGTGCTGTGAACTCCGTTTACAACATAGTACAAATATAACAGGGCATATGAGTGCAAAAACAACAAGAGACACAACAAGCAATAAGGCAGTAGAGTGATAAGACAAGTCAGAGACAGTGGCATATTCACTGCACATAGGTGCACATGTCATGTGCATACTTTAGACATACTTAAACATTTTAAATTCAACGTATTTGACGTACAGGTGCAAATAGCATATACCTAATTAAACATACAATTAAACATTAGACATACATAACGGTAGCAGCTACAGTACGGTACAGTACAGCTACTACACTATTTGTGTATGTTAAGGAGTCTCGTGGCCTGCGGGAAGAAACTGCATAGAACATGAACTAAAGCCACCAAGAACCTTAAGAGATGGTGTGGACTGCATAGAACATTAACTAAAGCCACCAAGAACCTTCAGAGATAGAACACAATTTCAATACAGAAACATTACCGCAGGATGCGGTAGGGAAAAGAGTAGGGAAAAGCGTGCTGGTTTGATACCGGCTACGAGCTGCTCCATACTAAACCACCAGTGATGGGCAAGCTACTTGGAAAATGTAGTAAGCTAAGCTACATGTACCAGTTACTCTAGATTAAATATAGCTTAACTACATTGAAGCTGTCCCCAGATAAATGTAGCAAGCTAAGCTACGAGCAACATGGCAAAAGTAGCTTTGCTACATCAAAGCTATTTGTTTTTCTTCTTCTTCTTTTTTTTTTACATTGAATCAACTTCAAAGCAGCCAAATCAATGTTATCTCAGTGATCAAGAAAAACGTTCCACCAAACAAATAGGCAGGCAACAAAAAGCCCCGTTCATTTGGTTAATGTCACTAAAACTCACTGCAACAATATTCAAAAACACAATTCCAAAATATTTTTCAGACAATAAAACCATAATAAATAAAAGACGGTGATAGAGAAACAATAAAAAATAAATTAACCCCCCCCCCCCAAAAAAAATATATATATATATATTGGAGACTTCAGCACAGGATAAACTTGCAGACACAGCTGGTCTGTGTCTGCCTCCACCCCCCCTCCTCGCAGACACAGACCAGCTCTGCTGAGACAGAGAGAGAGAGATCAAGCTTCTGGATTGGAAATAGAGGAAACATTATATTATAGGCATTTCAAGAAATATTGACTGTTGTATGAAAGGAAACTCCAGCGGATGTCCACACCTGATTCATGTGTCTTTGGTCATTCTGTGCCAGCAGAGTTCACATGACGGTTCTCACCTGGACAAACCAACCCAACTATAGAAGGAAGCGCTCTAGGGTTCAAATAAACCATGACAAACATGCATGATGTGAACGCAGCCTGAGTCTATCTTGTAGTGACAGATTTAGTATGGAACTGCTGTCTCTTGGCGTACTCTAGACTTCAGTAACTAAATAGATATATTCAGTGTCAAAAAGTCTCATCTTTGCACAGATCAGCTGTGCAATACTCGGAATCATTGTTTTCTTGAACTAGACCCAAATGTGAATGAACGCACCAATGATCTTCCTTTCTATCCAGGGTCTGTGGGGTGAGAGGTCTAGTTGAGTCTCAGCTGTGAGTATGGGATATGAGAAAACCTTCAGCCATTCATGTAATTAAACTGCTTTAAAAGGATCAGCCATTAACACATGCATATTTGTGATTTGTGCCTTTAGTTGTCAAATATCAAAGTAGATGCACCTACAGTAACACTGGATTGTAAAGCAGACTCTTTACAGACATCACATTACAATCACCTTTCACATTGTGATTTGGTTTCACTTCAGTTGTAAGTGTGTTGCTGGAGGAAACTGGAAGATGAGCTACTCAGCTAGTTAGCTGGTGAGGTGTATAGGATTATATTAGTCCTATTTTCAGGTTTGCTATAGACAGACATCATGTGGTTCCCTCAGGTATCTGTTAGATCTCACATTGTTAACGTGTCAAACTGGCCCCGCCCCTTTAGACGCAAATGACTATTAACAAACCATTCATCTTACCTGATTGGTCTTATTTATTGCCTTAGTCTTCTGTGAGCAACAATGTCAACTATTAATCTGTAAACTTGCCACCTTTTTAATCTGTGCATGGACTCCACAATTTATGTCATATTTATCTATTTTCTCTCTCCCACATTCAGGGACATTCATGTTTGACTTATTTTGCCCTTCATCAAATCAGTTTTTTTTTTTTATCTCTAATCACTTCAATAATGTATCCATAAATGTTTTGCAATTAATACCTGTACTTTGCTACTCTGTACTTGCACATCACTATTTGTGAATAAGTATTCAAAATGGGGGGAAAGCTTGTAACTTCATTATCACACAGGTTTTTCAACTTTTATATCAACATTTGATCTTTTGGACCAGAAACTGACCCCCATATATGGTCAAAAGAATAATCATAACAAATGTAACTGGTCATTGACATTAAGGCAACATTTTCACATGCCAAACAGTTGTAGTTATTTATTATAAACATTTTAAGGAAAACTGAAGCCAATGCAGCGTCACCATCGGTTCATCACATAAAAGCAATAAGCTTCTGCCAATCTGTCTGCATAGATGCTGCATCACCTGTACAATTGAGTTGTGCATGTTTTGTTTTTTACTGTGTACAAACGTTTATGTGCAATTACAAACCTTTTCTATTCATCCAAAGATGTTGATGTGGAATTTGCAAAAAGAATGAAAATCACACCACAGGTTTGGGCTTAGTAGGTATTTTTTTTATGCAAGGTCAGTTTGTAAGTTACAGGTACGTGTCAAACATTTCTGGACAAAATACCAAAAGCATTGATGATCCATTTGTCTTTACAACTCCATGCATTTTGTCACCATCTTTGAGTAACTCATACATGACACAAACAACAGGAATACTACATCATTCCATCCATAAAACACATTTCATATGAAACATGAACTATATAGACAATATGCGTGAAATAAATCAATTTGGCTATTTTATGGGTATTGTTATTTCTATTCTTGCTGTAATTATGGTTATTTTATTGTAAAGATGTGCTGCTCTTGTAATGTTGACTGTACATCAAAATGAAATAAAAATATAGCATTGTCATTTTTATATAAACTTTGTTGATGGAATATGTTGTTACCAGGTGATAGGGTTTTTAAACCGTGTACTGTACACGCACGTGCACACACACACACACACACATTTCTTTTATGGATTAACTCACAAAACACAACTCTGTAATAAAGGTGCAGTACAAAGATTTTTTCATTTGTGGTGTTGGTGTAGGTCAGGACATTACATGGTATGCACCTTTAGACCACTGACCCACCAGGGTGCCGAAGTCTAAAATACATCATTTGTCAGGTAAAATTAATTAATTTATCAACAGAAATAATGAAAGAAAGAAGTAATGGTAATCAGTGGATATAATAATTATCATCTTATCTAATCAAATCTCCAACCACAGAATCACAGATATAAAATGTCATGCTCAATTTGATAAACAAATATAAACGTGTCCACTGATTGTACTTGTTTGCCAATATACATTGATCTCAATTTCACCATCTGTAACACTGACATTAAGACAAAAGCATCCAGTGGGCTCTCTCCTAGACTGTAGTGATACCATTACTGATCACTCATCTCAATAACCATTTATTTCACTATCCTCCAAAACCAAACCCCTTAATTTTATACGTGAAATGTCCTCAATTTCTTATTGAGGACATTAATTAATCATTAATCATTATCAGAAACTCGGACTCGGACTCAGAAACTCGGACTCACTCACCTCCTTCAAAACCCAACTCAAATCCCACCTCTTCAAAACAGCCTACAATATCTGACTTCTACCTCTAACCACCATTCCATCTCTGCAATCTATTGACCTGTATTTGTTTTCATTCTTGTTATTTAGTTTTGTTTATTGTATTACTTTTCTATGTATTGTAAAGCGTCTTTGAGTTCCCCAGAAAAGCGCTATATAAAACTTATGTATTATTATTATTATTATTATTATTATTATTACATAAACATTAATTAGGCTACCCATTAAAAATAACATGGCATAGCATAGGTTAGTATAGCATAGGTTAGTGTGAGTAACATGGCATAGGTTAGTGTGATGAGTTTATAAGGGTTTATTTACATACACTAGAAATTGAGGGATTATAATTGCCTTGTTGTTTTGTGCAAGTTACAGGGGTATTAAGTGGAAATTAATGGGGAAACTCCTGTGTCCCAGAATTTGACATTAAATTATAGACTAACATAGGCTAAGGAGTCACAGGGTGTTTTTAGTGGTGTTTCAATTAGATATCTCCTCAGAATCAGAATAACTTTTTGCCACAATAAGCAAGATACGAGGAATTTGTCTTCGTGTAGCTAAGTAGGCCTATCAGCATAGTGGTCATATCAATATTCAGAGATTAAAGAAAAATATCAAAAAGACAAAGGGTGAAAAATCTGATGCGGACCAATGGTACCTGCTGTGTGAACGTAGCCTTAGATTTTCAGTTTGCAGTTGCTCTGTTTTCTGATCGAATGGTGACATCTAGTGGATATCAATGGAACTTACAGGCAGGTAGGTCGTCAGTCGACTGAGTCCACTATTCGCCCAGACGTGGTTGTGAATGAATTTTTGAAGGATACAAGGTTATATGATAGGATCTTGCGATTTATATATCGGCGGTGGAGTTTTAATGTATACAGGTTGTTTGGTTAGATACTATTTATTATCTCTGCATAGGCTACTCCGGTACAGTAGGTGGCGTTATCAACCTTCAAAGTCAAAGAGTTCGGTCCGCCATAAAAGGGTGAAGAAGAAGCCTTACCCGGATGGTAAACAGCAGAGGACATCCGATCCGTTTCAGTCATATTTCACTTCAGCACTGCAACAGGCTGGCTAAGCTAACAGCTCAAAGTTTTCCGTAGTTCACTTTCTATTCAAATGGTCTTTATCGGCACAAGAGCGAGGCATCAAAGCCATCCTTAACGTGCAGTTTAACTGTCAGAGAATAAGGTTAGCAGCATAGGCTGAGAAGGCCAGTCCAGGATGGACTACTGGGTTCGCTTTAACGCCCAGAGCCAAGCCAAGGAGAGGGTGTTCAGGTAACCTTAACCTTCGCTTGTTATTGTATCTAGAATCACTTTAAGTAATCAGATTACAGAGAGAACTGTCTTCAGTGCAAGTAGCAGCATGGCGATCACATCAGTAGTAGCTAGAACATAAAACAACATAGAAAAGAGTCATGTCATGTCAAATAACTAACAAATGTAATGTGCAGTCACTTAAAGTGACATGGTGTGTGTGTGTGTGTGGGGGGGGGGGGGGGTTTATTATCAGCACATCAGAATCCAGGTTCAATTAAAATGTGACTGGAGCTAATATGTTTTCTAATGTGACATCATCATTACTTTTGTTTATGCCTACAAAGCAAATGTTTGTACTTGAGTTCTCCCCTGGAAGTGATTTTGGTATAGATGGGCCATTGTATTTAAGCAAGCAGTATTCTACTATATAGTGACCTGTATGCAGACTATACACTATTACTATCACTATATACACTAGTTAATATATTCATACACATTTTCATTTAAGTTACACATAGTTATTGTACATACATAGACAGACATCATATTCAGCCTGTAGCGCACATTTGCAGCTCACACTGTACCCTGTCACCGTGTTGCTATGTCCTGTACAGAGCCAGAATACCAGATAGGTTGTCTGCAGATTAGCCTTCAAATATGCGTCAAGACAGATGGAATCTGATGTGTGTCCTATAAGTATGTCTGACTTTCCATTCGTGAATATACAAGAGTGCATCTCTTGGCCAAGATCTGTGTTAAATACTTCATTTAAGATGACTTCTGACTCCTGGTTCCATCTTTTTGATCACAAGTGGTTTTCTTCAAGTTGTTGCTGTTTACCTTTTGGCTGTCAATTTCTATTCTATAACACCTGTTAAGGCTAGCTGTCAGCAGCAGTTAATAATACTGCATGTAGTTTCGTTATAATGGTCGTTGGTTGGGCTATCATTCACAGTTTTAACTGGAATTTGCTTTGAACTTTTTCTATATTTTCAGCACCTGTTTTGACCATGGACATTTCTAATACAGTATTATGTAATGCATCTTTGATCTTTTGTAAAAAGCCAAGTGTCCTTGTGTTGTGATGTCACAGGGCTGCTCAGTATGCCTGCACTCTGATTGGCTACACTCTTCAGAGGGGCGGGGCCGGGGCGGAGCTGTTACAAACCATCCATCAGCTGGAGGGCCACATGAGCCTGACGAGGAAGCGTGAGTGACAGTTATTGCGAACATGTAATTGCAGTTGTATAATAATATAATAATACAAAATAATAAGTCCAAACTTATCAATTTCAACAATGTTATGTATTTAGAATGTTATTTATTTAGAAAAGAATTTCAAAATCTGAGACTGTGGGCCTCCCCTCAGACAAAGCTTGGAAAGTCACCCCCCCTACACACACACACACACACACACACACACACACTCTTTAATTGAGCAAAGATAGCCTGATATGGCTGTTTCACATACTTCAGAGTACACTACACTACACCGGCAACCGTCTGTCTGCTACATCCGGTATATCTACACCGGCAACTGTTAACTTTTTTTTTTTTTTTTTTTTCACTTTAGCTGCAAGCCACAAGCAGCTACCAGCACCAACACATTTCAAAGCTGATGGGTTAGTGGAAAGAGCGTGACTCAAACTGGTTAACAAGTGAAACGTTTGGTCCCTCAAACTGGCGTTTTGAGCCCGGTGCCGATGAAGTGGTTACAGCAGCAGTAGTGGGCTTAGCAAACGTAGCTAACAACTAGCTAGCTATTTAGGTGTGTTGTTGCAGCGCTATGTAATGCGTCATCGGTAATGTTAGATAAGTCCCGCCGCCTACATCGACCAGCCAATCAGGTGTCCCGGACAGTATCTGTCCTGAGAAAAAAGCAGTGGATGGGCTTGGGTCCAGACCCATATGAAGAGTGCTGACACCAGGCTAGGGAAAGTGAGAAAAACTGTACAATTCCCCAAACTACCGAAACTCTTAATATGAATGGTCTCTTTAACCAAAGCACACATTTAGACTATTATCTAGGAGGGCTAGGTTTAGCTTCTATTATCGAGGTCTAGGTTTAGCTTCTGTTATCGAGGTCTAGGTTTAGCTTCTGTTATCGAGGTCTAGGTTTAGCTTCTGTTATCGAGGTCTAGGTTTAGCTTCTGTTATCGAGGTCTAGGTTTAGCTTCTGTTATCGAGGTCTAGGTTTAGCTTCTGTTATCGAGGTCTAGGTTTAGCTTCTGTTATCGAGGTCTAGGTTTAGGTTCTGTTATCGAGGTCTAGGTTTAGCTTCTGTTATCGAGGTCTAGGTTTATCTTCTGTTATCGAGGTCTAGGTTTAGGTTCTGTTATCGAGGTCTAGGTTTAGCTTCTGTTATCGATGTCTAGGTTTAGCTTCTGTTATCGAGGTCTAGATTTAGCTTCTGTTTTTCGAGGGCTAGGTTTAGCTTCTGTTATCGATGTCTAGGTTTAGCTTCTGTTATCGAGGTCTAGGTTTAGCTTCTGTTATCGAGGTCTAGGTTTAGGTTCTGTTATCGAGGTCTAGGTTTAGCTTCTGTTATCGATGTCTAGGTTTAGCTTCTGTTATCGAGGTCTAGATTTAGCTTCTGTTTTTCGAGGGCTAGGTTTAGCTTCTGTTATCGATGTCTAGGTTTAGCTTCTGTTATCGAGGTCTAGGTTTAGCTTCTGTTATCGAGGGCTAGGTTTAGCTTCTGTTATCGAGGGCTAGGTTTAGCGTTTAGGTTTATGTGATCTCCTTTTGATAACTATTGTAAGTTTTTTTCCACTATCATTCACTGAGCCTCCCCTGAAACTGTTTGGAGCGCGCCTGGGGAGGCCCACCTCCCACTTTGATAAGCTCTGATTTAGATCATTTCACACACCTATTGATTTGAGGTGAATCAGTACTTGTTAGTACCGATGTAATTTTTAGACTCTTTCCTGAGCCACAGAGTGTGAGGGTATTGACTGTACTGTGTGTGTGTGTGTGTGTGTGTGTTGCAGTGCTGCGTCTGGGTAACTCGGTAGAGGCTTTGGAGGCGGCTAAGCGGGCAGTGCACCTGTCGGACTCAGTGCTGCGGCTCTGCCTGACGGTGGCTCACCTGAACAGAGCCATGTACTTCGCCTGTGACAACCTCCTGTGGGCGGGCAAGACCGGTCTGCTGCCCCGCCTTGACCAGACCACATGGAGCCAGAGAGCCTTCAGGTGAGCCCACAGGTTCCTCAGAGAGCCTTCAGGTGAGCCCACAGGTTCCT
Organism: Poromitra crassiceps; assembly: GCF_964638095.1. Lineage (NCBI taxonomy): Eukaryota > Metazoa > Chordata > Actinopteri > Beryciformes > Melamphaidae > Poromitra > Poromitra crassiceps. Next base: position 52,820,778 of record NC_139643.1, on the reverse strand, counting down.
CAGAGAACCTTCAGGTGAGCCCACAGGTTCCTCAGAGAACCTTCAGGTGAGCCCACAGGTTCCTCAGAGAACCTTCAGGTGAGCCCACAGGTTCCTCAGAGAACCTTCAGGTGAGCCCACAGGTTCCTCAGAGAGCCTTCAGGTGAGCCCACAGGTTCCTCAGAGAGCCCACAGGTTCCTCAGAGAACCTTCAGGTGAGCCCACAGGTTCCTCAGAGAGCCCACAGGTTCCTCAGAGAACCTTCAGGTGAGCCCACAGGTTCCTCAGAGAGCCCACAGGTTCCTCAGAGAACCTTCGGGTGAGCCCACAGGTTCCTCAGAGAACCTTCAGGTGAGCCCACAGGTTCCTCAGAGAACCTTCAGGTGAGCCCACAGGTTCCTCTGAGAGCCTTCAGGTGAGCCCACAGGTTCCTCAGAGAACCTTCAGGTGAGCCCACAGGTTCCTCAGAGAGCCTTCAGGTGAACCCACAGGTTCCTCAGAGAGCCCACAGGTGAGCCCACAGGTTCCTCAGAGAACCTTCAGGTGAGCCCACAGGTTCCTCAGAGAGCCTTCAGGTGAGCCCACAGGTTCCTCAGAGAGCCCACAGGTTCCTCAGAGAACCTTCAGGTGAGCCCACAGGTTCCTCAGAGAACCTTCCGGTGAGCCCACAGGTTCCTCAGAGAACCTTCAGGTGAGCCCACAGGTTCCTCAGAGAACCTTCAGGTGAGCCCACAGGTTCCTCAGAGAGCCTTCAGGTGAGCCCACAGGTTCCTCAGAGAGCTAACGTTATTAGCAAATAGCCGAAACAGACGCGGAAAAGGAAGTGACGTGGCTTTCCGTCACTTCCGCTTTCATTTTAAGCGTCCATTTTGGCTATTCACTAATAACGTTAATGCATAAACACACTGCATAGAAGACATCAACTCATCTTAAAACAACAGTGGAAGATTACTGGAAAGTCGCGGCGCAAGTTGCTATTTACAGTGGAGCACAGACGCGGAAAAGGAAGTGACGGTGGAAGGAGAGGCGCGCTGTACAGGAAGCTGGGGGAAATGGTAGGGCTGTCCCAGAGTCTATTTTTCAAATAAAAATAGACTCTGGGTTCCCAGATTGCCGAAAGACAAACTCAATTTCATCATCGCTCCAGAAGTGAGAATTTGTTCAAGCCGCGCCTGTGCAGGTAGTCTGCTGCAGTCAAGCCTAGATAAGGTGTATACATGCACCAGTATCCCGGTTTCTATTGGAGAACTCCACCTAGAATAACCGGGTTTCTCAAAACCGGGATCAGGGCTTATCCAGGTTTCTGAAATCAAGATATGATGTTTACATCATATCTTGACAGTCGATGTCACAGATGTCACAAGTTGGGAGTTGGCACGCTGACTGCAGGAATGTTCAGCAGAGCTGTTTCACTACTGAACCATAAGCCATCTCCAAGGTGTTATGCTGCCTTGAAATGGAACTTGTCAGCTTGTGGTGACGACATGCTTATGACGTGGTTAACGAGTGGCCTTCAAGTGGCCTTTTCCTGTGACCAGTCCGAGGCACACCTGTGCAGGTAATCATGCTGTTTAATCTGCATCTTGATAGGCCGCACCTGTCAGGTGGATGGATTATAAGGACAAGTGCTCACTAACACAGATTTCAAGACATTTGTGAACAAAGTCTGAGAGAAGTAAGTAAAGACTTTGTAAGACTTTGTGTGCATAGAAGTATCTTAGATGTTTTTCTGTTCAACGCATGAAAAAATAAGAGCAAAAACAAAATTGTTGCGTATATATTTTTGTCGAGTATATCGACTCGAAATATTGCGCGCTCCTTTCTCGCCTCCCTCCCTGCCTCACATGCTCGCACTCAACTGCTCGCGCTCAACTGGCAGCGCTCATTTCTACCGTGCCTCGTTGGTTTGCTCTCGAGGTGTCGCCCGCTTCGTGCGCTCATGTCTCGCCCGCTTCGTGCGCTCATGTCTCGCCCGCTTCGTGCGCTCATGTCTCGCCCGCTTCGTGGGCTCATGTCTGAAGTGTCAATCAAGGCGTCTCAGACCCCCCGAGACCCCCTGTATTTGGCACCCTGCTTGTGATTATCTCTGAGTGTCTCCCCCTCTCCACACCTGCAGGTACTACCTCTTTAAGAGTGTCTCCCCCTCTCCACACCTGCAGGTACTACCTCTTTAAGAGTGTCTCCCCCTCTCCACACCTGCAGGTACTACCTCTTTAAGAGTGTCTCCCCCTCTCCACACCTGCAGGTACTACCTCTTTAAGAGTGTCTCCCCCTCTCCACACCTGCAGGTACTACCTCTTTAAGAGTGTCTCCCCCTCTCTACACCTGCAGGTACTACCTCTTTAAGAGTGTCTCCCCCTCTCTACACCTGCAGGTACTACCTCTTTGCTCTGATCCTTAACCTGACCCGTGACGCCTACGAGCTCCGCCTCCTGATGGAACGTGAGGCCCGGAGCCAAGCCTCCAAACCCCCTCCCTCCCCCGGCGGTGACCCCTTCCCCTCTCCGCCCGGCGTCCTGCCTCTCCTCACGGCCCGTCTCCGCAGAGAGCTCCACCTGCTGGTGACAGTGCTGTACTGCAACCCTCCCCTGCTGCTGGACCTGCTGAAGAACAGCTGTGACGTGTTTATTCCTCTGGACCGCCTGGGGCTCTACCCCACAGGCCCAGGCTGGGTTGGGGCCTGCGGCCTGGCCTCCTCCGTCCTCTCCATCCTCACCATCCTCCACCCCTGGCTTAAACTCAAGCCCTGACTGCAGAGCAGGCTGTGGGCTCTCCCTCTGAGACGCCCCCTGGAGGAGTGGAGGGAGTCAACAGGATCACATGGCAGAGCGGAGGTGAATTAAACAACTATGGAATTCCAACACACACTGAACTGCTCAAGGCTGCAGCGATTACCCAAACAGTTTTAAAGTTTAAAGGTATACTATGCAACTATACAACTTTTTTTTATCCTTATAGAAAGGCTTCCCCTCAAAAACATCAATTCTGAACCACACAATACTGTGGCAGTGTGTTTATGTGGTCAGACGCTGCCCCCTGCCTGATTTTGGTGCGGATCCATTGTGTAGAGGAGCATGTGGGATGTATCGCGACCAGCTAATAACATCGCTCACAGTGCAACAGCCCAGCCAATAGCATCGCTAAGATGTTCTGAGAGTGGTTCGCCTCAGCAGAGCGGGCTAAACCAGGAAATGGAGCTCCTTCCCAGATCATTTTGCGAGCTGTTTGGAGCTCATACCTCGATGGTTTGGAGGTGTATGTGTGTTTATTTGTGCTTTTGTAACATAACCGCTGTGAAACGACCTGGAAACAGGTTTAATCCCTGCGTTTCAACGGTTTTCTGGCGCTCTCTCTCTCTATGTATTGTCAAGCTCACTTGACCACATGAACACAGAACAATGTCCAACCATGAAAATACACACAGGGGGCAGCGTCTGACCACATCAACACACTGCCACAGTTTTGTGTGGTTCAGAATTTATCTTTTTGAGGGGAAACTTTTCTATGCAGATAAAATTATGTTTGTTATATAGTATACCTTAAAGGTTGATTTCTACATGTGTGTTTTACATGTCTGGACTAGGTGTGACTCTGCACAGGGCCGGACACAGAACTTGAATGGATGACGTAGCATTATCAGAGACGGTGCTTCTCTCACTAGCTCTTCTAGTCAACATCTGCATTAGCAAAGCTATCTTGTAACTTAGCATCATCAACTTAAGTTATAAAGCCCCTTAAAGGCTGCTTTATGCTCACCATGCCGTGAAGGGCGCGGGGGTGGAGCGAGGGCCGGGCACGTCAAATGACGCAAATTTGTTGGGCGTGGTTATTCGCTACCTCCGTAGGGCGCCCACCGCGTACCTGAAGATATTTCTCTCAGCGTGACCTCCGCACGGCTTCTCTCCAAACATGGCCGCTTTCAAGCCACTGAGCCCTGAACACTGAGCTGTGTTTTCACCACATTTCTTAACCCATGTGGTAGGCTATAAACTTTGATTTGCAACTGTTCGTTTTTAGTCATTTCACCAAGTAAATGTGTTGTGTTGAGAGCATGATTGAGAGAGATTAAAAGCAGCACAGAGTAGGCTATCAGGGCTGAGAACTAAAACGGCTTTCAGTAAAAACAAGTTTGGTGATTCCTTCATATGCTGATGTACGGTCGTTTGAGAGTGAAAGCGCACTCAGTACTGCACATAATAGCGTTTCATTGCGACTTTTCACGGGCTGTTCTCACTATTACCATTGTACAATACATGCTGATCACTTGGCTGATCACTTCTGAGTATAAAAGCATCTGCCCCAGCGCGAGGTCCACACGGTGACTCGCGGAGACTCGCTGAGCTCCACCCCCACGGAGCTTGCTCGAGTATAATGAGCCCTAAAGGTCCAGTGTATAGAGACAGTCGGCATGTGTGGGAACGCCCACAAAATGTTATACGGCTGGCGCGCGAGTGGGGTAAAACTGCCCATATATCTCAATGGGCTGACTCACCAAAGGAAGGTGCTGTGGCTCTAACTACAGGTTTGGAGATTCTAGAGCAGAACACAAGACGTCTGTTCAGATGTGCGTTTACTGCGGTGGTCAAATCCCCGATCGTGTCTGCCTGGGCTGGGCTAGCAGCTAAATTCTAACTTGCTGAATGGATAGAACGAGGGATTTACCCCACCCTGACCACGCCCCCAGCCAGGCTGAGCCAGCTAACCCAGCGTCTATGACGAGACATCGCCTCAAACTATAGAATTGATTGGCATCTAGCGGGACAGACTTGGCAGACATGGATTATAATTATTCAGAAGTGTTTTTTAATAGCCTAAAAATAAGAATCATTACGTTACCTTTGAGCCCTTTATATCTACATACTTGCCCACCATGTTGCACCGCCATGTTTCTACAGTAGCCCAGAATGGACAAACCAAACACTGCCTCTAGAGATGGCCTTTCGTGGTTTTTGCAGTTTCGCGGCCACCGTAGATTCTCCTGCACAGAGGGGTATTCAGTTGGTTGCAATCTCTAACCTCACCACTAGGTGCCACTAAATCCTACACACTGGTCCTTTAAAGGTTAATGTGAAATATTTCTGCTGAAGCATAATGACGAGTAAATATCAGCAGAGGTTTGTGTATGGTGAAACATGCTGTTAATTTTGCCTACTACGGGCGCTCTCGAAAAAAACCTGGCAGGTGATTGGATGGATTAAAAGGCGGGCACTCTCGAAAAATACCTGGCAGGTGATTGGATGGATTATCTGTCAGCGTGTCGCTGGCGTCACACCTAAATCCAGGCCGTAGCCTCGTCCGGTCCATTGCTGGGATGGATTAAAATGCATATAGAGAGATCATCTCACTGCCTTCCAACGTGAAGTAAGAAGTCCAGTATTGTGCTTAATTCAGCATTTATATATATGATATGTATATAATCCCCAAAACAGCTTGAATGTTAACGGAGCAGCCCGTTTATGCATGGGGTTAACATGGGGTTAACATGGGGTTAACATGGGGTTAACATGGGGTAAGCATTGATGGTTAACACAAAAAAACAGATTCCTTGCCTTCAATATGTTCCAAAGCTCCTGGTGGTAATGACAGGATGTTCCACCAGGGGGAGGCATGAGTGACAGCTTAATACAGCTGCAGTGGCAGCTTTCCACTTCCTTCTTGCTGCAAAACCTCTCGCAGCAACGACTTTTCATAAGTCCATTCATTGAATACAGAAGCAGGAAGCCCAACGGTAAAAATGACTTGTGATTTAAATGAGCGTTCATGTTCTGTGGGGCTGATATGGGTTTTGGTAAATCCATACCTGTATATTTACGGGCTCTCTGTAGGTTATGTGCACTTCTCAAAAACCCAACAAGATCTGTTGAGTGTTTTCTCTTCCCACTTGTTTTGCTAAGAAACTCTTTGTGGTTTATATTTAAGCAAATCATGTGACTGGTGATTTGGATCCATCTCTGCAGCCACTGCTCTGCTCGCCCACGCCTTGTCTCCTTGTGTTGTCTTCCTTGGCGCGTGAGGGTAGTGGCTTTAGCCCTAACATTAGGTTTAGCGCTAACATTGGGTTTAGCGCTAACAATAGGTTTAGCGCTAACATTGGGTTTAGCACTAACATTATAATGTTACCTGGAGTCGTCTCAGAGGTTTCTAATGAAGAAAGCAATAGTATCAGAGAGGGGTGTTTGCTACCTTGCCATTTTAACGGACTGTTGCTAGCTAACTTTTTGTTGTTTCTACCTGGCTGCTGTGTTACATTTAGCAGCATGTCCAAGCTAACGCTGGTTAACAAATGTAATATTATCTTAATTGTTTCTAGGTGCGTCAATTGCCCAGCCCCAGCAAGATGGATACAGACAATTTTTTGGGGTGGGCGGAAGCAATGAAATCATTTTCAAATCAATAAAATCATTGTTGTTGTTGTTATATTTTGTGTCAAATAATTGATTGATTGAGTATGTAACCGTGCAATAAGGGATCATGTCCAGCCAGCTGGTCATTATTGGAAAATCAGCCCCTTCATGATGTTATTATGATATGAATAAGGACTGGCTCACTCTACATGATCTAGAAGTGAGAATAAGCCAGCACACAAAATACTTTATTGAATAATTGAATGTACTTGTGGTATGATTGTATAGATGTCATTTCTGCCTTCTACAGCACAATGCTGAAAAAGGCCTGTGGGCTGAAACGTCCGTTGTTCCTGTGCTGGCTTCTTCTCGCTTCTACACATTTGTTTTTGCCTTTTGCACCTGACTTTTTGTCGATTCTTTCAGTGTGCTCGCTACTGGTGAGGTTGATCGCTCTAGTCTACATGTTCTCTTATTACTTGTCAACAACATGAAATAAAGGTGTCCTGGTGGTTCACCTGGTAGAGCGCGTAGCACAAAGGCCTAAGTCCTTCACATGGCCGACCCGGGTTCGAATCTGAGCCGTGGTCTTTTGCCGCATGTCATCCCTTCTCTCTCCCCACCTCCTGTCCTGTCTTAAAGGCAGAATGACCCAAAAATAATGTAAAAACACCCAATATGAAATGAAAGCATTTGTGAATTTTTTAGAACACTAGGCATCTTGCGCGCTCGATTCCTAGGCCCTGCAGCTCACATTCGCAGCTCGACCGCTACGCGGCCTCGCCCGTTGTGCGGGCTCACTTGCTCTTATGACATCACTGATGATATCACAAATGCTCTTATGACATCACTGATGATGCCAGCCCTATCCGTCAGGCAGACACTCTCTCATCCTTCAAAAAAGCCCTCAAAACCCACCTCTTTAGCCTTGCTTTTCAACCCATGAAGTACATTTCTCTCCCACCTTTCTTATTTCCTAATTGTTTTCTCTCTATGAAAGTTGTTTTATTGTGTATTGTAAAGCGTCTTTGAGCACTAGGAAAAGCGCTATATAAATCCAATGTATTATTATTATTATGTCATCAGTGATGTCACAATGCACAATTGCTCAAGTGACATCACTGTGAACATCACTTCCGGGACAAAATTGAAATGGAGAACATTGCACACATGCTCCCTTTTATAATAGATGAATTTAGAACCGGACTATGTTGTTTAACGCACACCTGCCGGCCAATCAGCAAAGAGTATTCACCCAGACCATGGTTTAAAGTGCATTAGCGGTGATTGTGATTCTCAACTTTTTTCATAAGAACCGCTAAAATGGTAAACAAAATAGGGCCATGGATGGACCCCCGTTGGTGTGGTTTTTTCTCTCTGACCCAAATCTGAAAAAATATCTATTGTCAGATATGTTTTGTCCAGAATTCCATATGTATTTGTATTGTAGGTGCCTAGGTGGATGTATTTGTATTGTAGGTGCGTAGGTGGATGTATTTGTATTGTAGGTGCCTACAGGTGCCTAGGTGGAGAGAGAACAGTAAAACTATGATCAAACTGGTTCTTCATTCTTCATTCTATAATTGTGTTCACATCTTGTAAATGAGGTATTGGTGAACCCTGGTGGTCCCCAGACCCCATGTTGAGAACCACTGTAGGCTGAGGCTCTATGCAGCAAGGTCTGCTTTTGAAATGATTTGTTTGGGTTATGTCATGTATGCTACCTATTATCTTTATCCGTTTATTTATTCAGTTGATTGGTGACTTTCTAATTGAGTGCATAGTTAACCAATGGGGGGGGGGGGGGGCACATAATCTAGATTCTAGAACGTGTCATTAGGTTTTGTAGAGCAACAGTCTCTGTGCTAGTCTCCAGGGTCACTGAAAGGCTATCTTTTTCAATGGCTGTCTGGATTTGTTGGTGGCTGTAATTGTAAACGCCAGACAAGCCCCTCTCCTCTCCCCCCTCTGCCATTGTCACCAGCCAGCCAGTCTCTCTCCTCCCTCCCTCCCCCACTGCTGCTGTCAGAGCCAGGCAGCCCAGAGCCCGCAGCGCAGCGCACTGAGCGCAGCGCGGAGCGCAGCCGAGGAACCAGTGTGCGCCGACAGAAGAGAGCAGGAGAGAGAGCGAGCAGAGCAGAGCAGAGCAGGCAGCATGTGAAGATGCGGGCTTGGTATTCGGCAGCAGGGCAGAGCCGCCTGTGATCATGGAGGATGTGTATTCGGGGTAGGGGCCGGGGCACAGCCTCGCTCCCCGGCCACAGGGCGTCCCGTTCCCCCCAGGCAGCCCCATGCGAAACAGAACGGTCCCGGGAAGCTCCAGCAACACGAAGTCCAATGGTTTTTGCTCCTGCAACTGCACCGGATCCCAGCCGCAGCCGCAGGGCATGGATATATGTAAGTCTGTCAAGCCTCTGCTGTTCTTATTGGAGCCGTTTTGGCCACAAATCCAGACCGTTTGGCGCATTTCCGGGCGAGCTAAAGCGCGTCAGTGTGGGCTAATTCTAATTGGTTGATCCCCCTGCAGCCAGACTCCGCTACATTGTAACCGCTCTGCTTGTGTTTGACCCGCTTTGAAGAAATGAATGTGTGTGTGAGCGGAGACATGATGTGACATCGTTAGGACACATCGTGCCTCTCCCACTGTCTGTGGCCCACTGGTTTTCCAGGCCAGATGAATGGTGCCAAAGTCACGCTCACTTCCGCGTTCAGCATACGAACCAAGGGTTTTCAAACGCCATTTATTTTCCATAGACCTATCGTAAAATGCATATACAATAGTTGTACTTGGTCAAACCAAGCGATTCCGATATCCTTAGCATCAGGAGAGACCATAGACCATTTCACTCGGACCAAAAAGAAAACTTAATTTGTTTTTAAATGCGTGACTTTGGCTCTATTCTCGGCTGCAAATGATGGAAGTGTGTGTGTGTGTGTGTGTGTGTGTGTGTGTGTGTGTGTGTGTGTGTGTGTGTGTGTGTGTGTGTGTGTGTGTGTGTGTGTGTGTGTGTGTGTGTGTGTGGAGGTGTATCGCTGTCATTGAGGTTACACTTGATTGAATAATGCATTGGTCCTACTACACACCGCTGTTGGTCACTAGAGGAGAGAGAGTCTTGGCTAACTTGGCACATTCATTGTAATGAGGCGGCTGGCTCAGAGCTGGCTAGACGCAGACTAGTCTACAGTCTACAGCTTAGCTAGTGTGGGAGACTGCGGGGGGGGGGGGGGGGGGAGGGACCCACATCAGCTCACCTCCCCCTGCCAGGCTGCTGCCAGACGGGCCGGCCGGTCCCCGCAGGACAAAGACGGTAATGGAAACCAGCCGGGCCTCACTGGTGACTAATAGCCAAATGTACTGTCAGACTGACTGTCTGTCTGTCTGTCTGTCTGACTGTCTGTCTGTCTGTCTCTCTGTCTGACTGACTGTCTGTCTGTCTGACTGTCTGTCTGTCTGTCAGACTGTCTGTCTCTCTGTCTGTCTGTCTGTCTGTCTGTCTGACTGACTGTCTGTCTGCCTGTCTGACTGACTGTCTGTCTGTCTGCACTAACTCACTGCTCTGTAAGCAGTGGAGGACATTTCCGTACCACAGGTTGAGAACCACTTACAAAATGTGGCTTCTACTAAATGTGTCTGTATGCTTTCAGTCTACCTTTTTATCATTAATAATTGATTTAATTAATCGTGTGTCCCCAACAAATCATGCATTCGGGCAGTGGCGGCTGGTGCATTTTTGTCCAGGGAGGCTAGAACAAAAATAGGGCTGGATGATATGGTTGAAATCAAGGATGGATTTTTCTCTCATGTTCTTTCATTCTCTCAAATCACATTAAATACTCAAATTAACTCATTGAATGCCATGGACGTCGAAGGACGTCCAATTAAATAGTGACGTAGAGTGCCATGGACGTCGAAAGACGTCCAATGCGTTTTTTGACGGTGGGGCATCGATCAAAGCCCCCTGCATCTCCTGTCCAATTATTGTAGGTATTGAAGGTGTATAACCTATTTTACGGACTCATTAGGTGGCGACAGTGCTTGCTCGGTGCAGTCCAGATTAGAGACAGGTCCGAGAAACAGCCTAAAAGCCGTGGATCAAAGACAAACCGATGCATGCTCCCAGAGCCATTTGCTCTGTCGCGGGAGCTGACATTGGCTCCGAACAGGAGTCAATCCGCGCTCACAACTGAGCCCCTCTGTCCCTGTCTGTCTGTCTGTCTGTCTGTATAGTTTCTCCACCCGATTAGCAGCCAGGAAAGCAGCCCCTGACGCCAAACCATTCAGCAATCCGGGTTGGCTCTTCCCTGCTGTGGCGCTGAGAGCCGACAGCAGCACACAAACGCAGCACTCCGAAAATATAATGGTTGCGTGAGGCTGTGTGCAGTGTGGGGAGGAGTTTACGGGGGGAGGGGGGGAGGGGGTGGGGCACGCAGGGCATCACACAACAACTACGTCACTACATCAGAAAATATTATCTTCAGACTCAGTGAATGTGCTTGAAATGCTGCATTTCACAAAAGGCGGATTATCTCAGCTAATAATTTGAAAAGCCTGAAAACGCTGAAAACAACCTATCTTCTCCGGCTCATAACTAAAGAACGGAAAATGGTATCAATAAACTTTTTTTTGCTGATGATACAATAGAGTCTCCTTGTTCTTTTTGCGTGTTCGGTGTTTACATAGTAATATCACACAATATTCTGTGGGCCTCGAGAAATCACTGAAAACGCTCTGAAAACTCTGGCACTGGGAGCATCCGTTCTCCAAAAGTGGCTGGCACTCAATGAGTTAATGTTCATCTCATTGAACTGAATGTAAGGTTAGGTGTTATGTCAAACAAACCTTAAAGTGTAACTTACCCCCAAAACACTTTTTTTCAGCTTTTAACCAATATATATGACTATGGGGGTGGTGTGTGAAGAATTCTGGTCAAAATTTCCACATTTGAGACCAAACTGTTACCCTTGTACCATTTGTATCATTTTCAGCAGCATAAGTTCCCTCTATGGGTTCAAACCTGCTTTTTTTGTGCCCTCAAATGAATGGGAGATTTGGTGCATCGTGACGTCACGGTGGGGTTAGCGCGTGCCCCACTCATGTGAAAAATTGTTTTTTCCCCCCATGTGATTACTGTAGTTCACGCGGCGCGAGCCCTTTAAAGGAGAATTTTGGTTTATTTGAACCTGGAGCCCTCTCCTCACATTAATTATGATCTGACGACTCACCCAGTGTTCTCCGGTGTGATTCTGAGCCTCCTAGGCGTTGTTTTGAGCTAAATAGTGTCCAAGCTAGTCCTTGAATGGCGCTGCATCGGGGCCAGATGGCAGCGTGCTGTTACTCCATGTAAATAGACAGTTTTCTTCCCGTCGGTCGGGGCGCATGTTTGGGGCGGAAGGGAACTGGTGGGAATAGCGTGATCCTCCCACGTGCTACGTCCTGCCGGTGAAGCTCCCCGCTGTCAGGTGAAAAGAAGCGGCTGGCAACTGCAACGGCTGGAGAGGCACAGGTTTCAGCAGGTGAGCAGCATCAAGTAGAATGAGTCCAGTGAGTCACTCTGACACACTGACATGAGTCCAGTGAGTCACTCTGACACACTGACATGAGTCCAGTGAGTCACTCTGACACACTGACATGAGTCCAGTGAGTCACTCTGACACACTGACATGAGTCCAGTGAGTCACTCTGACACACTGACATGAGTCCAGTGAGTCACTCTGACACACTGACATGAGTCCAGTGAGTCACTCTGACACACTGACATGAGTCCAGTGAGTCACTCTGACACACTGACATGAGTCCAGTGAGTCACACTGACATGAGTCCAGTGAGTCCAGTGAGTCACTCTGACACACTGACATGAGTCCAGTGAGGCACTCTGACACACTGACATGAGTCCAGTGAGTCACTCTGACACACTGACATGAGTCCAGTGAGTCACTCTGACACACTGACATGAGTCCAGTGAGTCACTCTGACATGAGTCCAGTGAGTCACTCTGACACACTGACATGAGTCCAGTGAGTCACTCTGACACACTGACATGAGTCCAGTGAGTCACTCTGACACACTGACATGAGTCCAGTGAGTCACTCTGACACACTGACGCTCTCCAAGGTGCTGAGTCCTTGACCTAAATAAACTGCAACCCCCCTCCCCATTTAGCAATATGCTAAACTAGCTGATAGTGTGTGTGTGTGTGTGGGGGGGGGGGGGGGGGGGGTGTCAGTGGTGTCTGTGTTTGTGGGGGTGTCAGTGGTGTGTGTGTTTGTGGGGGGGGGGGTGTCAGTGGTGTGTGTGTTTGGGGGGGGTGTCAGTGGTGTGTGTGGGGGTGTCAGTGGTGTGTGTGTTTGTGTGTGTGGGGGGGGGGTGTCAGTGGTGTTTGTGTGTGGGGGGGGTGTCAGTGGTGTGTGTGTGTGGGGGGGGGGGTCAGTGGTGTGTGTGTTTGTGTGTGTGTGGGGGGGGGGGGTGTCAGTGGTGTGTGTGTGTGTGGGGGGGTGTCAGTGGTGTGTGTGTGTGTGTGTGTGGGGGGGGGGGGGTGTCAGTGGTGTGTGTGTGTGGGGTGTCAGTGGTGTGTGTGTGTGTGTGTGGGGGGGGGGGGGGTGACCCCGTGCTCTTTGTGTGCGGTGCCCCGTGACAGTAGCAGCTGAGGTACCTATAGTGAGCCAGCCTTGACATTGGCCGTGTGTGTGTGTGTGTGTGTGTGTGTGTGTGTGTGTGTGTGTGTGTGTGTGTGTGTTTGAGATCCATAAATGACTGCCCCAAGGGAGCTGCTGGGGAGATTTGTAGTCTATCCCATGTTATAGGGGCCATGTGTCTCTCTCTGTCTCTCTGTGTCTCTCTCTCTCTCTCTCTCTGTCTCTCTCTCTCTCTCTCTCTGTGTCTCTCTCTGTGTCTCTCTCTCTCTCTCTCTCTCTCTGTGTCTCTCTGTGTCTCTCTCTGTCTGTCTCTCTCTCTCTCTCTGTCTCTGTCTCTCTCTCTCTCTCTCTCTCTCTCTGTCTCTCTCTGTCTCTCTCGCTCTGTCTCTGTCGCTCTGTCTCTCTGTCTCTGTCTCTCTCTCTCTCTCTCTCTCTGTCTCTCTCTGTCTCTCTCGCTCTGTCTCTCTCGCTCTGTCTCTCTGTCTCTGTCTCTCTCTCTCTGTCTCTCTCGCTCTGTCTCTCTCTCTCTGTCTCTGTCTCTCTCTCTCTGTCTGTCTCTCTCTCTTTTTCTGATGGAATCATGTTGCCTCCGCTACGATAGGTGGCGATATGCACTCTCTTCCCACAGGCTCCGCCATTTTGAACAACTGGTATCAGCAAGTCTCTTAATAATGCAGCTATTTCATAAAAAAAAGAAAGATATAATTATACAAATGTTTCCCCTCAAAACGATCACTTCTGGCCCATATAATAGTGTGGCAGTTGTGTTTATGTGTGTATTTTAGTGATAGGACATCTTGTGTTTTGTTGTGTTCTGTGTTTATCGAGCGAGGTTGTGTTTATGTGGAGAGAGAGAGCGCTGATAAACCGTTCAAACGCAGGGATGGTCACGTAACACAAAGCTGCCCCTCGTGAGCTCAATACAGCTGAAACGAGATGCCATGAGGCCGTAGTGAGCGATGTAGAAAATGTGTTTTTATTCCTAAATATTTTTATTTTTTAGGACGAAATGAACTTGTTTGGACTGTTCCTGTCTTTATTTATGGGGGAAGGCGGTTGGAGAGGAGGGCCGACGAGCCCACCAGACAGGCCTACAGATATTCGACACGCACACACACACACACGCGCACACACACACACACACACACACACACACACACACACACACACACACACACACACACACACACCAATAAGGTCATTACGAATGCACCAGACTCCTCATTATGAGCTGCCTGCTGTCCCTGCTGGCTCCGCCCCTCCCCACGGTCAGGGTGAAGGGTCAAGGGTCAAGGCCTGTCAGTCATTCAGCCTTTGTCTCTCTCTCTCTGCCTCCCTCTCTCTCTCTCTCTCTGTAGACACAGCGGATGTCTCTCTCTCTTTCTCTCTCTCTCTTTGTAGACATAGTGGATATCAAACATCTACACACGCTTTCCAATCCTCTAGGTTTTATTACCTTAATTCAGCCCTGAAATCAAAACCCAAGTGAATCAGACATTTGACCTTCATTTAAATACTGTATCTGTTCCTCTGTATATGTATCTGTACATTAAAATACTCTATCTCAAAGATACAGTATTTTAATGTGGCATATTGTTGTATAGAGATACTATCCAACAACCATACAAATGAAGGCAAAAACGAAAAGCTACACATTTCTGGCAATATTGAAAATACGTTACTATAATTAAACTATAATACAACTCTATTGTACTTACTTAATCTGTCCCTCCAAGAGTTTTGTGATTGTTGTGATCAAAAATGCTGATTTTGCAGCGGCTTTTCTCAGAAATTGCAATGAAATTTTGCAGTTTTAGCGGTTGTGCACACTGGACCTGTGTATTTCAGATCAGAATGTGGAGAACGCTTCCAATGCGCACAAACCTGCATGGAGCGTTTTTGTGTTTTGTTTTGTTTTTCCCTGCTGTCGCGCGCAGTACAAGTACAGTTCAGGACGCAACGGACGGTAGCCAGCTAGTTTTCTCTGTTTGTTGTTGTTGATTGTTCGCACTGTAAACATGAAAGCCAGATTATTGGCAATTCTGGCAGCAGCGGAGGTTGAAGATCCCCCTGGCAGGAGAAGAGGTAGGAGGAGTGACTGACGAGCAGTTTTCAGCTGAGACGCCCAGAGCGCTTAAACGCCAGGTGCGCTCCTTGAAAGAGGAGCGCTCCTAGCGCGTCCTTACCATAGAGAAGGAATTGCAGAAAGGTGCTGGCTTCTCGAAAACACAGGTCCAACGTGTACAGCCGCTTACAGTAGCCTATATGATTTATTTATTTTTGCAGTAAAATTGCGGTAACTGAGAAAAATTGCAAGTTTAGGAAACTGTTTTGCCGTTTTTGCAGAGAAATCGTGGGAGTTTTGAAAAATTCCAAACCCCCACAAATATTGTGGAGATTGGTTGAATTTGAATTCATTATTGCGATGACAAAAATGGCAAATTCCTGGAGGGACGAATGAATCACATTGCAAAGCACAACATCAAATGAAGTGATTATCAGTAGATCAATTCAAAGCAGGGTGTCTCTGTAGGTTTCTTTGTTGCAGTAGAGGGTCTGGAGCCCCCAGGTGGTCCGCAGAGGTACTGGGGTCTGCCATTTTTGTTGAGGGTCCAGGATGTCGTTCTGGCAGAGATAGAGAGAAGGTTGATGGGAAGCTGCTCGTTCGAGGGTTTTGGAAAGGAATGAGAGAAGAGCATGGAGAAGAGAGACAGGTCTGTAGTTCTGGATAGCAGTAGGGTCAAGGGAGGGTTTCTTAAGCAGAGGCTTGACTCTAGCAGTCTTCAGAGTAGCCTGGAACAAGACCTGAGGACAGAGAGGAGTTGATAAGGGGGGCATGGTGGTGCAGTGGTAAGCGCTGTCGCCTCACAGCTCGAAGGTCCTGGGTTCGATTCCCACCTGGGACGCTGTAAGCGCTGAAGGAATGCGTGCCCGTCCGCATGTCCTCGACTGCCCACATCGCCCAGGTGGGGTCGTCAAAAGGGCCTTTCTGTGTGGAGTTTGCATGTTCTCCCCGTGCCTCCCGGGGGTTTCCTTCATATAGGAACCCCTCACCAAAACATGCAATATCCTGGTTGCTGATGTGGTGCCTCCTCTGGTCGTTAGGGGCGCCTGTTTGGAGGGAGGGGAACTCGTTGGAATAGCGTGATCCTCCCACGTGCTATGACCTACCGGTGAAGCTTCCCCTGTCAGGTGAAAAGAAGCGGCTGGCTAACTGCCCATGTCTCGGAGGAAGCATGGAGCCAGTTTCGGCTCTCCCCAGATGGGCAGAGGGTGGAGTAGCAACCAGGATAAATAAATTAAAATTAGCACTAATGGGGGATAAAAAAAATTGTGGGGAAAATATTTGGTGGGGGGGGGGGGGGGAGGAGGGGAGAGGGGAGAGAGGAGTTGATAAGGGTAGTGAGGAAGGGAGATATGTCAGAGGAGATGACTTCAAACTTGGTGAGTGCACTGCTGGGCACCCAAGAAAGTGCAGTGTCGAATTTCGTGCAATTCGACCAATCAGAACGCAGCTTTAATGTATTTCAAGAACCGTTCGTCCGATCGACTTCAAACTTGGGGGTGCGCTGCTGGGGACCTGACAGAGTGCAGTGCCTAATTTTGGCATGAGTTTGGTCAGTTGACTTTTACAGCCACAGCAGAACATCCTCTTTTTCAGGTATCTCTGTTTTTGTAGCCTGGCCTGGTTGTTATACTGTATATTTAGAGATGATTACAGAACCAAACAACTAATTATGCAGTGGACCACCATGATGGAACAGCTGACACAAATACAACACAGAGTGGAGGTTATTGAAATGTTTTTCTCTGTGTGTTTCTCTCTCTCTGTGTTGTTGCAGCTGAACTGGAGTTTGTTCAGATAATAATGATCCTGGTGGTGATGACGGTGATGGTAGTCGTGATCATCTGCCTTCTTAACCACTATCGGCTGTCAGCCCTGGCCTTCCTCAGCAGGCACAGCCATGGCCAGAGAGACCAGGCCACACAACTGGTAGGTGGCGCTACAACCACGCCTGCACATGTTTACCTGTTATATATTATTTATTTATTATATAACATTGGACACCAAACCATTTATGTATCCCCATTAAATCATTGGCTCTGGTGCTCCATGCTAGCACTTTAGCATACACGTTCAGTGATAGTAGGCACCATTAACATACGATGTTGGTGATCAGAATCAGAATCAGCATCAGAATCAGAATCAGAATCAGAAATACTTTAATGATCCCCGGGGGGAAATTGGGACAAGTTGCAGCTGCTCGCACTCAGGCATGAAATATCCACATAACACAACATAGCATAACACAGTATCACACAGTATCTCCCTAAACGTAAAAACAGTCAAATAAAATAGAATAAAATAGGATAAAATAAAATAAAATAGGGTCAATGGGATAGTAAAAGTAAGAATTGTAGAATAGCATTCAATAAATAGTTACGGTTACAATCTATGTACAGTACGTATAGCTACTACAGTATAGGCTACTTTAGTATGCTCTGCAGTCTGCATGGACACTTTAGCCTACTATGTTGAGAGGATAGATGTATTATACGCGTCCAACTTTCAGTCCACTCGGTGCGACACCTTCCCGTTTATAACTGCTAGCCACATCAGACACCTTCCTGTTTCTAACTGCTATCACATCAGACACCTTCCTGTTTCTAACTGCTAGCCACATCAGACACCTTCCTGTTTCTAACTGCTAGCCACATCAGACACCTTCCTGTTTCTAACTGCTAGCCACATCAGACACCTTCCTGTTTCTAACTGCTAGTCACATCAGACACCTTCCTGTTTCTAACTGCTAGCCACATCAGACACCTTCCTGTTTCTAACTGCTAGCCACATCAGACACCTTCCTGTTTCTAACTGCTATCACATCAGACACCTTCCTGTTTCTAACTGCTAGCCACATCAGACACCTTCCTGTTTCTAACTGCTAGCCACATCAGACACCTTCCTGTTTCTAACTGCTAGCCACATCAG
The DNA here is from genome assembly GCF_964638095.1 of Poromitra crassiceps. Lineage (NCBI taxonomy): Eukaryota > Metazoa > Chordata > Actinopteri > Beryciformes > Melamphaidae > Poromitra > Poromitra crassiceps. The sequence goes on along the minus strand of NC_139643.1, from coordinate 52,802,829 downwards.
ACACCTTCCTGTTTCTAACTGCTAGTCACATCAGACACCTTCCTGTTTCTAACTGCTAGTCACATCAGACACCTTCCTGTTTCTAACTGCTAGCCACATCAGACACCTTCCTGTTTCTAACTGCTAGCCACATCAGACACCTTCCTGTTTCTAACTGCTAGTCACATCAGACACCTTCCTGTTTCTAACTGCTAGTCACATCAGACACCTTCCTGTTTCTAACTGCTAGTCACATCAGACACCTTCCTGTTTCTAACTGCTAGCCACATCAGACACCTTCCTGTTTCTAACTGCTAGTCACATCAGACACCTTCCTGTTTCTAACTGCTAGCCACATCAGACACCTTCCTGTTTCTAACTGCTAGTCACATCAGACACCTTCCTGTTTCTAACTGCTAGTCACATCAGACACCTTCCTGTTTCTAACTGCTAGCCACATCAGACACCTTCCTGTTTCTAACTGCTAGTCACATCAGACACCTTCCTGTTTCTAACTGCTAGCCACATCAGACACCTTCCTGTTTCTAACTGCTAGTCACATCAGACACCTTCCTGTTTCTAACTGCTAGCCACATCAGACACCTTCCTGTTTCTAACTGCTAGCCACATCAGACACCTTCCTGTTTATAACTGCTAGTCACATCAGACACCTTCCTGTTTCTAACTGCTAGTCACATCAGACACCTTCCTGTTTCTAACTGCTAGTCACATCAGACACCTTCCTGTTTCTAAGTGCTAGCCACATCAGACACCTTCCTGTTTCTAACTGCTGGCCATCAGACACCTTCCTGTTTCTAACTGCTAGTCACATCAGACACCTTCCTGTTTCTAACTGCTAGCCACATCAGACACCTTTCTGTTTCTAACTGCTGGCCACATCAGACACCTTCCTGTTTCTAACTGCTAGCCACATCAGACACCTTCCTGTTTCTAACTGCTAGCCACATCAGCAAACCATGCGTTTTGCAAGCTTTGACATATTTGAATCCTGACTCTGTCTCACTTGCCTCTGCAGACTGTAGTCCTGCATCATATTAGTTTTGATCATTGCTGTTCTTCTTTTTGAAGGTGTTCTCAGTCAGTCATGTCAAATCAAATGTATGCTCTCCCTGAACAATAACACCAACGTAGCCTGAGTGTGAAGCAGCTCTACTGTCTGCTGTCTTCATTAGGCCTAATAGGATTACCGCTATATGGGGTCTAGTGACCAGTCACACACACACACACACACTGCACAGACACACGCACACACACGCACACGCACACACACACTGCACACACACCAGTGTTGCTAGATCTCATGAGAGAAACACACAACCTGTAGGTAGGCTGTACCACGAAGCAAGATTAGTGGCTTAGCGAGGTAACTTCAGGTTTAACCCTAGGTTTGCCGTACCACAACGCTAGTTAACTTCTTACCGAGATAGATCACCATAGCAACTTATGCTCTACACACCACGACATCCGCCCAGAACCAAAGTGCAGCTGTGCTCCAGGAAACAATTCTGTTCAGGAAACATGGGCGACGCGAGTATCTAGTTACCCAAAAAGTAGTCTCGCTGGCCAGCCTCCTCTCCCTTCCGTCCGAGGAGTCTGGCGCCACGGAAACAGGCAACAGGGATAAACCCTCCCCTGCTCTACTCTGCTCTCCCATTGGAGCGACTGTTTCGGTGGCAGCCGGATGTCGGCTCCCGGCTTATTACAAACTCTGTCATTGGCTCCGACCATGTCAATCAGAGCGGCTTCCGCTGCCTCCTCCCTGTGTGTCACTGTAAATAGTGCCCTGCCGCCTCAGTGAAAACAACAACGCTAACTAGCTAGCAAGCTAACGGCAGAAACCTACACGCTAGCTCGTTGCTACATGCTGAAAAAACGGCAAATTGGATTGTTTGAAACTATTTTCCAAGGGCACTGCCGCTAAGCGCCGCCCATTGCAATCCCACTATGGAGACCTGCGGCGCCAGACTCCTCAGACAGAAGGGAGAGGAGGCTGGCCAGCGAGACAGAAGGGAGAGGAGGCTGGCCAGCGAGACAGAAGGGAGAGGAGGCTGAAGGGAGAGGAGGCTGAAGGGAGAGGAGGCTGGCCAGCGAGACAGAAGGGAGAGGAGGCTGAAGGGAGAGGAGGCTGAAGGGAGAGGAGGCTGGCCAGCGAGACAGACGACCCAAAGAGCGAAAAAACAAACAAACGACTAAAACCAAATGATGGCATCGCTGCCTGACACACACACTGTGGCACACAGAGCGGAAAGAGCAGAACACAAGTAACTGTACTTGTACTTAAGTAAAGAATGTGTCTGAAACACACAGAGCTGCAGCAGAGTGACACAGTCAGCACTTTATGCCAGACAGCCAGATTGAATGTTAATGACCGCTGTCCTCATCTCCCTCCCCTCCCTCCCTCCCTCTCACGGTCTCTCTCCCTCTCTCCCTCCCTCTCTCTGTTTCTCCTCTCTCTCCCCCCCCTCTGTCTCTCTCTCCCCACTCCTCTCTCCCTCCCCTCTCTCTGTTTCTCCTCTCTCTCTCTCCCCACTCTCTCTCTTTCTCCCCCTCCCCCCCCT
>NC_139643.1:52765271-52797771 GCF_964638095.1 Poromitra crassiceps | reverse complement strand
TGGCGCACTTATTTCCGGTGTTGTTTCCTGTTTCCTTGGTTTACGCCCCCATGACACAAAGCGGGGTGGAAGGTGCCCAGACTACTTTGACACTAACGTTGATAACAGGCCGTCTACGGTCAACTCTGTTTGTTGAAGAGTCTCCTAAAGACAAATAATGACAAACCAAATGTTTTCTGACTCATGTCGTCTCAGAAGAAGCAGAAAGGTAAAGGTGACATGTGTCATGTTTCTACATGACGAGTCCATTTCAGCAGAGTGAGTGAAACAAAGACACAGTGTCCTGTGGCAGTACACAGGACTGTGGCAGTACACAGGACTGTGGCAGTACACAGGACTGCAGAAATGTCTGCTTTCATAAATAGTGCAGAATGTGTTTTTGTTGTTTAGATTGAAGGCCCTCCTAAAGCTTCTTCAGACTGTGACATTAATTAGCAATCTTATATAAGTTGATTGCAGGCCACACTGTGCTACATACAGTAGGTCTAAGGGCCTTTTAAGACATGCCTAGTCCTTGTTTTGGACCAGATGCAAAAATGATACATTGGTTTGTTTTTCAGCTGGTTCCGTTCGCTTTCACACCAGCCAAAAAGCTAGTGGACCAAATAAAGCTGCCAACCCTCCCTGATTGACCAGGAGACTCTGGTTGTCTCCTGGGATGGAACATATCAAATCCCAGAGTTAGAGGCCTTGATTAGGCATTCAGATGTTTTTTGATTGATTGATTGATTGATTGATATCTTTTTTGATTCAATAAATACATGATTGTGCAAGACAATACAAGAAACAATATTGATCAAAAGGAATTGGACACAATAAAGCCCAAGGGCTTGTTTCCATTGTGGTCCTTTGTATGGGACAAGTGGAGTGAGTGTATGTGTGCATGTGCGCGGGCAACATAAACAACAAATACATTAAACAACACTACTCAACAACAATCATTAATTCGATTCGTGACTGAGTGACTTTGAAGCCATGCACTCAATGACTGATCAGTCATTGAATGAATGATTAAACAACATCAAAACTACACCAATCAATCAATAAAAAGAGAGACCAGCTCATAAAATAAACCGAAGACCTACCAGGGGTTCAAATGCTGCCAGCATACAGGAGACAGAGAAATAAAAGGTTAGGAACCCATTTGGGAACCAACCAGCCATTTTTTCAAGGCGATCTTAAAGGAAAACCTGGAGATAAGAGTCTTTATACTCTCCGGGAGTTTGCTGCCGAGTAAGAAAAGGTACATTTACCCATTAAAGATTTAAATTTGGGGGGAACAATGTTGGAAGTGCTTCCTCTTGTGGAGTAGCCATGTACATCACTGACTTTACAGAAATAGTCAGTGAGGTAGCGAGGAGCCTCCCGTTTAAAAATCCTGAAAACCATGCACAGTTTGATTTGAGAGACTCTCTCCTCCACTCTGAGCCACCACTCACTCTTAGTGCCACACATGGCCTGAATGTTCCTATGCCAGTTTCTAGGATTGTCTCTCTTCAGCTGTGCTACCTAAGATGGATCAAAGTTCTTTTTGGACCGCTTGATTTCTTTTTGGACATATGCTCTGTGTTCCATGATCTGATGAAATATTTATGTGCGATAAGATGGACCGGTGTGCGTAGGCTCACTACTTCCACACACACGGCCACATGCTAGAGAGGAATTTCTACTATGAATTATATGTGCCTGTTTACTGACATTCTTTGATGTGTGTGTGTGTGTGTGTGCGTGTGTGTCCAGGTGATGTGTGGGCATCTAAGTGGCAACCAGCCATCCTTGGTGCAGCAGCAGCAGCGTCTGTGTGGCTTCCAGCCCACCTACCCCTACCTGCCCCAGGAGATGATTGACCTCCCCCCCAGCATCTGCCTGTCTGACGGGGAGGAGCTGCCACCCTACAAGGGCGCGTGCACCCTCCAGCTCCGCCCCCCAGAGCAGCAGCTGGAACTGAGCCGAGCCTCGGTGCGCGCCCCCCCCAACCGCACCATCTTCCACAGCCGCTTCATAGACATTTACCTCCACGGCCACCAGGGGGGGCTGCAGCCGCCCAGCCACAACTCTGGAGTCAGCGCCACTAACGCCAGGATGGAGGGCCCGCCCCCCACCTACAGTGAGGTGATGGGACACTACCCTGGCTCGACACCCTTTCACAGCCAGTATAGCAATAAGGCCCCGCCCACGCCGAGCTTAGGAACCAGCAGTTCCCAGACAGTGGACCAGGCTGGCAGCGGTCAGACAGTGGACCAGGCTAGCAGCGGTCAGACAGTGTACCAGGCTGGCAGCGGTGGCCACGAAAGCACAACGCCGCCCTCCGGTGGCGAGAGCGAGGCGAGACCACGGGGGAATGTGGTGTGAGAGAGGGATGGGGTTGTGAGTTGGAATGTACAAAACAAACTCTCTTTCTATCAGCTCAAAGGAGAGTAGCCTACCCCTCTTTCCCTCCAAACAGGCACTCAGCTTATAGGAGCAACTTCTGGTCACATTTGAACTACAGCTGTGAGCTTTGGCTTGGATACTATAGCTATAACCTATGGCTTCATAGCTCGTTTGCTTTCTTTTTGGTCCATTTTTTGTAGCTTTTCTTGATGTATTATTTTGATGGTGGACATGTAAGACTGCTGAACTTGTTGGAAAGATGGCTCAGAGGTTCTCAGATGTTCTCAGAGGGCTCAGCCGAGGCATTGGGGGAAAAAAACAGACATTTTTGTTCTTTATGATTTTCCAGATCTGAACAGAAACCTTCAGAATCCAGAATCCAGTCCAAATGTTGTAGTGCCATGACTCACACCATCAATCAGGGGGACGTCTGTAACAGAAGCGAATCTAAAGTTGCACTAACTTATTATTTCAAAGCAGATAACGCTTCTGTTATTTGGATGTTCTTGTCAGTCAGCTAACCCAATGTTTCTATTTTCAAAGGCAATGTTCAGGATATGCCAATTTTGAATCAAAGCAAATCTGTGAATGACGACATCAGCATTGTTAGCTATGCTACATCAGCATTGTTAGCTATGCTACATCAGCATTGTTAGCTATGCTACATCAGCATTGTTAGCGATGCTACATCAGCATTGTTAGCTATGCTACATCAGCATTGTTAGCTATGCTACATCATCATTGTTAGCTTAGCTGGAGACTCGCACTTATCATCAGGAACAAAAGGGTGAAATGAAAACACAAGCTGATCTGAATTATTGACGTCCAAATGTTGAACCTGAAGCTTTTGACCACAGCAAGGAATGCTAATTGGTAATGGAGCTGCAACCATTAATCGATTAGTCAAGCGACAGAAAACTAATCGCCACTATATTGCTAATCGATTAATCGTTATGAGTAAAATTTTAAGAGAAAATGTCAAAATGCTCTGATTCCAGCTTCTTAAATGTGAATATTTTCTATTTTCTTTACTCCTGTATGACAGTAAACTGATATCTTTGAGTTGAGGATAAAACCTCATTCATCTTGGGCTTTGGGAAACACTGATCGTAATTTGCTACCATTGTCTGACATTTTATAGACCAAACAACTAATCGATTAATCGAGAAAATAATCGACAGATTAATCGATTATGAAAATAATCGTTAGTTGCAGCCCTAATTGGTATGTCATTGAACAAAGAGTTTAGTTTACATTAATGCTTCTGAGACCTGGTGTTGTGGATCCAAACGTTTCAAGAAAAGAAAAAGTTTGTGGGCCCTCTGTTTTTAGATAGACCCATGTAAAAAAAAAAGCTATCTGAGAAGAGTTTATTTATTCCTATTTATTTGATGTTACACTTTGAGGGGATGTTTTTGTTGTTGTTTTCAGTGAAGCCATTTGGTTTAAAGGTAGTTACTTAATTTGTCCATGTCCGGGCCGTGAACATCAGCCAAGTTTCAGTTTCTTTCTCCATGCTCATTTGCATAATATTAATAATATTATGAATGCTGAAATTGTAGCTGGAAGGAAATGGCCATTGCTGGATTCCCTCTGACAGCAGCCTGGCCTGGGTCATCAAACGTCCTGCTCCCTGCCACTCACTCTGAGCTCTGAGCTCTGGCCAGGTCCAGCTCTGTTCTTCAGTATAGAGGACCGCAGGAACCAGTCCGGAAGACCCGGATGTTAGCACTTCCGGCTCCCTAGTCTAAAAGTCAATTGGATTTTTGTTTGGGGATTTTAGTTAAATGCATGAAACAAACGTTAACAAAAGTTTATGAAACGGCAAACTTTGTGTTCAGCAGGATAAATGAGGACCACTTTTATGACTTTTAAAGCATTTTCTGAAAATCTCAATTTTTAAAAATGACATGTAAGCTTCAAAAGTCATAAAAATGGTCCTCATTAAGAAGATAACGGGAAGTTCACCGTCTCAAACCTTTGTTAACCACAGACCTTATTTCAGGCATTTCACCGAAATTCCCATACAAAAATCCCATTGACTTTTAGACGAAGGAACCAGGAAGTGCAGGGACTTCTGGGTTGGCCTACAAGAATAGTCATCCCTGTAGTACCTAATTGCTGCTATGTGCTGCTTCTTCCTGCTGCTGCGGCCAATGTTATAGAGTTGTCAAAACAAAAGTATCCATATTTCCCTTATGGATGACGGGCAGTATAGTAAACGAGCACTGCTGTCTGTTTGACAGTGATGCCCTACCTAAACCCACAGGGTGATATTGTTGAAATCAAGATAATCATAAAGATTTTTCTCAATATCGATATGTATCACGATATGGTTCATGTAGGCTATGCAGAATCATGTTAAATCACCAAATTGATGTTCATCTCATTGAACCGAATGTTAATGTTACGTGTGGCAAACAAAACAGAAATATTCAAATAATATTCCTACCATACCTCATTTAATAACAAAATTTTTAAGTAAAATTTGCTTGTCACCATTTTAGACAGCAGAAATGTGTCACGATATTAATATATCTTCAGGATAGGATTCCACTGAAAGGCGATAAACGATAATATTGAATTATCAGATAACAATAGTCTGGAAACAAATATTTTCCATACTCTCTTGCTTTTTCCATACTTTTACGAACCTGGAAAATTCTAAAATCAAATGCCATACTTTCGTAGGAACCCTGTATACCCAACAAAATAAAAGATAAAAACAAAGGGTGTTCATATTGTGGGGCAATTTGCTCTCAAAATAAATTGTGTATTCCATTTCCGTTGTTGGCAGGTAACGGAATGTGATAATGTTGTTGGCCATATTTTTAACGGGTAAATACCAGGACTATAAAAGGAAGCGTTACCATTTAAAAAAATCATATTGTATCAAAGTTCATATTTTCTAGTATTGTGACAACCCTACAATGTTAGTAGGTCAGCTCTTTCCATTGCTATGTGTTCAAGATGTTATTTGGAGAAAAGGGCCAGTATAAAAAGTCAATGTTTTGGCTCATTTGAAGGTTTCCTTCTCACAAATAGGAGGTTTGCCCTTGTAGTTTACAAAGGATACATTTGTTCACATTAGTTTGAAGAGGGTTTGCATGTGAAATATATATGTGAGCTGATTCGGTGCCTGATGGTGACGTTGGAGCAGCCATAGGAAACCACTTGCACTCAAAAAGTCCCCACCTTTGTTGTGCCTCACTTCCAACGGTGCTTTTTTCAGTGTTCTGACTCTGTTGATTTGTACAGTCAATACTGTATTGTATATATAGTGTTGTATATCATTTTAATATATTATGCACATGTCCTACCCAATGGGTAGAAAACCCACAAGAGGAACATTGTTAATATGCTATTGTAACAAAATGTAAAGAACATTAAAAAGAAAAATTAACACAAGCTGTGTATGAAACCCTAGTCTAAAACAATCTCAATAAGACTGTGGATCTGTTTCTAAATTCAAAGCTACTGCAATCATTTGGACCTTGATTTATCTTACATTGTTTTATGTAGGCTAATGGTAACAGAATCCATGGCCATTTTTCCATGTGTTTGCATACCATCAACTTCCAATTTGTAAGATTCCTCCACATCAATAACACAAAGCCACACACTTTAACTGTTGCTCAAATTAAATAATAATCAGACTGAAGCCAGACTTCCATCCAGCTGTAATTTGGTGTGTGTGTGTGTGTGTGTGTGTGTGTGTGTGTGTGTGTGTGTGTGTGTGTGCGTGTGCGCGCGTGTGTGCGTGTGTGATGAACGGCAGCCAGTTTGTGCCACACCAAACTGGTGCAATCCACAAAACCACACTCTTCTCCTCTCCCCCTCTGCTCTCCTCTTCTCTCCCCCTCTGCTCCCCTCCTCTTCTCTCCCCTCCTCTTCTCTCCCCCTCTCCTCTTCTCTCCCCCTCTGCTCCCCTCCTCTTCTCTCCCCCTCTCCTCTTCTCTCCCCCTCTCCTCTCCTCTCCCCTCCTCTTCTCTCCCCCTCCCTCTCTCCCCTCCTCTTCTCTCCCCCTCTCCTCTTCTCTCCCCCTCTCCCTCTCCTCTGGTCTCCACCCCAGTCAGCGGTCGCCTTTTATACACGTCCCAAACAGTGCAGGACAACGCGATTGGCTGGCTCAGATTTGAACAGATCTGAGCCAGCCAATCGCATTATCCTGTGATGACTGTAATGTCCTGTGCCCCATGACCGGATGGACCATATATGGACTGGTGCCATGGCACTAGTCCGATACCTCACGAGTCTGACACCTCACGAGTCCGAAAAAAGAGGCATTGGACAGGGGATCATGTCTATGTTCCCCGGGTTCTATATTCCCTGTTTTTCACTAACCCTAAACCTAACCTCCCCCAGACCCTAACCCAAAACCTAACCTCTCCCACCCCCACGCCTAAACCTAACCTCCCCCAGACCCTAACCCAAAACCATGAGGTGTCGTCGGTCTCGTGAGGTGTCGGACTAGGGGGCAGTCCCCATATGGACTTCCTCCCCCCAGCTGGCTGCGTTATCATAGCTGCTGACTGTTACCGCACTATCCGTCAGATCCCTTTGCAAATACGAAATACCAACCCCGTGCAATCCATAAAGGTACATGGACGTTACTCTGCAGAAACTACAGTAACAAAATCACGAATTGCTCTGTTTTTGGAGCTCTGCATGTCTGTGTTTGTCTAGTTAACGAACGTTAGCTAACGGCTAACATTCGCTAGTTAGCCAACCAACCAGCAGCTAACATTAGCTAGCTAGCTAGCTTACTGGAAGCGATATTTTTTCCGGATGATGGCGAAGGCATAACCCGCCCCTGGCCCTCTCTGCCTGTGATTAGTGGCAGCGTTATAAACCATAGATATGACTATATTAAAAACATAAACACACTGGCGTCTTTCATGCAGGCTAGCAAGCGTAACTGCTGTATGTCTGTCTGACCCACTGAGTCTGACGGTCTGACCCTATATTTACAGTCTATGGTCTGACCACAGACTGTAACAGAGATGTAATGCAGGATAGCCAAGCGAATGTGTTTGGATGGAAGTTTGATGCTAGGCCAATCAGAGGCAGAGAGGGGCGGGTTATGCCTTTGCATAGCCTTCGCCATCATCCGAAAAAAAATATCGCCTCCGGGACAACAACGCTTCCTACCCAGCGTGTGCACGTCTTTCCGACAGGCAGGGGCGGTTCTAGGCCGTTTTTGGGTGGGCTTTAGCCATGGTGGTCATTAGTAGCAGTTTCTGACTACACTTTTAATAGTAAAACAAACAAAAAAACAAAGATAAGAGCTTTTCCTTTATGATTTAATTTCAGACATTTTATGTTTTATTGACAGACGAAAAAGACAGAGGTGTGGGAGAAAGAGAGAGAGAGAGAGAGAGAGAGAGAGAGAGAGAAGAACAATACTGACTGTACCTGAATGTAACCTGGGTTTCTTGTGGGCGAGAGACCTATACTTATAATGAAAGAGAGAGAGAAAACCCAGGTTGGCCCAAAATCCCACTGTAAGAAATTCGACCTGTTCCATTTTTTAGCCTGGGAAGCCAGGCTATTTTTTTTAACATTTCAGCTGTCAATCAACATAAATCTGGTGTGTGTGTGTGTGTGTGTGTGTGTGTGTGTGTGTGTGTGTGGTGGTGGTGGTGGGGGGGGGGGGGGGTGGGTCAGAAAGTCTCTGAAAACTTTTAATGGTAAAACAACAACAACAACAACAAAGATAAGAGCTCTTCCTTTATGATTTATTTTTAATTTCAGACATTTTATGTTTTATTGACAGACGTATGAGAAAAAGACAGAGGTGTGGGAGAGAGAGAGAGAGAGAGAGAGAGAGAGAGAGAGAGAGAGAGAGAGAGAGAGAGAGAGAGAGAGAGAAGAACAATACTGACTGTACCTGAATGTAACCTGGGTTTCTTGTGGGCGAGAGACCTATACTTATAATGAAAGAGAGAGAGAAAACCCAGGTTGGCCCAAAATCCCACTGTAAAAAGTTCGACCTGTTCCATATTTTAGCCTGGAAAGCTAGGCTAAATCTTTTTACATTTCAGCTCTCAATCAACATAAATCTGGTGTGTGTGTGTGTGTGTGTGTGTGTGTGTGGGGGGGGGGGGGGGTCAGAAAGTCTCTGAAAACTTTTAATGGTCCGATTGACTTCAAACTTGGGGAGTGTGCTCCTGGGAACTCGAAGTAGTGCGGCGCTGAATTTATTGCAATTTGACATAGTGCCACCTGCTGGCAACACAAAAAGCAGTTTATCTCGAGAAACATTTGTCCGATTGTGACTTCAAACTTGGGGAGTGCGCTGCTCGGACCCCGATGGAGTACGGTGCCGCATTTCATGCAAATTGGACTTATTCCAGGACTGTCTCTATGTCTGTCCTTCGCGTATCTCGAGAACCGTTTGTCGGATCGACTTCAAACTTGGCTTAGCCTTAGGGGAACCTGACAGAGTGCAGTGTGTGTGGGGGGGAAGCGCCGGGGTGGTGCATAGGTGAACGAGCACTGCACTAGTTAATATAATTCAAATACTATTCAACTTAAAAGGTCCCTTCAAAACATATTTTAAGATGCATAAAGACTATACTTTAATCTTCTAGTCTGAATCACTATGACCCACTAGCTCAGAGAGTTGGATTGCTGTCTAGCAGTTTGGAGCGTGTGGGTTTGAGCCTCAGTGACTTTTGAGGTTGTCGGTTCGATCCTCAGTCAGTTTTGAATGTCGACAGCCAGAGGAAAGAGTCATTTAATGCCCTGAGAAAACCTAATTCAATTAGCCTGACTTGGTGGCACAGAGAGTAGGCTTGCTGCCCGGCAATATTGAGACCTTAGCCACTTTTGCGGTCGTGGGTTCGAGTCTCAGTCAGTTTTGAATGGTGACAGGCAGAGGGAAGAGACAAGAGCGCCCGGAGAAGAGCTGTGAGTGTGAAGGGCAGCTGGTGGTGTGAAGGAATAATACACACAGTGACACCGGGGCCAGAGGTTGTGGGTTCTAATCCCGTTCAGCTGGCACTGCCTGGATCCAAGGGGGGGGATGTTCTCCCCCCCTGACCTCTGCAGAGACATGAGCTGAGGGTTATGAGACAGAAAACCACAGAGAGCTGAATTTTTACTGACATCGGAAGTATGCGTTATGCTCTCCTTGTTGCCGCTAAGCGTAAAAATAACTTTTTGAAAAACTGCTCTAGACTCAGTATATGACATGTCTGAGGGCAGTGCTGTAATATGTCTCCTCCATCGGGAATCGAACCAACAGTATACCTGTCAGACAGAGACAGTGACACAGCCACTCAGCTGAGTGAGCTATGAGCTGTTGGGAGTTAAACTCCTCATTTCTACCTGTATTCACACTGACAATAACACAGAGCATAAAGAGTGAGACAGGTGAGATTTGTACCAGTGAGTTGAGCTAGAGTCAGGGACTGACTAGTCTCCTTCATCAGCTTATTTCTATCAGTGTTCAAACTACTGGTGATGATAAAGAAGGATCACTGCTGCAGCTTATAATGCGAGTACTTTTTAAGAAGTTGCCTGAGGCTGGGATTGAAACAACAACCTTCGCATATCACACAACATTCACATGTTTATCTGAGTGAGCTATAATCCACTTTCTCTCAAACTCTTATCATATTTAATCAACCTCATCCTGATTTTATTTAGTCAAGTTTTCATCAACTAAGTGTATAAATATTTTCATCTCATCTTAGTCAAAAAAAAACATAACTATTCATTAGAATTTCCAAACTTATTGTAAAGATATATTAATGTTATTCTGGAATTGTTTTAAGGTTTGAATGTGCAATACAGACACAGATGTTTAACGTCTTCTTCTCTTCTGATTGGATCTCTTCCCAATTCGTCCCTCCCTAACATTTAGTCGTTTTCACCAGTGAAAATAGGTAGTCCACTAACATTTTTCCTCATAGTTTTAGTCCACGAAATCAACACTGCTATGGATGCATGTCTCCACCTAGTGGTGCACTCCTCTTCCAAACTCACACACACTTTTCCACAACTACACCATGTATCTGAAACGATGTTTACTTACTGTCAATCTCATCAAAGTTTCTGAAGACCATCTCCACGTGATCCCACTCCATAAAGCTGCATTTCCCAATGAAGGGCTGGGCAAACACCACATACTGATACATATTTCAATTCAAATACATGTCACTCTTGTGTTAGAATGAGTAAATGGGCATTGACACTGTTTTTATATAACCCTTGATCAATTCTCATTTATCTTTTCTTTTTTATTTGTCTGTAGGCTACATACGTGCACTGCCAAGAGTAGCGGCAGCATTATAAACCAGAGACCAGACTATATCAAAAACATAAACACACAGTGGCGTCTTTCATGCATGCTAGCAAGTGAAACTGCTGTCTGTCTGACCACAGACTGTAGAAAGAGACGCAGGATAGCCAAGCGAATGTGATTGGTTGAACGTTTGACGCTAGGCCAATCACAGGCAGAGAGGGTGCCTCCAGCCTTCGCCATCATCAGAAAAAAAATATCGCTCACAGTGGTCAAAGCCCCCCTCCCACCTCAAGCAGCAGCACAAATACACGGTTTATTTCCAATAAATTGAACTTTATTACAACACATTTAGCTGATAATTACAAAGAACTTTCTGTCTTTACAAAGTGTGAAACGAGTAACTAAGTATAAAATAAAAATAAACATTATGTTCCATAACACAACATGTTGCTATTTTAGTGCAAATACGTAGGATCCCCTTAGACCTTAAAGGAGATTTTTTTTCCTACAACCTGTCCCTTATTTTCATCTTATTTTATGTTAAACTAGTCACCCAGAACAGAAATGTTTGAAATGTATGCAGTATTGAGCTAGAACGCACCGGGCATGGGGCAACTGTGCATTTACGTCCTGTAAAAAGCCACGCACCAGCTCATATCCTTATTATATGATAGAGATAGAACTCCATCTACCTGCTGATCCCAGATCAGGACTGTGTGTGGGCTGAACACGCTGCTGAGAGGCTGAACACGCTGCTGCAGGTAAATGCAAGCATTATTTTCTCTCTTTTACAATAACAATCTGAGCCAGTGTCCGTTGCAAAATCAAGTTTGTTTCGTGGATGTACATGCAGGCTGATTTCTGCTAACATGACTTAGTTATACATAAACGGATGTGAAAATAAGTTGAAAAATACTGAAAGTCCCCTTTAACAGGATGCCCGGTGAGCTGGAACCTGAAACCAGATGTAAAGATAACAGGAAAGCTGTTTGTCGATGATGTGGAGCCCAGAGCCGCCGGCCCTCCTGGGGTCCGGCTATGCGCTCGGTCACTTTGGTCTGGACCTTCACCTGGATCCACCTGGACTCGGCCTCAGTCCAGTTTGGCTCAGGTTAGCACTGTGCATCCTGGTTCTACTGGTCTGGTCTGCTCCCGACTCTACTGGTCTGGCCTGGGTGTGCTGCGTGGAATCATCCCAGTGTAGTGAATGGCCGGAGCTCCTGGCCCCTTGCACAACAGCAAGGAACTCTGGCAATAAAAACAGAGAGAGAAGAGAAATCAGTTTTTTTGCTTCATACCAGAGGAACCAGAGAGGAACCAGAATGAAACCAGAGAGAAACCAGAGAGGAAGCAGAGAGAAACCAGAGAGGATCCAGAGGGAAACCAGAGAGGAAGCAGACAGGAAACAGAGAGGACTACAGATCACTTGGAATCTAAACTGTGGGTGGAAACGGGGGAAGTGGTTTGTGCTAGAGATGCACAGATTGTAATTTTCTTAGCCGATTCCAATTTCCGATTTTTCATAGTCTGACCTGCCGATTCCAATTTTCTTTCTAAGCTGGCTCCTACTAAGATACATCAATTAGTATTTAAAATCACCCACTATGACAACGCGGTCAAAATCAAAACACGCAACAGGGTGCAACAAGTTTGAAAGATCCGAACTTCCCATATGACAGCTGTTTACACTGGTAGACATCATTACTCCACCTCCTTTCTTAAGCACTCTAGCCTCACTGATAAAGCTGAAGTTTCATCAGCCATTGTATTCATTCAACCATGTTGCAGTTCAACACATAAGATCGAGGTTTTTCTTAGGGATAAAATCATGAATTAAAAGTGACTTGCTAGCTCCACCTTCTTTTCAGCTGTAGCTGACAGACATGGTCTCGGTTGTGCGTATGGAGAGACTCAGGTTCCAGAGGACTAATTCATAGGCGTTTTTAGTTATCTGGGACCCGTTCCTGATCTATTTTGACGAGGTTAAAAACGACAAGTGACTCACCCGACTGATTATTTCTGGACCACCTGTAGTGGCACAGTATCTTTTGTAAGCAATGTAATGTAATGTAATGTAATGTAATGTAATGTAAGCACAGAAGCATTTTACGTGACTGGTAGCACCACTTCATTATGTTCATTATGTTTCTTTTTCCCTTTTCCTGTCAGAGTCTCTTCTTGTTTTTCATCTTCTGAAAACCAGCAAAATAAAATATTGTGGGGAAAAAGTGACTTGCTAGTAAGAGACCCTTATATTGAATAAAGTGTACTGGAGGCAGTGTCCTTGTCCTCTCTCATTTTAACGTTAGTGATATTATTATGGATCCCACCGGTGTTGGACTTCACTTGGGAAGACCCGCCCTATTGTCTTCTGACTGGCTAGTGATGATGATGATGATGATGTCATCCTAGATCCCCCCCAACGAAAAATCTCCTCGGATGTGGACGAATCACAGAAGTAACACAGATTGATATGAAAAAAGCAGGATGTTTGAATCCCTGACATTAATCTGTGGTAGTGAGCGAATAGCTAAATGCGTCTGTGACTCAGATCGAGTAGTGACGGACCTTGGCTCTCCTGTGTCTCCTCCGTCTTCTTCCTCTCTGTGACTCTTCCTCCTCCTCCTCCTCCTCCTTCAGGGTTTCTGCAGGATTCAACAAGTGAAATTTAAGACTTTTATGAAAGCAATTTAAGACCTATTTTATGGCACACACAAAAAAGAGTCATACAGTATGACTCGAATGCTTTTATACCCAACGTTCCTCATTTCAACCTTTTCTTGTCCAAGGTACAAATTGTTTCCTTAACCAGCTTCAACCAACCACCTAAATTCGCAGTTCTCCAGCCAGATCTCGTTGAACTTGCACTTAACCATTTTAGATGAAAGTAACGTTAGCCCACACACCACATTGTGACACACTAGCTGGTGTGCTATGATCAATTCGGACCGGGCTGCAGTTTGCAATAGTGCTTATTGGTTCCATGTTGGTTTTGCTTTGTAGTTTTGTTACAATAGATCAAAAATCCCCCCAAAACTAGAAAAACCGCATTGCAGTTGTATGCCTCCGCCAACAAGTGAGCAGTCTACATCCATGTCTGTCCAGACTCATACAGTCTACATCATGTCTGTCCAGACTCATACAAGCACAAATACCTTGAAGCCCACAGCTCAGAGGTGTGGCCATTCAGCCTTATGGCACAAAAACACTTACAACCCCCAAACCACTCTCCCTACCCACCCCTCGAACCAAACCACTCTCCCTACCCACCCCTCGAACCAAACCACTCTCCCTACCCACCCCTCGAACCCGGACTCTCTATGAACTTCCTATCCCTAGCTAGGGCCCCTTTCCCCTAGCCACACCCCTTTCCCTCACCACGTCCTTCCCACCACCCAGAGCCAAGTTATTATGGAACCCACCACAGATCTGGGCAGACCACACCCTTCGCCCGCCTACGCCGGGGTTGCCCAGGAGCGAACCTTTTGTTGCCTTATGACAGCTTGAATCTCACACCACAAACACTGTGCGATTTATAAATATATACCTCCTATCCCTAGCTATGGCCCATTTTCCCTAGCTCCGCCCCTTTCACTCACCACAACCCCTCCCACCCCGCTCACTATGACCTTCCTATCGTGAGCTATGGCCCCTTTTACCTAGCCCCGCCCCCATGATGGAACAGAAAGACATGCGCCCACACTGACCTTGAAGTTTTACCTTTGTCCACCAAAATCTAATCAGTTCACCCTTGAGTCCAAGTTGATGTTTGAGATAAATTTGACGAAATTCCGTCAAGGCGTTCCTGAGATATCATGTTAACGAGCATGAAACAGGCAGTCGTGATGTCACAGTGACCTTGAATTCTGACCTTTGACCACCAAAATCTAATCAGTTCATGCTTGAGTCCAAGTGGACATTTGAGCCAATGAAGAAATTCTGTCAAGGCATTCCTGAGATATCGCGTTAACGAGCATGAAAATGGCATTCATGAGGTCACGGACAGTGAACTTGAACTTTAACCTTTGACCACCAAAATCGAATTAGTTCATTAAATGTCATCTATCCCAACAGATCATCTTATCAAAGGTCCGCCCCCTCAAAACAGCACATACTTTATGAGCGGGCAAGACAAGACACGTCCCACAGAGGCTGCATTTCACTTTTTTGTTGTTGTTTTTTCTAACACAAGAGACAGATGAGACATGTTTTAAACTGCTAAAAATAGCATAACTGGGATACCTGATGCAGCATTTGTGTGTGTATCCCTTTAAGACCGCGAACCGCGTATGACGCGGTTCGCGGTCTTAAAGGGATACACACACAAATGAGGGATATAAATGCAAATGCTGCATCAGGTATCAATGGGTTAACATGAGACTGAAGTGTGTGTGTGTGTGTGTGTGTGTGTGTGTGTGTGTGGGGGGGGGGGGGGGGGGGGTTTACTAATCATGAGCCCAATTATGTAAATGAATGAAAGAATAGAACCTGGGGCTCACCTGGTAGAGCGCGTACCATAAAGGCTTAGTGTGGCTGAGCGTACCATAAAGGCTTAGTGTGGCTGAGTGTACCATAAAGGCTTAGTGTGGCTGAGTGTACCATAAAGGCTTAGTGTGGCTGAGTGTACCATAAAGGCTTAGTGTGGCTGAGTGTACCATAAAGGCTTAGTGTGGCTGAGTGTACCATAAAGGCTTAGTGTGGCTGAGTGTACCATAAAGGCTTAGTGTGGCTGAGTGTACCATAAAGGCTTAGTGTGGCTGAGTGTACCATAAAGGCTTAGTGTGGCTGAGTGTACCATAAAGACTTAGTGTGGCTGAGTGTACCATAAAGGCTTAGTGTGGCTGAGTGTACCATAAAGGCTTAGTGTGGCTGAGTGTACCATAAAGGCTTAGTGTGGCTGAGTGTACCATAAAGGCTTAGTGTGGCTGAGTGTACCATAAAGGCTTAGTGTGGCTGAGTGTACCATAAAGGCTTAGTGTGGCTGAGTGTACCATAAAGGCTTAGTGTGGCTGAGTGTACCATAAAGGCTTAGTGTGGCTGAGTGTACCATAAAGACTTAGTGTGGCTGAGTGTACCATAAAGGCTTAGTGTGGCTGAGTGTACCATAAAGGCTTAGTGTGGCTGAGTGTACCATAAAGGCTTAGTGTGGCTGAGTGTACCATAAAGGCTTAGTGTGGCTGAGTGTACCATAAAGGCTTAGTGTGGCTGAGTGTACCATAAAGGCTTAGTGTGGCTGAGTGTACCATAAAGGCTTAGTGTGGCTGAGTGTACCATAAAGGCTTAGTGTGGCTGAGTGTACCATAAAGGCTTAGTGTGGCTGAGTGTACCATAAAGGCTTAGTGTGGCTGAGCGTACCATAAAGGCTTAGTGTGGCTGAGTGTACCATAAAGGCTTAGTGTGGCTGAGTGTACCATAAAGGCTTAGTGTGGCTGAGTGTACCATAAAGGCTTAGTGTGGCTGAGTGTACCATATAGGCTTAGTGTGGCTGAGTGTACCATAAAGGCTTAGTGTGGCTGAGCGTACCATAAAGGCTTAGTGTGGCTGAGTGTACCATAAAGGCTTAGTGTGGCTGAGTGTACCATAAAGGCTTAGTGTGGCTGAGTGTACCATAAAGGCTTAGTGTGGCTGAGTGTACCATAAAGGCTTAGTGTGGCTGAGCGTACCATAAAGGCTTAATGTGGCTGAGTGTACCATAAAGGCTTAGTGTGGCTGAGTGTACCATAAAGGCTTAGTGTGGCTGAGTGTACCATAAAGGCTTAGTGTGGCTGAGTGTACCATAAAGGCTTAGTGTGGCTGAGTGTACCATAAAGGCTTAGTGTGGCTGAGTGTACCATAAAGGCTTAGTGTGGCTGAGTGTACCATAAAGGCTTAGTGTGGCTGAGTGTACCATAAAGGCTTAGTGTGGCTGAGTGTACCATAAAGGCTTAGTGTGGCTGAGTGTACCATAAAGGCTTAGTGTGGCTGAGTGTACCATAAAGGCTTAGTGTGGCTGAGTGTACCATAAAGGCTTAGTGTGGCTGAGTGTACCATAAAGGCTTAGTGTGGCTGAGTGTACCATAAAGGCTTAATGTGGCTGAGCGTACCATAAAGGCTTAGTGTGGCTGAGCGTACCATAAAGGCTTAGTGTGGCTGAGTGTACCATAAAGGCTTAGTGTGGCTGAGTGTACCATAAAGGCTTAGTGTGGCTGAGTGTACCATAAAGGCTTAGTGTGGCTGAGTGTACCATAAAGGCTTAGTGTGGCTGAGTGTACCATAAAGGCTTAGTGTGGCTGAGTGTACCATAAAGGCTTAGTGTGGCTGAGTGTACCATAAAGGCTTAGTGTGGCTGAGTGTACCATAAAGGCTTAGTGTGGCTGAGTGTACCATAAAGGCTTAGTGTGGCTGAGTGTACCATAAAGGCTTAGTGTGGCTGAGTGTACCATAAAGGCTTAGTGTGGCTGAGTGTACCATAAAGGCTTAGTGTGGCTGAGTGTACCATAAAGGCTTAGTGTGGCTGAGTGTACCATAAAGGCTTAATGTGGCTGAGCGTACCATAAAGGCTTAGTGTGGCTGAGTGTACCATAAAGGCTTAGTGTGGCTGAGTGTACCATAAAGGCTTAGTGTGGCTGAGTGTACCATAAAGGCTTAATGTGGCTGAGCGTACCATAAAGGCTTAGTGTGGCTGAGTGTACCATAAAGGCTTAGTGTGGCTGAGTGTACCATAAAGGCTTAGTGTGGCTGAGTGTACCATAAAGGCTTAGTGTGGCTGAGTGTACCATAAAGGCTTAATGTGGCTGAGCGTACCATAAAGGCTTAGTGTGGCTGAGCGTACCATAAAGGCTTAGTGTGGCTGAGTGTACCATAAAGGCTTAGTGTGGCTGAGTGTACCATAAAGGCTTAGTGTGGCTGAGTGTACCATAAAGGCTTAGTGTGGCTGAGTGTACCATAAAGGCTTAGTGTGGCTGAGCGTACCATAAAGGCTTAGTGTGGCTGAGCGTACCATAAAGGCTTAGTGTGGCTGAGTGTACCATAAAGGCTTAGTGTGGCTGAGTGTACCATAAAGGCTTAGTGTGGCTGAGTGTACCATAAAGGCTTAGTGTGGCTGAGTGTACCATAAAGGCTTAGTGTGGCTGAGCGTACCATAAAGACTTAGTGTGGCTGAGTGTACCATAAAGGCTTAGTGTGGCTGAGTGTACCATAAAGGCTTAGTGTGGCTGAGTGTACCATAAAGGCTTAGTGTGGCTGAGCGTACCATAAAGGCTTAGTGTGGCTGAGCGTACCATAAAGACTTAGTGTGGCTGAGTGTACCATAAAGGCTTAGTGTGGCTGAGTGTACCATAAAGGCTTAGTGTGGCTGAGTGTACCATAAAGCTTAGTGTGGCTGAGTGTACCATAAAGGCTTAGTGTGGCTGAGCGTACCATAAAGGCTTAGTGTGGCTGAGTGTACCATAAAGGCTTAGTGTGGCTGAGTGTACCATAAAGGCTTAGTGTGGCTGAGTGTACCATAAAGGCTTAGTGTGGCTGAGCGTACCATAAAGGCTTAGTGTGGCTGAGTGTACCATAAAGGCTTAGTGTGGCTGAGTGTACCATAAAGGCTTAGTGTGGCTGAGCGTACCATAAAGGCTTAGTGTGGCTGAGTGTACCATAAAGGCTTAGTGTGGCTGAGCGTACCATAAAGGCTTAGTGTGGCTGAGTGTACCATAAAGGCTTAGTGTGGCTGAGCGTACCATAAAGGCTTAGTGTGGCTGAGTGTACCATAAAGGCTTAGTGTGGCTGAGTGTACCATAAAGGCTTAGTGTGGCTGAGTGTACCATAAAGGCTTAGTGTGGCTGAGTGTACCATAAAGGCTTAGTGTGGCTGAGTGTACCATAAAGGCTTAGTGTGGCAGAGCGTACCATAAAGGCTTAGTGTGGCTGAGTGTACCATAAAGGCTTAGTGTGGCTGAGTGTACCATAAAGGCTTAGTGTGGCTGAGTGTACCATAAAGGCTTAGTGTGGCAGAGCGTACCATAAAGGCTTAGTGTGGCTGAGTGTACCATAAAGGCTTAGTGTGGCTGAGTGTACCATAAAGGCTTAGTGTGGCTGAGCGTACCATAAAGGCTTAGTGTGGCTGAGTGTACCATAAAGGCTTAGTGTGGCTGACCCGGGTTCCAATCTGACCTATGGTTCTTTGCCACATGTGATACCCTCTCTCTCCCCACCTTTCCTGTCAGTCTACTGTCCTGTCTAACAAAGGCAACAACAACAACTGGACCACATTAAGTTTAGGCCTAAAATGCAGATGATTGGACTTGAGACTTTTTCAGGACCTGCAGAAACCCTGTCCTCCTCGTTCTCCTCCTCCTCCTCCTCCTCCTCCTCACTGGCTGGCCAGGGCTCGGTCTCCTCTGTGATTGGCTGGACGGTGGCCAGCATGGCAGGGACAGTGAAGCTGGACAGGAAGCGGGCCTTGAGCAGCTGGTAGGCAGGGTTAGCCGAGAAACACGCGGCCACCAGGTGGCGCACAGCCGCCACAGGCTCTGCCTCCGGGTTGAGACCGGGAACTGCAGAGAGACAAACCAAACCAGATATACACACTATACACACTATAGAGACAGCTCAACTTCCACTCACTTCCTGTATCTGGCTCGATGGTAGCTGCTCCGTGCTGCCGTCACCTCTCATGCCACATGTGGGCTTTTAGTGTTTAGTGTTTGTTTCTGGACTCAGACTGCTGTGTTAGCTGTTAGCTGTGTTAGCTGTTGTATTGTAACTAGTGTTGGGAAAGGAAATGTAATTACTTACCGATTACTCCTTAAAATGTAATACAATTACATTACTAGTTACGTTACCAGTTCCTTTCGTTTACCCTCTTCCGAAAAAGTGATGTACAACCTGTTTAGCATGCAGCTCTTTTTAGAACTGAATCCACTTATTGGAACAATAATTAACCTTACAATCAGCCAAACTGCATACTTTTGATTTATTTGCCTACCTAGGATGAAAAACTAATCGCATTCTGGCAACGCAGTAGCCTCACATAGCCAGCCCTATCTCCACACTTTGATTTAGCTCTGTGCCAGCGCTGGAGAAAGTAATGCAGTAACTTAAAGTTATTTAGGTTAGTAACTGTAATATAATAACTTTTTTGGAAGTTGTAATCCCTTACATTACTAGTTACTGGATAAGTAACAAACTTACAGTAATGGGTTACTTTACTGTCCAACACTGATTGTAACCCTTTAACTCTGTTACCCTTAGCTCCGCTAGCTTGCTAGTTGCTAATGTTAATTTTACTCCTGTTGGGTTCTATGCTCAGCTGATCACAGTGAAAGTCTCACGAGGGGTGGAGGGGTCTTTGCTTTTTACTTTTCTTTTGTTTATTAGTTCCCTTTTTGGCCGTTACCTCCACCCTGAAGCTAAGTGCAGTTAGTGCACCCTAAACTAACGTTACCTCCACCCTGAAGCTAAGTGCAGTTAGTGCACCCTAAACTAAGCTAAGAGTCCAGTAAGTCCAGTAAAAGTTACCCTGTGTGACCAATAAATCACACTTGCTTTTGCATCTTAACTCTCTCTGTGTCCCATTTTATGCTAAGACTCAAGCCTTGACTGGGTCATAACATTAATTGGTTTCTCCACTGGGCCCCCAGCCCCACCCACTGGGCCCCCCAGCCCCACCCACTGGCCCCCCAGCCCCACCCACTGGGCCCCCAGCCCCACCCACTGGGCCCCCCAGCCCCACCCACTGGGCCCCCTAGCCCCACCCACTGGGCCCCCAGCCCCACCCACTGGGCCCCCAGCCCCACCCACTGGGCCCCCTAGCCCCACCCACTGGGCCCCCCACCCCACCAGGAGACTAGCAACTGGTACTGAGTCTATTGGAGCCAAGGGGAGAATTGAAGGTGATCACAGATTACAACAGATTATTTCGCCCCAACTCGACCGAACTACACCCACTGGCTGCTAGCTAGTTCCCACATGAAACTGCTGCTAGCACCTAGTGGGTGTAGTTCAGTCAAAAATAGAAAATATTTCCTACATGAAACTATTCACAACAAGGTCTGTGGATTATCTTGAGTAGTCTCGACGCCAGACCCATGAGAGTTCTTACGCTGATACACTACGTTACTGCATGCTGCAGATCTCTCTCTCCCTCAGAGGGCTGGTTATGGGAGGGAACCGTTCACTTCGCCAGTCATATGCCAGTGATGACTTCAGTCCTCTCCAATCAGTAACGACTTTGCGATCAGACGACATGGGAGGCGCAGCCCATTTGCTTTCTCATCGGTGCTACGACCTGTCACTCATTCAATTTCAACCTGTCTTCAAAACCAGCAGTGGCTGTTAACTGGCACACACTCACTTGTGTAGTATGCGGAGCACAGCAATTCAACGTAATATTTGAGTCTGGGGAGAGACTATATCTTGAGTAACTGGGTCATTATTTCTAGAAAGAGACATTGCTGTTGAGTTTTTTTTAAAGGTGATTTGAGCACCATCCATTTCCATTGTATTGATGAGAAGGCAGAAATCTCTGTGGCCGTCGCCGATATCCCCAAAACTCACACCAAAACAATCTAGATGGAGAAATAGTACTACAGGTGAGACGGAAATGTATTTTGGATTTTAGGATGAGCTGTTCCTTTAATCTATTTTATCTTGTTTCTCATTGTAGTTTTTATTTCTCTCTATTACTCTTATCATATATTATAAATCTATTGTATCACATTTTCATCATTTGTAGTTTTCCTCTCGTGTGCATTGGGCTCCGATTGTTTTGACAGTCGACACTTCTTCTGTGAAGCACTTTGAACTGCACTAACCTGTATGAAAGGTGCTGCAGTATAGAAATTAAGTTTGATTGATTGACTGATTGATAAAACCCGTCACATCAATAACTGATCAGTATTGGTATCAGGCAGACTCTTGTTGGTCCCTTGAGACTAGAGATGAAACGGTACGAAAATTTCATATCATGCTTATAGTGACCAAAATTATCATGCATAAAATAAGGTCTGTGGTTAACAAAAGTTTATGGGAGTGCAAATTTGGGTTCAGCAGGATGTGAATAACTGTAATGACTTTTGGAACGTAAATGTGTTTTTTTTTTTACGTGATTTTTAGAAAACGCTTCAAAAGAAAAAAAGTGATTAACGTTTGTTAAGATTATCCTGCTGAACACAAATTTGCGTTCCCATAAACTTTGGTTAAGCCCAGACCTTATTTGATGCATTTAAGTGAGATCCCCATTCTAAAACCCCATTGACTTTTCTCACTGATGAATCAAAATGGTGGCGATTTTTGGTTCAGCCTACAAAAATATGTCATCCCTGCGGTACTCTATTAGTATGGAAATTATGCAATTGATCTGTCTCTTGGACTTGTTTGTTTCCATGTACCGTAAATTCCGGACTATAAGGCGCACCGGTCTATAAGCCGCACCTTCAAAGGTGACTATTTTTTTCTTATATAAGCCGCACCGGACTATAAGCCGTGGGTGTTTTAATGGTATTTTTTGTTTTTTTTACAGTGCACACAGTGTCCGCGGTGTGGTGAAAAGAGGGCAAGAGAGGAAATTAAAACAGAAGTGGATTTATAGTTAGAAAGAGTGCTAAAGAAGAGAGAATTCCGTTTTTTATTTTTTTATTTTAGTTACTCACAGTACTATTGACCAGTCCAACTCAAAAGATATTCGGCAGTTTCACTTTGAGCTCTTGTTCCGCCGCTGTCCATCAATGGTTATGACGAGTCTCGCTGGGTAAAGTACGCCAAAGCGATATCAATTGACTTTAACCTTTTCGATGATGCTGTTGTATGTTGCGCGTTTCTGTTGCACCAACGCGGAGAGGTCCTGCCGGACGAAAAAGCGCGTACCCTCCCAGGTGAGGGGCTTCTTCCCCGCAGCCTGGAGGATGAGTTGACGGTCGGGCCAGCGGAGTAGGCAGATGAAGATGGCCCTCGGTGGCAGGCCGGGGTCTGGACGTGGCCGAGGCGCCCGGTGTGCCCTGTCCACCTCTGGTGGTTTCTCGCCTTCCTTCAGGTCCAGGATGTAACACAGGATTTTGCCACGAAAGCGTCCATGTCACCAATCTCAGCTCCCTCTTTTACATTGATCAGGCGAATGTTATTTCTTTTACTCCTGCTGATTAAGTCATCAACCTGCGTGTGCAGCGTTTCGATGTTTTTGCATTTTATCCACTTTCGGACTCACTGTGTTGTTTTTGTCCTCCAGTGCGCTGATGCGCTTTTCCGCATTAGAAACTATTCACGGTTGCATTATTTTCTTTAGTGAGTGAGTGGATGGACTTCTGCACGTTTTCAAACTTGTTTTCAAGCTGCTCAAACCTCTGAGCGATGTCGGACTTAATCGATAGTGTTTCACGGAGTAAAAGTTTAGCCCAAGCCGTGTATCTCCAGCCTCCAGCAGGTGAGTCATTTCCTCATTCATGGCGGTGATTTCTTCGTCTTTTTCTTTCTGCTTACCTGTGTTGTGTTATGTTATGTTATGTTATGTTGTTAAAAGAGGGCAAGAGAGGAAATTAAAACAGAAGTGGATTTATAGTTAGAAAGAGTGCTAAAAAAGAGAGATTTTTTTTTTTTTTTTTGGAAAAAATCCATAGATAAGCCGCACCGTTATATAAGCCGCAGGGGCCAAAAAAGGCCAAAAAACGGGAAAAAAGCCGCGGCTTATAGTCCGGAATTTACGGTACTGTGTTTTCTATTGTTTCCATCCAGGACAGATTTGGAAATAAGTGTTTTAAAGTAATGCTTTTAATCGCTATCCTCTGGGATTTGATTGTGTTATGAGTCTTTGTTTGAGTCTGTGTGCTTCTGAATTCCAAATCAAATTCAAATCAAATCAAAATGACTGTGTTTTTCAAAATGAAAGAAATGCATTGGACAAACATTCAGGTGTGTGTGTGTGTGTGTGTGTGTGTGTGTGTGTGTGTGTGTGTGTGTGTGTGTGTGTGTGTGTGTGTGTGTGTACCTGGCTGTGTGTCCTCTGTAGGGTCAGATGTGGGTTCAGGTCCCTTCGGGGTGTGTTTGGGACGGGCGTCATGTGACAGCAGCTTGAGGGCGGAGTCAGTCAGAGCCTTCTTGGCGCAGAGCAGAGCACTCAGCTTGCTCAGACTGCTCACGAAGGGCGGCAGGTAGGGCAGAGCCACGCCCACTCCGGGGACCACCGCCCCCCCGCGCCCGCTCAGCCACTCCTGCAGGGATGCAAATCGTAATCAATTTCCATAATTGATGAATTCATCAATTATCAGCCTGATCCTGATCAGCCTAAACTTTCTCAGGATGATGCTTTGACCTATTATGGGAAAACCGATGTTCTTTTGAGTGCTGTTTAATTACCAATAGGGGCTATTATGTGTGAAGATGTTAACTGTAATGACAATTCTCATCATAATGACCTATGTGATGTGTATAACTGTATTGTGGGAGCTGTGTATGAGGCCAGTAGACCTTACCTCACTCACTCTAAAGGCACATAACATCAAGCCAGGGTGGAATAAGTATGTAGCTGCCCACCATATAGAAGCTAAGGAGGCGTACAGGGCCTGGGTCCTGGATGGTAGGCCTAGACAGGGGCCTGTTTTGGATCACAAAAAGCTCACTAATGCTAGATTTAAATATGCTGTCCGTTTTGTATGTAAACAAGAACAAGCCATGAGAGCTGACTGGCTGAGAAATTGCTTGGTAACAATGTCAATGGCTTCTGGAAGGAGGTGCGGGCAATGAACAGGGGCAATACATTGTTACCATGCACCATAGAGGGAGTCTCTGGTACAGAGAACATAGAAACAACACTATTCTACTCTCTTTAATTGTGTGAAATGTGATTCTTACAATGTGGGCAACATTGCTAATGGTGATGCGGGGTCCTGTACAGCAAAGGATGTCTAACACGCTATTACACAGCTAGCTGAGAACAAAGCCAGTGGCATAGATCAAATCACTGCGGAGCATCTTAAACTAGCTAGCCCTAAGGTTGCAGCTCTGCTTGCCATTTGTTTCACGGGCCTTAGGTCTCATGGCCGATTGCCAGATTCCCTGTTGTCTGTTACTCTTGTGCCTGTTATCAAGGACAAAGCAGGTGAGGTTGGGAGCCTTGATAACTATAGGCCCATTGCACTAGCCAGTGTGCTTTCCAAAGTACTGGAAAGAATTTTACTTGATCGGTTGAGCCTTTTTATCTCTACTACAGACAATCAGTTTGGCTTCAAGGCTAAGCTTACTACTGATCTGTGTATATACGCCCTGAAAGAAACTGTTGAACTGTATAGAAGGCAGAATTCTTCTGTGTTAATTGGTTTTATTGATGCCTCCAAGGCTTTTGATAGAGTCAATCATCAGAAACTGTTCTTAAAGCTGAGTGAAAGGGGTGTGCCTGGCAGTATAATACGTATATTGTCTTACTGGTATGCCAATCAGAGCATGCAGGTGAAGTGGGGGAATAGAGTCTCCACCCCCTTTGGTGTTGGTAATGGGGTCCGGCAGGGGGGTTACTCTCCCCTGCTCTCTTTAATTTGTACCGTAAATTCCGGACTATAAGCCGCACCGGTGTATAAGCCGCACCTGCAAAGTTGACTATTTTTTTCTTATATAAGCCGCACCGGACTATAAGCCGCGGGTGTTTTAATGGTATTTTTTTTTTTTTTGTGTTTTAATGTTTAATTACCATATGTAAGGGTTCATGCACAGAGGGGATTGTCGGGAAAGAGATGGCTGTTTGAGGAAGCTCCCATTTATTAACATTTCAACAAAACAACATAACACAACACCACCTGTGTTGTTTTTTACAGTGCACACAGTGTCATACAGTGTGGTGAAAAGAGGGCAAGAGAGGAAATTAAAACTTATTATAGTTATATAGGATTTATAGTTAGAAAGAGTGCTAAAAAAGAGAGATTTTTTTTTTTTTTTTTTGAAAAAATCCATAGATAAGCCGCACCGTTATATAAGCCGCAGGGGCCAAAAAAGCCCAAAAAACGGGAAAAAAGGTGCGGCTTATAGTCCGGAATTTACGGTACATGGATGACTTATCTGTCCAGCTAAGACTGTGTAGGAGTCACTGGTGACACCCTGGTTAACCATCTTATGTATGCGGACGATCTGGCAATCTTTTCCCCCAGCAGTGCTGGGTTCCAACAGTTATTAAATATATGTTCTGCTTATGGTGTCAAATTTGACGTTAAATACAATGCTAAAAAGAGTGTTGTCATGATCTGTAGAACAAAGGGAGACAGGGACCTCACTTTTCCTGCCTTTTATTTGTCAGATAATGTTCTGTCTGTTTGTGATAAAACAAAATATCTGGGTCACTTCAACACTGACCAAATGTCTGATGATGAGGACATGTATAGACAGCGGCGTGTGCTATATGGGCAGGCTAACATGCTGGTCAGGAAATTTCATTCATGTTCTGATGATGTAAAGATGAACCTTTTCAGAGCCTACTGTACCCCCATTTATACTGCCCCCCTGTGGGTGAACTTTAAAAAAGCGAGCCAACATAAGCTTCAGGTTGCATAACAATTGTATGCGGATTCTGATGAAAAAACCTAGGTGGAGTAGTGCAAGTGACCTGTTTTGTAAAACAGGAGTCTACACTTTTCAGGCCCTCCTTCGAAACCTAATGTATAAATTTATCGGCAGACTAAATGTGTCCCAGAATGCCATCATAGTACTGCTAACCAACCCTGTGTTTAGTGCTGTGAGATACAACTCACGAATGTGGTCCTATTGGTATAGGTGCATTCTATTATAGATCTTAATTCTTTCTTGTGTGTTTTATTTTTCTAAAGTGTTGTTCATGTATGTGTTTTTCTATGGACCTTGTGTCTGATAATAAAAGTTGATTGATTGATTGATTGATTGATCACTAAGAGGAGTGTTTTACAATATCCAAAATCTAACAGATATGTAGTCTCATATCACCATCTCCATATAATACTGTATGTTATAGTCTCATATCACAACCTCGATATAATACTGTATGTTATATTGCCCAGGCCTACCTGCACCGC
Source organism: Poromitra crassiceps (assembly GCF_964638095.1). Classification (NCBI taxonomy): domain Eukaryota; kingdom Metazoa; phylum Chordata; class Actinopteri; order Beryciformes; family Melamphaidae; genus Poromitra; species Poromitra crassiceps. Next base: position 52,771,159 of record NC_139643.1, on the reverse strand, counting down.
CCCTCTGGACTCCCGAAACATCAGAGACGGGTCAAACTGCAGCACCTCCTTCCTGAGTGCAGGGGGCACCGCCGAGTCGGCTCTAACCATGCCCCGGACAGAGGACGGGGGGACGGAGACTGGAAGAGACCCAGGAAGAGGCTTGGGTCTGGGGGGGCAGGGAGAGGGGGTGGGGCCATGTGGGATGTTACTGACAGACAGCCGTGAAAGGGGTGGGGCTAGCTGAGGAAGGGGTGGGGTTAACTGAGGGAGGGGCGTGGTTGGCTGAGGAAGGGGTGGGGCTCGCTGAAGTGGGGGTGGGGCTAACTGAGGAAGGGGCGGGGTTAACTGAGGAAGGGGCGTGGTTGGCTGAGGAAGGGGTGGGGCTCGCTGAAGTGGGGGTGGGGCTAACTGAGGAAGGGGCGGGGCTTGCTGAAGAAGGGCTGCAGCCAGCTGTGGAATGAAAACATTGACAGGTGGAGCTGGGTGATGGGTGGCCGGGGGGAGGGCCAGCTGCAGGCCCGGGGGCGGGGCTCCAGCGAACGGGACCAGGCCATTGGCAGTCCACATCCATAATGACCCACAGGGAACCAACCGCAGGTCGGGCTGTGGTTTGGCTGGCTGAGTCTGAGCCAACGACTTGTTGTTGCTCACTGTCCCGTTGCCTGGAGGAAAGAAATGCACTGTAACAAATATTCAGATGGACAGCTGTGTATAACGCAGGCCACCGTCGCTATTTTGTAATAGATAATAAAAACGGTAGTTAACGCTAATGCCTGATAGCTTCATATTAGCACTGCTGTAACCTGCTGTCACTCATTTAGTTTGCACAAGTTGACAGGCAGCTGCAGCGACAGTGATCAAGTGAAAATAGATAGATAATAAGACGATCCAATCACCAATCAGCACAACACTAGTGTGTGTGTGTGTGTGTGTGTGTGGTGTACCTGGTTGTGTGTCCTCTGCAGGTCTGGAGCCAGAAGGGGCCCCACAGATTAAAGATGGCCGACAAGTTCTTTTTTTTCCTCTTGGTCTCTGGGTGTAGTCGTGGTCAGGAAAAGGAACAGGAACAGGAACAGGGGGGCTATCAGGTTTAGATCGACAAACTTTCTTCTTGCGAGGAGACAGAGATGTTTTCTGCTTCTTGGGTTGAGTCTAGGAGCAAAAAGCAAAGAGGAGTCAGACTGAGGGAGCAGAGCACCAAGGAGGAGGCAGGTGCTGTTAAGATGTCTAATGCTAAAGTATGGAGGAACTGACATTGCTGCTGAGCTCAACTGTATTAACAGAGAATCAATGAGAAAAGAAGGCTTGTGACACAACATGGACAACATCTGGACCTGGATGCAGGCTGGGCGAGATGAGGTGGTGGTGTCACCGACACAGAGGGGAGCGCAAATACTACAGCAGCAGCCACCCCAGCACCTGCTATGCTGCTCAGGGAGCACTCACCTGCTATGGCCATGCTGCTCAGGGAGCACTCACCTGCTATGGCCATGCTGCTCAGGGAGCACTCACCTGCTATGGCCATGCTGCTCAGGGAGCACTCATCCCACTCAAAATACATTGATCACATCTACACTAACAATCCAGATGTTTTCCACAACTGTTTCTGTACCGGTTGGTTTCAATGACCACAATGTAGTCGATAATTAATCATTAATTGCCCTGATTTTTGATTTTGGAAATTTATTAAAAGGCCCATCCCTAATTGAGAGGGAAAACAGTTTTTTGTATGTAATAGTTGCATAGTATACCTTTAACTTACCATCCACCAGAAAATGAACCTCCATGACATCTGCCATTTCAGAAACATCAACAACACATCACAACTGGTGAACTCACTAACCCTAAGCCTAACCCGTGAACACGGTAAACATACCTCCATTTGAAGTGAGCATAAGACTGCAGCAGGAAGCTAACATGCTAACGGTAAAACAGGACGTTTCTGAACCTCTCAAAGTGAATTAAACAGTCAGCTGATGCTCAGGTCACATGGTGTTGCAGATAGTTACCTTCTCCTCAGCAGCTTCCTCCAGCGCTCTGGCCTTCTGAGTCAACTTCCTAACCCGCTTCCCTTTCTGGACAACAGGCACACAGGTCACGCCCACATCCACACCTGCCCCACCCACACCCCCCCCATTCTGACGGTTAGACACGCCCACATCCATACCTGCCCCACCCACACCCCCCCCATTCTGACTGTTAGACACACCCACATCCATACCTGCCCCACCCACACCCCCCCCATTCTGACTGTTAGACACACCCACATCCATACCTGCCCCACCCACACCCCCCCCATTCTGACTGTTAGACACGCCCACATCCATACCTGCCCCACCCACACCCCCCCCATTCTGACTGTTAGACACACCCACATCCATACCTGCCCCACCCACACCCCCCCCATTCTGACTGTTAGACATGCCCACATCCACAACTGCCCCACCCACACCCCCCCCATTCTGACTGTTAGACATGCCCACATCCACACCTGCTCCACCCACACCCCCCCAATTCTGACTGTTAGACACGCCCACACACACACCTGCTTCACCCACACCCCCCCCATTCTGACTGTTAGACACACCCACACACACACCTGCCCCCCCCACACCCCCCCCATTCTGACTGTTAGACACACCCACACACACACCTGCTCCACCCACAAACCCCCCATTCTGACTGTTAGACACACTCTCTTGACTCGCTTCCCGCCTGCGCTTCCTCCCTATGAGAGGCTGGCTAGGGGCGTGGCCAGATTGAGTGGGGCCAGCAGCAGGGTGGCTGAAGGTGGAGGGAACAGAGACAGGAGTAACGAGGGGACTAGCGGAAGGGGGCAGGGCCAAATTGAGGAGGTTTCTGGTGGAGGGTTCATCCTGCAGGGGGGGCGGAGAGTGGGAGGTCCGGATTACGGAGACACGAAGGACATTCTTTCCAGGAGGGGGAGGTGCAGGGTCTCCTATTGGAGGAGAAGCAGGGTCTCCTGGTGGAGGAGGAGCAGGGTCTCCTGCTGGAGGTGTAGGGTATCCTGGAAGTGTAGGGTCTCCTGGTGGAGGAGGAGCAGGGTCTCCTGGTGGAGGAGGTGTAGGGTCTCCTGGTGGAGGAGGAAGAGCACGGTCTCCTGGTGGAGGAGCTGCAGGGTCTCCTGGTGGAGGAGGTGCAGGGTATCTTGGTGGAGGAGAAAGGTCTCCTGTTGGCGGTGCAGGGTCTCCTGTTGGAGGAGGAGCAGGGTCTCCTGGTGGAGGTGTAGGGTCTGGTGGATGAGGTGCAGTCTCGCCTGGTGGAGAAGTAGCAGTGTTTCCTGGTAGAGGAGGAGCAGTGTCTCCTGTTGGAGGTGCAGGGTCTCCTGTTGGAGGAGGAGCAGGGTCTCCTGGTGGAGCAGGTGTAGAGTCTCCTGTTGGAGGAGGTGAAGGGGCTCCTGGTGGAGGAGGAGCAGGGTCTCCTGGTGGAGTAGGTGTAGAGTCTCCTGTTGGAGGAGGTGAAGGGACTCCTGGTGGAGGAGGAGCAGGGTCTCCTGGTGGAGGAGGTGGAGTACCCTCAGTCAGTGGAGAATGGGCGACAGGAAGAGATCTGTGAACAAACATGTGAGAGGCCAGGAAGGAGGGAGGAGTCTGCTGCCTGGGTACAACCAGGGCCTGCTGGCTAATGGTCAGGGGTTGTTGAGATACGGTCAGGGGTTGTTGAGATACGGTCAGGGGTTGTTGAGATACGGTCAGGGGTTGTTGAGATACGGTCAGGGGTTGTTGAGATACGGTCAGGGGTTGTTGAGATACAGTCAGGGGTTGTTGAGATACGGTCAGGGGTTGTTGAGATACGGTCAGGGGTTGTTGAGATACGGTAAGGGTTTGCCGAGGTTGGAGGACAGGATGTGGAAGGAAGAGTGTCTGAAGAGGAAACGATATAGGAGACATCTGAGGATGCATGTTAGGATGCATGTTAGGAGGCAAGTTAAGATGCATGTTAGGAGGCAAGTTAAGAGGGATCAGAGGGAGACGCATGCATGGAGAACGAGGTTGATTCTGTTGCATCAGTTGTTGCTGTTGAAGTTGTAGAAATGGTTGCAGTTGCTGTAGTACTATTAGTTGCGGTTGTTGTTTCTGTAGTAGTTGATGTTTTTGTTGCACGAGCTGTTCTTGCTGTAGTTTTGGCTTCTGTTGCTGTGCTGGGTTTTTTAGTTGCTGTAGTTGCTGTGCTGGGTTTTTTAGTTGCTGTAGTTGCTGTGCTGGTTGTTTTAGTTGCTGTAGTACCGGTTTCTGTTGCACATGTGCTTCTTGGTCTTGCTCTCTCTCTCTGTTTCTCTGCAGAATCCCTCCAACTGTTTTCTTACTTTTCATCTCGTCAGGGGTCGGGGGCGGGGGTGACGGCGGGTCCGGTGTCGGTCTCCATGACAAGCCCTTCTTGTCCCTCTCCTCGATGACCTCCTTACAGCCCAGCGTGTCCACGTGCAGCGCCTGGAGGAGGAGCCGGAAGACGGGTGTGGAGGAGAGGCGGAGCTCCTGGCTGACCTGCCTCAGGCTGTGGGTGGAGCTCTGCTTGGTCCGTACCGGCATCGGGATCAGCAGGTCACCGATCCACGGCGTCACGGCCGCCATCAACTGATACCGTAGCCTCCTGTCGGCCGCCGGGCCCGAGCGGCTCAGCTTGGTGTCGGCCGCCGGGCCCAAGCGGCTCTGGTCACGGTTGAGGAGCTTGCTGCCGGGGGTGGGGCTGGAGATGCGGGGGAGGAGCTTGCTGCCGGGGGTGGGGCTGGAGATGCGGGGGAGGAGCTTGCTGCTGCGGGCAGGGCCTGAGCGCCGGCCGTGGGTACGCCGAATCATCTCCACCCGCAGCTGGTTGCACGGCACCATCAGCAGCGCATGGGCGCCCTGACGCTCCGCCTTCGGCAGCATGCTAGGCCTTGGGCCGACAACTGACCGCAGCTGCCCAGACTCCTCTAGAACCATACAGCGGATGGGTTTAGCGCTGTGGGCGAGGCCAGGCATGCTGCAGGAGGGGCCAGGTGTGCTGTGGGAAGAGCCAGACATGCTGTGGGTGGAGTTAGGTGTGCTGTGGGAGGGGCCAGATGTGCTGTGGGTGGGGTTAGGTGTGCTGTGGGAGGGGACAGACATGATGTGGGTGGAGTTAGGTGTGCTGTGGGAGGGGCCAGACGTGCTGTGGGTGGGGTTAGGTGTGCTGTGGGAGGGTCCAGACGTGCTGTGGGTGGGGTTAGGTGTGCTGTGGGAGGGGCCATACATGCTGTGGGTGGAGTTAGGTGTGCTGTGGGAGGGGCCAGACGTGCTGTGGGTGGGGTTAGGTGTGCTGTGGGCAGGGCCAGGTGGCGGCAGCATCACCAGCCTGACGCTCAGTGCAGAGACTCTCTGTGTCTTCAGAGGAACCCAGTGCTGTATGGAGGGAAAGCTGTACTCCTGCTCCTCTGGCTCCTGGATCTCCTCTTTTTCTTCTTCCTCCCCCTCCTCCTCACTGTCCATGTACACCACCTGCAGTGTTGGGCAAGTTACTGACAATTAGTAATCAGTTACAGTTACTTCTCTCAAAAATCAAGGTCATTAACCTCTGGGGCTCACAGCCTACTCAAGGTCATTAACCTCTGGGGCTTACAGCCTACTCAAGGTCATTAGCCTCTGGGGCTTATAGTCTACTCAAGGTCATTAGCCTCTAGGGCTTACAGCCTACTCAAGGTCATTAGCCTCTAGGGCTTATAGTCTACTCAAGGTCATTAGCCTCTGGGGCTTACAGCCTACTCAAGGTCATTAGCCTCTAGGGCTTACAGCCTACTCAAGGTCATTAGCCTCTAGGGCTTACAGCCTACTCAAGGTCATTAGCCTCTAGGGCTTACAGCCTACTCAAGGTCATTAGCCTCTGGGGCTTATAGTCTACTCAAGGTCATTAGCCTCTGGAGCTTACAG
>NC_139643.1:52757771-52760271 GCF_964638095.1 Poromitra crassiceps | reverse complement strand
CGGAAGCGACCAATTTTACATTGAAAGTGCATTTTTTGAGCCCCACTAGACCTCCCATAGTGAGATTCTCTGATATCTTGGAGTTCAAACACATCTCGTGTTTATGTGCAAAATCTCATCTACTGGCGTGTTTGCATTGATTTAGTCTGTAATCTCGTAATGTGTTTGCATTGATTTAGTCTGTAATCTCATAATGTGTTTGCATTGACTTAGTCTGTAATCTCATAATGTGTTTGCATTGATTTAGTCTGTAATCTCATAATGTGTTTGCATTGACTTAGTCTGTAATCTCATAATGTGTTTGCATTGACTTAGTCTGTAATCTCATAATGTGTTTGCATTGATTTAGTCTGTAATCTCATAATGTGTTTGCATTGATTTAGTCTGTAATCTCGTAATGTGTTTGCATTGATTTAGTCTGTAATCTCATAATGTGTTTGCATTGATTTAGTCTGTAATCTCATAATGTGTTTGCATTGATTTAGTCTGTAATCTCATAATGTGTTTGCATTGACTTAGTCTGTAATCTCATAATGTGTTTGCATTGATTTAGTGTGTAATCTCGTAATGTGTTTGCATTGATTTAGTCTGTAATCTCATAATGTGTTTGCATTGATTTAGTCTGTAATCTCATAATGTGTTTGCATTGATTTAGTCTGTAATCTCATAATGTGTTTGCATTGATTTAGTCTGTAATCTCGTAATGTGTTTGCATTGATTTAGTCTGTAATCTCGTAATGTGTTTGCATTGATTTAGTCTGTAATCTCATAATGTGTTTGCATTGATTTAGTCTGTAATCTCATAATGTGTTTGCATTGATTTAGTCTGTAATCTCATAATGTGTTTGCATTGACTTAGTCTGTAATCTCATAATGTGTTTGCATTGACTTAGTCTGTAATCTCATAATGTGTTTGCATTGATTTAGTCTGTAATCTCATAATGTGTTTGCATTGACTTAGTCTGTAATCTCATAATGTGTTTGCATTGATTTAGTCTGTAATCTCATAATGTGTTTGCATTGATTTAGTCTGTAATCTCATAATGTGTTTGCATTGACTTAGTCTGTAATCTCATAATGTGTTTGCATTGACTTAGTCTGTAATCTCATAATGTGTTTGCATTGACTTAGTCTGTAATCTCATAATGTGTTTGCATTGACTTAGTCTGTAATCTCATAATGTGTTTGCATTGGTTTAGTCTGTAATCTCATAATGTGTTTGCATTGATTTAGTCTGTAATCTCATAATGTGTTTGCATTGATTTAGTCTGTAATCTCATAATGTGTTTGCATTGATTTAGTCTGTAATCTCATAATGTGTTTGCATTGATTTAGTCTGTAATCTCATAATGTGTTTGCATTGATTTAGTCTGTAACCTCGTAATGTGTTTGCATTGATTTAGTCTGTAATCTCGTAATGTGTTTGCATTGACTTAGTCTGTAATCTCGTAATGTGTTTGCATTGACTTAGTCTGTAATCTCGTAATGTGTTTGCATTGACTTAGTCTGTAATCTCGTAATGTGTTTGCATTGACTTAGTCTGTAATCTCATAATGTGTTTGCATTGACTTAGTCTGTAATCTCATAATGTGTTTGCATTGATTTAGTCTGTAATCTCATAATGTGTTTGGATTGACTTAGTCTGTAATCTCATAATGTGTTTGCATTGATTTAGTCTGTAATCTCATAATGTGTTTGCATTGATTTAGTCTGTAATCTCATAATGTGTTTGCATTGATTTAGTCTGTAATCTCATAATGTGTTTGCATTGATTTAGTCTGTAATCTCATAATGTGTTTGCATTGATTTAGTCTGTAATCTCATAATGTGTTTGTATTGATTTAGTCTGTAATCTCATAATGTGTTTGCATTGATTTAGTCTGTAATCTCATAATGTGTTTGCATTGACTTAGTCTGTAATCTCATAATGTGTTTGCATTGACTTAGTCTGTAATCTCATAATGTGTTTGCATTGATTTAGTCTGTAATCTAATAATGTGTTTGCATTGATTTAGTCTGTAATCTCATAATGTGTTTGCATTGGTTTAGTCTGTAATCTCATAATGTGTTTGCATTGATTTAGTCTGTAATCTCATAATGTGTTTGCATTGATTTAGTCTGTAATCTCATAATGTGTTTGCATTGATTTAGTCTGTAATCGCATAATGTGTTTGCATTGATTTAGTCTGTAATCTCATAATGTGTTTGCTTCGATTTAGTCTGTAATCTCATAATGTGTTTGCATTGATTTAGTCTGTAATCTCATAATGTGTTTGCATTGATTTAGTCTGTAATCTCATAATGTGTTTGCATTGACTTAGTCTGTAATCTCATAATGTGTTTGCATTGATTTAGTCTGTAATCTCATAATGTGTTTGCATTGATTTAGTCTGTAATCTCATAATGTGTTTGCATTGATTTAGTCTGTAATCTCATAATGTGTTTGCATTGACTTAGTCTGTAATCTCATAATGTGTTTGCATTGACTTAGTCTGTAATC
>NC_139643.1:52732771-52755271 GCF_964638095.1 Poromitra crassiceps | reverse complement strand
CAAGCAGAGAAACAGACAGGCAGGGAGGAAGAGAGAGAGAGAGAGACAGCCAAGGAGGGAGGGGAGAGAGAGACAAGCAGAGAGACAGACAGGCAGGGAGAGAGAGAGAGACAGCCAAGGAGGGAGAGGAGAGAGAAACAGGCAGTCAGTCAGTCATACGGGGAGTGGACTGAGTGCAGAGCTGTTTCTGTGCAATTTGGAGGCGAAACACGTTCAGTATTAATACATTTGTGTTAAATTCTGCCCCACCCGCCTAAACAACAAAACCAGCGCTCCCTAAAGCCTCCCTCTGGAGGTGGGTGGAGCTACCAGGGCACAGGCTAGCAGACAGCACTCTCTCTGCACTGTACACATGCCACTCTTCAGTGGACTGAAAAACAGAACCCCGCCACTCCACCCCGCTGCAGCTGTGTTAGCCTAACGTTAGCCAATTTCAATAAAAAGGTTGACGATTAGATCGAATCATTAGCATGTTTTATTTATATTGTCCAAACTCAGCGATAGCGAGCACACTCAATCTAATGAGCAAACCTAGGTGCAGGGCCAACAAGAACTGAAGAACAGGCCAGCACACGGTGTGAATGTAGACCTACTCTGTGTGTAGAGTAGGGATGTTCATTTTGAAAATTTTCCAAAATCGATAATTGGTGAAAATTAACGATCAATTATCGATTATCGATTTTATTAATACTTAGAAAATTTTCAATATTTTTTTTTTTTTTTTTTTTAACAAAATGAATGCCTATGGCAGAAAATACGAAAGACAACGTGTTCTCCTCAATGAACTCTTTATTTCAATGTGTCTCCTCTCCAACACTGCTGTCCCCGGTGCTGCCACTGCTGTCCCCGGTGAATTTCCCATGTTTAAAACAGTTTTGTTGGCACAAAGACCCGTGCCCAGCCAGAAAACTAGAGACTATATGAAGCTCCACCTCACGTTAGTCGGCTGTGCAATGGAGTGGGGCGAGGAGGAACGAATTCCACCCAAACCTAGGTCCAAAAAAAAAAAAAAATTTTTTTTTTTTAATACGGTAATTAAAAAATCGATCCAAATGCCACAGGATCGATTCCAATCCTTAACGATCAATTATCGATTTTCGATAATTGATGAACATCCCTAGTGTAGAGTATGAATGTAGGCCTACTCTGTGTGTAGAGTATGAATGTAGGCCTACTCTGTGCGTAGTGTATGACTGTAGACCTACTCTGTGTGTAGAGTATGAATGTAGACCTACTCTGTGTGTAGAGTATGAATGTAGGCCTACTCTGTGTGTAGAGTATGAATGTAGGCATACTCTGTGTGTGTAGAGTATGAATGTAGACCTACTCTGTGCGTAGAGTGTGAATGTAGATCTACTCTGTGTGTAGAGTATGAATGTAGGCCTACTCTGTGTGTAGAGTATGAATGTAGGTCTACTCTGTGTGTAGAGTATGAATGTAGACCTACTCTGTGTGTAGAGTATGAATGTAGGCCTACTCTGTGTGTAGAGTATGAATGTAGGTCTACTCTGTGTGTAGAGTATGAATGTAGACCTACTCTGTGTGTAGAGTATGAATGTAGGCCTACTCTGTGTGTAGAGTATGAATGTAGGTCTACTCTGTGTGTAGAGTATGAATGTAGGTCTACGCTGTGTGTAGAGTATGAATGTAGGCCTACTCTGTGTGTAGAGTATGAATGTAGGCCTACTCTGTGTGTAGAGTATGAATGTAGGCCTACTCTGTGTGTAGAGTATGAATGTAGGCCTACTCTGTGTGTAGAGTATGAATGTAGGCCTACTCTGTGTGTAGAGTATGAATGTAGACCTACTCTGTGTGTAGAGTATGAATGTAGACCTACTCTGTGTGTAGAGTATGAATGTAGACCTACTCTGTGTGTAGAGTATGAATGTAGACCTACTCTGTGTGTAGAGTATGAATGTAGGCCTACTCTGTGTGTAGAGTATGAATGTAGGCCTACTCTGTGTGTAGAGTATGAATGTAGGCCTACTCTGTGTGTAGAGTATGAATGTAGGCCTACGCTGTGTGTAGAGTATGAATGTAGGCCTACTCTGTGTGTAGAGTATGAATGTAGGCCTACGCTGTGTGTAGAGTATGAATGTAGACCTACTCTGTGTGTAGAGTATGAATGTATACCTACTCTGTGTGTAGAGTATGAATGTAGACCTACTCTGTGTGTAGAGTATGAATGTAGGTCTACTCTGTGTGTAGAGTATGAATGTAGACCTACTCTGTGTGTAGAGTATGAATGTAGGCCTACTCTGTGTGTAGAGTATGAATGTAGGCCTACGCTGTGTGTAGAGTATGAATGTAGACCTACTCTGTGTGTAGAGTATGAATGTAGACCTACTCTGTGTGTAGAGTATGAATGTAGGTCTACGCTGTGTGTAGAGTATGAATGTAGGCCTACTCTGTGTGTAGAGTATGAATGTAGACCTACTCTGTGTGTAGAGTATGAATGTAGGCCTACTCTGTGTGTAGAGTATGAATGTAGGTCTACTCTGTGTGTAGAGTATGAATGTAGGCCTACTCTGTGTGCAGAGTATGAATGTAGGCCTACTCTGTGTGTAGAGTATGAATGTAGACCTACTCTGTGTGTAGAGTATGAATGTAGGCCTACTCTGTGTGTAGAGTATGAATGTAGACCTACTCTGTGTGTAGAGTATGAATGTAGACCTACTCTGTGTGTAGAGTATGAATGTAGGCCTACTCTGTGTGTAGAGTATGAATGTAGGCCTACTCTGTGTGTAGAGTATGAATGTAGACCTACTCTGTGTGTAGAGTATGAATGTAGACCTACTCTGTGTGTAGAGTATGAATGTAGACCTACTCTGTGTGTAGAGTATGAATGTAGACCTACTCTGTGTGTAGAGTATGAATGTAGGCCTACTCTGTGTGTAGAGTATGAATGTAGGCCTACTCTGTGTGTAGAGTATGAATGTAGGCCTACTCTGTGTGCAGAGTATGAATGTAGACCTACTCTGTGTGTAGGGGATGAAGTTTCCAATCCTCATCCTGTCCACCAGCTCTCTGAGCGACACGTCCTCCTCTGGACTCCAGCTGCTGCGTTTCAGACTCTGAGAGACAAACCTCTGGTAGGTCTGCACACACGTGAAGGCTGTCCTACCACTCTGACAGACAGACAGGCAGAGACAGACAGGTGGACAGAGAGACAGACAGGCAGAGACAGACAGACAGGGAGGGAGGGAGAGACAGTTATCATCAAAAAGACAACGCAATGAGCATTAACCAATTCTGTCATGTTTACTTGTGGGCTTTTATTTTGAAACTGCACCGGACATAGTGGGCTCTATCGCTGCAAAGGCAGTAATTTTGCGTTAGCGTACCGTTTTGCGCCCGAACAGCTAATTGTGGGCGTGTGCTTCACCTCAACTCTGAGCAAACCTCTGTTTATGATTCACAGGTGTGATCATGTCCGTCCCCCTTAAAAGCACAGCGTCACATATGTGACAGCCTGGCTTCCTCTGCTTTACTGAGACATAGAGATGCAGCTTCCTCTGCTTTACTGAGACATAGAGACGCAGCTTCCTCTGCTTTACTGAGACATAGAGATGCAGCTTCCTCTGCTTTACTGAGACATAGAGATGCAGCTTCCTCTGCTTTACTGAGACATAAAGGGGCAAAAGGGGAATTAGAGATAAGAAAGGCAGACTTGATACATGACAAGCAGGCCAATCATTTCCTAAAGCACAATGCTACAAATGACAGTGAAAATAATCCATCTGGGGGAATAGAAGGCAATTCTGGGCTGAGCCATCTCTGACTAGGCGTTCCCAGGCCAGCGTGGAGATATAATCTCTCCACCTAGCCCTTCGTCTGCCCCGTGGTCTGTCCCAGCTGGACGTGCCTGGAACACCTCCCTAGGGAGGCCACCAGGTGGCATCCTTACCAGATGCCCAAACCACCTCAACTGGCTCCTTTCTAGCTCTACTCAGAGGATGACTGTTCAGCAAGATTAGGACCACTGTTATGATTATCAGCACCAGTGGCTACTGCATTACATTACTGGCTTTCCTTGGGAAGCTAAGCAGGTCTGGCCTAGGATACTCCTTGGGTGGGAGACTGGTGCTGGAAGTGGTGTTGGAGGACCAGTAGGAGGTGCTCTTCCCCTCTGGTCCGAATGGTCTGATGAATAATCTGATCTGATGAATAATCTCCCCAATGCCCCAGGGCAGAGACAGGGACTCTGTCCTGTGAGTGAGCACCATCCTTCGGATGAGACGTTAAACCGAGGTCCTGACTCTCTGTGGTCATTAAAGATCCTATCGGCACTCTTCACAAGAGTAGGGGTGCCCTGAGGGGTGTAACCCCGGTGCCCTGAGGGGTGTAACCCCGGTGCCCTGAGGGGTGTAACCTCGGTGCCCTGAGGGGTGTAACCCCGGTGCCCTGGCTAAATTCCCAAACAGGCCTTCCTTCAATCATGGCCACCTAATCATCCCTCGCTACTTAACACATTCACTGCCGTCGACGAGTTAACTCGTCAAACAGAAACCAACCGTTGACTGCCGTCGACGAGTTAACTCGTCAAAAAAATAAAAATAAAAAATTGACGGTGGGACGTGGATCAAAGCCTCTTACATCTCCTATAAAAATATGGGAGCTATTGAATGTGTATAACCTATTTTACCGACCCATTAAGTGGCGACAGTGCTCTCCAGATTAGAGAAAGTCGAGTAAAAACAGCAGGAAAAAGCGTGAGGAAACCATTCTCATGAGAATGGTTTGGCGAAAACGCTTCCGCGCTGGGAGCTGGTGCACAACGGTGGGGGATTCCAAAAATAGACTCTGGGTGCAACACACTTTGAAACACGCAGCAGAAAGCCCAGAATCGCATGCAGCTTCATCCCAGCTCACAACCGAAACCCCAGAAACGAGCGAGCCCGATCCAGACTCGCCCGACGAGCGGCCGCCAGGCAGCAGAGACTCGCCTGTGACACACGCTGCAGAGCCACCAGAGACACACCCACGGAGGGAGGAGTTTGCGGGGTGCTGTTATATTGGAGGAAATTACTGTTCAGAACTATTGTTTAGATGTCTGATGTCTCACTGATGCCAAAAATAAATGGTTAAAGTGACTGTTCTGCCTGTTCTATCGAATTTCACAAAAATGCATTTATCTCAGCTTTCCTTCTCAGACGCTGAAACCATGCTGAATTCAACTGCTAATGCCTACATAACAGAACATGATAAAAACGAACTCTTTTAGACAGAGAAAGCACACATTCTATTAGTTCTTTTGAGATATTTTGTGTTCACAAAGTCCTAGCAGAAAATAATCCTCGGCTCTTGAAAGATGAGCCAGAATCCTCAAAAAAAACCATTGGCAGAAGCTACCTACTGTATTGGATAAACTGTTGGCAGTGAATGTGTTAATTGGCACATTCAGTCCTCAACTCTCCACCGTGATGCTGATGTGTGGTGAGCGTTCTGGCACAAACTGGCTGCCGGAAAAGCTGCCAGAAAGGCGCTATATAAATCCAATCAATTATTAATTATTATTATTATTTTTGAATCGTTTTCTGAAAATCTTGATTTTTAAAATTCCCATATACTACCCCCCCCCCCCGGGTCCCCTCACCCCCAGCTCCTCAGCCACAGCCTCCCAGTCTCTCTCCTGGTGTCTCCTGCTCAGCACCCCCAGCTCCTGCACTTCCTCTGGGCTCCAGGGGCTCTTGTTGATGGACGGGTGGAGGAAGTTCTGCCAGAAGCAGCGCAGGTCCTCCGCCTCCCGCGTGCCTTCAAACTGACAGAGGAACATCTCATTAAAGAGTAACTAGTACACCCCGCCTAGAGATGGAGAGAGAGGGAGGGAGGGAGAGAGAGAGAGAGAGAGAGAGAGAGAGAGAGAGAGAGAGAGAGAGAGACTTACGTCTATATTGGAGATTTTGGCCCAGTCATGATCTTCATATCGATCACCAATTAGCTCCTCCTCCGTCTTTCCTCTGACCAATCAGAGAGAGAGAGAGAGAGAAACACAGACAGGCATTAATATTAACCATGTGACACCCCTGACTGTATCAAAGATGGCTGACCCGTCTCCACAGCCTCCCACTGTGCAAAAGTGAAGCCAAAATATGGTTTCCGCGAGCGGCCATCTTGCTTGAGTGAGGTCATTTGGAGGGGGAGTAAGTACAGAGTCGGTAGAGTAGAGTAAAGTCACTTGAGCAAAATTTTTAAAGTACCGTAAATTCCGGACTATAAGCCGCGGCTTTTTTCCCGTTTTTTGGCCTTTTTTGGCCCCTGCGGCTTATATAACGGTGCGGCTTATCTATGGATTTTTTCAGAAAAAAAAAAAAAAAAAAAAACGGAATTCTCTCTTCTTTAGCACTCTTTCTAACTATAAATCCACTTCTGTTTTAATTTCCTCTCTTGCCCTCTTTTCACCACACTGTATGACACTGTATGACACTGTGTGCACTGTAAAAAAGAAACACAGGTGGTGTTGTGTTATGTTGTTTTGTTGAAATGTTAATAAATGGGAGCTTCCTCAAACAGCCATCTCTTTCCCGACAATCCCCTCTGTGCATGAACCCTTACATATGGTAATTAAACATTAAAACACAATAAAAAAATAAAAAAAATACCATTAAAACACCCGCGGCTTATAGTCCGGTGCGGCTTATATATGTAAAAAACAGTCAACTTTGCAGGTGCGGCTTATACACCGGTGCGGCTTATAGTCCGGAATTTACGGTATCTGACATTTACGATACTTAAAGTCGAGCTGAAATGAAAAATGATTTTTTCTTCTTCTCTATTTTAGATCACATCCCTGGTTATAGACAGCCAAAGCCCCTCCCCTTCCTGTCTGGCCCTATGTGCACCAGCGTCTTCAAAACATATGAATGGTGGTGAACGGAGAAAGACGATACTTTTTTGATCCCGTTTGAATTGTGCCACGAGGTACACTATGATGTTTGTCCATTTAAAATCACTTTGTTTGCAAGTCAAGAAAGTTGCAGTTTGTGGTAAAACTGTGGCACTATAAGTTATACATCAGAAAGACTACACACAACCAGTCCTCCCTGGGGTCAGTATGCACTTCACACTGTTGTATGTACATTAGATTGTGTTTGTATAGACTGTGACGGGCAGGTTTCACATTTGTCTGGTAAAAGACATTATTTTGCGCTGCAGACCGGTACTTGTTCTGCCCCCAAGTTGGGTGGGATCCATCGAGTGGGATCCATCCATCAACCATCATTCAAGCACCAGGATTGGCCGACGTCACACACACACACACACACACACACACACACACACACACACACACACACACACACACACGTACTTGAGCAGGTCGATGTCTCTCTCCAGACCCTCTATCTGCTGTCTCAGCAGCAGAGAGCAGCTCTCTGTCGGCTGCGCTGTAGACAGCTTCTGAGTCAGATAGTCAATTCTGACAGGCAGACAGACACAGCATTAGTGTTACAGTGCTCATCAATAACAACAGCAATAATAACAAATAATCATAAACATAATGATAAGATGAATAATACTACTACTATTAATACAACTCATAATAATAGAGCTCAACAGTGACCGCCCATTATTATTCCACAAGAAATCTCCCCATTAATTCTCTCCATAGACAGACACAGATTTTGAAAAATCCTCATATTAAAAGGTCCTTACACACCAGGAGCGTTTTCTTCATGCGATTAATAATATTTTCCAAACCTATATCAGTCAATGCAACCGTGCATACCAACGGCAAAGTTTTGCCGAGCGTTATTGCGGTGTTTATTTTTTCGAACCACGGTCAATTTTTCAGAAATTCGCTTCCGACGTGTACACATCTGTGGCTGTGATTGACAGGTGGGTCAAAACTCGCATCGCCATTTTGTGCCGTATATTCGCATCGCTCTTGATGTGTAAGGACCTTAAGAGTTTAAAGCTGGGAACCAAGCCAACCAGTCTTTCAGAGAATCACGAGTGACCATGAAACATTCTGACACCGCATAACAATAATAACAACAACAAAAACAACAACAGTAATAATAGTAATAGTACTTGGAGAGTTTGGGCTGGGTCAGTCTCTTCAGGTGGTCTCTGGATACAGAGTGGATCAGCAGAGTCTTCTGCCACGCCTCCCCTGCACAAAACACACACACACACACACACACACACACACAAATCACACAAGTCTCAGACAGTGTGTGTGTGTGTGGTTGTGCTCCGTGTGAAGCTTGTTATTTAAATAAAGTTCTTACATCTTTTAGTTTTCATTGGCTTGTCCTGACCGCTCGTCATCTTATTGTTTTTCTCCTTCGTCTCCTGATTGGCCGGTGGACCCTGAAGACAGAAACACAGTCCCTCATTGGTTGGTTGGAGAGTAGGAGGCGGGTCCAGATGGTAAAGTCTCCGCTCTGACACAGTTGTCATGGTGAAGGAGAACTGATGCTGCGTTCCATTATGACTCGGCGGTCACAAATTGCCAACTGCTACGAGGAAAAATCTAATAAAACTGAACATCAACTAGGTGTTTGTCGTGTAAAAAATACATGTCGGTTTAAAAAATAACCGGGACGTATTACCAATATTTCCAAGATATATTCAAAAGCACTCCCTAAATCCTAGCTGGCAGATTCCTGCTGTAAATTATAAGTTGAATGCGCTCATTGGCTTACATAGGTCTTGCCATTTGTGTCATGAGTGTGCACCCATACGTGTGCACATGCCAAATGCATGTAGCAGATACACCTGCCACCCGCCGCGCCGCGGAGGCACTTACCAGTGAGGTCAGTTTGTCTTTGAAGTAGGGTTGGAGGAAGCGGCCCAGGTACATTTTGATTGGCTCTTGGTAGGAGGAACGGCAGAGCCGTTCCCTGGCCGAGTCTGTGATTGGTCCAGACATCTGAGACAGCACCTCCCTCTACAGACAGACAGGTTGTGCAAACATGATTATTATTAGTAGTATCAACAGCAGAAGCATCATGTTGATGGTTGTGATTAGGATTATTAACCCATTGATACCTAAGAACACCTAGCATTAACACCTAGCATTAACACCTAGCATTAACACCTAGCATTAACAACTAGCATTAACACCTAGCATTAACAACTAGCATTAACACCTAGCATTAACAACTAGCATTAACACCTAGCATTAACACAAAGCATTAACAACTAGCATTAACACCTAGCATTAACACCTAGCATTAACAACTAGCATTAACACCTAGCATTAACAACTAGCATTAACACCTAGCATTAACAACTAGCATTAACACCTAGCATTAACACAAAGCATTAACAACTAGCATTAACACCTAGCATTAACACCTAGCATTAACAACTAGCATTAACACCTAGCATTAACACCTAGCATTAACACCTAGCATTAACACCTAGCATTAACAACTAGCACTCTGAACCTAAACAAGCTGTAAACCAGTAAACCTTCATATCTCAGGCTCTGTAGCACCTAGAAACATACCGTCGCTGTTGTGCCAGGACCTCGAATGTCCCTTTTTTCACTTTTTTACATAAATCAGTGCCATTGGTCACCCTTCACGTCTCTGTGTGGTTTTTAACAAATGCAACCAATGGAAAAGCATTAAAACGAGCTTGTGAGTTAACGCCATTCGCCCTCAAGAGCAAACAGTTTTTTTTTACTTCCTGAAAAGTTGCTGTTTTGGAGATTCGAGGTCCTGGAACGACAGCGACGATACAATATGTGTGTGTGTGTGTGTGTGTGTGTGTGTGTGTGTGTACCTGCTCTTTTTGGTTGTGTAGCAGCAGTGTGTGTGTGTGTGTGTGTTACCTGCTCTTTTTGGTTGTGTAGCAGCAGTGTGTGTGTGTGTGTGTGTGTGTGTGTGTGTGTGTGTGTGTGTGTGTTACCTGCTCTTTTTGGTTGTGTAGCAGCAGTGTCTCAAGGTGCTCCAGAGTCTCCTGAACAACCTGCTGATAGACCAGGTTCACCTGGAGGGATGAGTCTGCTGACTGAGAGGGGCCCAGGTCGCTCTACACGCGCACGCACACACACGCACGCACGCGCGCGCACGCGCGCGCACGCGCGCGCACGCACACACACACACACACACACACACACACACACACACACACACACACACACACACACACACACACACACACACACACACACACACGGTTAGTATGGTACCAGCTGATCTTGCCTTGACTCTACTCTTCCACCTGGAAGATTTGAATATTGGGGGGGGACACTGTTGGGGCACGCATCCCCCCAATATATATTATGATTACTGCCTTGCTGAAAACACTGCAGAGTACTGATTGGTCAGAGAGAATCGTCATCATTGGTCAGACCCTCCGAATCACAAGTCAGCATTTCCAGGTTTTGTCATAGGAATTCCTGTGGGAAGCCTCTGATTGGCTGGGCTGTTACGGAAGTCCGGCTCTCTGCGTGCATCGTTCAAAATGTACCGCCCCACGAGTTGTATCACACAAATAAGGAGGTCCATGATTGGTCAATTCATGTCTGTCAACACATTCTGTTTTGGTCTGAGGTGGCGGTCCTTAACTTGTCAAGAGTGGTGCTCCAGACGGCAGGTTACTGCCACACTACACACATGCTAATGCTAGCTAGTGCATTTCTGTCAGCAAAACTACACACATGCTAACGCTAGCTAGTGCATTTCTGTCAGCAGAACAGCCATCAGAAAGGCAGTAGGCAGTATGGATTATACTGGGCATGTATTGGAAAGATTTGGTAAGTCTGCTTTTTGCACAACACTGTATTGTAGAGGTGCTGACCAGCTGGTTACTGAGCTAACATTAGCTGCTGCTACGTGCTAACGTTACAGGCATTGTTACAGGTGATGAGTTTCAGTCAGAAAGACTGCTATTCACCTCCTGTGTGAAACAATGGCAGTTTGGTTTGGTTCAAAGTGAGCGAATGTGTTTCTAGCCTGCGTGATTAATCACAGGTAACGGGTCGGGGGGCGGGTCTTATATTGACGGGTCTGGGTGGGCACGGGTTTGCAAAATTGGACCCGTGCAGAACTCTGCCATGCGGTGGAACAGTGGCAAAAATGAAACACAACTGACTGGACAAAACAGAAGTGATACTAACCTCACCGGCACTGCTGTCGTCATCTAGCCAATACACACACACACACACACACACACACACACACACACACACACAGAGATATTAGACATATTAGACAGATATTAGATATTAGACATACATTACATACCAAATCATGTTATGATTAATCGAAATAATCGAAATAAAATTGCGATCTTGATTTATACCTACTGCCGATCTCATTTCTAAATGACATTGATTCTGCAGCATTTTCACTTGGGACATCAGCTGCAACAAAACAAGCGCTCCTACTTTCTCCTCAAGTTACATCAACAAATGACAACGCGGCGTTGCGTCAAGTGACGAAGTGAGCACTGAGCAGCGAGGAGACGGAGCACTGAGCAGCGAGGAGGCGGAGCACTGAGCAGCAGAGAGCGGGCAGTGAAGAGAAAGAGAGAAAATAAACCCTCTGAAGTGTGAGGGGGAAAGTTGTGTCAAAATAGTAGGCAAGTAAAAACAACAAAAGTGAATCCAGCAGACCCTGTGCGCCCCCCTGAGGTCGTAGCGGAAAACGGTTCACATTCCGCTGTGTGGACGTTTTTGGGGTTCAATTCAAACAAGATGACAAAAGTTGTCACATACTTTGCAAGATGTGCAACATACGGCTCCCATCAACACTGCAAAAGTGCAACATTTCAATTGGGCACAGGCTACATCTGACGATCGGTGACCTGTGTGTTACAATTTACTTTTCTTTTTTAATATCTTATTATAATTAGAGAAGTGTCCGTGTGCGTGCGAGTGAGCACAATTTTGTCGGGCCGCAGCTATGCCGCTTTACGTGTGATCGGGCTGAAACTTTCAGGGGTTGTAAAGAGCACCCATGCGGGTGACCTGACGGAGCCGGATTTTTTAATGAGATAATTAGGATGGTGTCATGACATCAGTGATGATGTCATCAGCGATGTCATCCTTCCTGGCTCAGGCTATATAAGTTCAGTGATGATGTCATCAGTGATGATGTCATCAGTGATGTCATCCGCGATGATGTATAACAATAATTGATTAAAAAAATAGTTTTTGTTTTGTTTTTCATATCAGGTAAATGAGTGCAATAAACACTGGAAAACAATTATGAGAGAGAATGGTGATCTCAATTCAGAGAAGGAAAATCGTGATTCTCATTTTATCCAGAATTGTGCAGCCCTAGTACACAGAGATACAGGTACCTAACAGACAGACAGACAGACAGAGAGACAGACAGACAGACAGACAGACAGACAGGTAGGTAGGTACCTGACTGGGATCCCAGCACTGTCTCCAAATCCTTGATCTCCCTCTGGATCCTCTCTCTCTGAGCCACCAGACCTGCTGCAGTCTACGCGCACACACACACACGCACGCACACACAAGTGTTAACACAACCCGGAAGAATTTGGCCCACCCCCGCGTATGAACATAAGGTGAATAGGAAGAGACTGTACAGGAAGCCGTTTCTAATATTCCTATCATGCTAATTTGTGCATTGTTCGTCCGAACGAAACTGATTTCTGGAAAGAGACATTGCTGTTGAGTTTTTCAAATGTATTTTTTGGTGCTTTGAGCACCACACTGAGTACCATCCAGTTCCATTGCATTAGAGAGAAGACCGAAAGCTCTACAGCAGATATCTCCAAAACTCAGGCAGGCTCAGTGGGGAGCAAACCTCACCTGATCCGGAGTTCATGTGTGAAAATAGCTTAACACAGAATAATCTAGATGGATAAATAGCACTACAGGTTTGAGGAAAAATAGCCTACGTATTTTAGAGTGAACTGTCCCTTTAAAGTAATGTCAGAAACTCCTGTACTTGTTTAATTGTTGTTATTGAGTCTATTTCTGCATTAACTGCACTTTATGGCTGTTAAAACTCGATGAACATTGACGTTACTGCTCGAGGCGGACAGCCATGGAGGCAGCCATTACTGTTTTGCCAGTGGCGTTCCTGATTGGCCGGCTACGATGTCAACTACGAGGTGGGTCGCTGATTGGCTAGAGCACATACAATGAAATTAAATATGAGATCACGTGACCGGCTGGTTTACCAGGCTAAATTCCCTCCAAAACACTGACTGAAGTTCATGAGATAGTTCTGAGATAGTTGTGATTTTTGGAACCCTAGTCCTATTTGTTACTTATCAATGATGATGTTAATTGGTAGATTCCTTTCTCAGCACAATCCATGCTGCTCCTCATACTAACTAGCTGCAGATAGTTGGCCACAGACCAATACAATGTCAGTGGGGTCACGCTCCTGTCTGTCTGTGTAAGCTCACTGAGGCTCAGTGAAACACACACAAAGTACACTTCACTGACCTGTCTGTCTGTGTAAGCTCACTGAGGCTCAGTGAAACACACATAAAGTACACTTCACTGACCTGTCTGTCTGTGTAAGCTCACTGAGGCTCAGTGAAATGTCCTGCACAGTACACACACAAAGTACACTTCACTGAGACTGAGGCAGCTTGCACAGACAGGAGTGAGACTCTGAGGCAGCTTGCACAGACAGGAGTGAGACTCTGAGGCAGCTTGCACAGACAGGAGTGTGAGCCCATTGAACTTGTATAGTTGCAAACCCACACAGTGGATAGTTGGGCTGTCCAAATTAATCGTTGAATCGATGCATGGCGATGTGGACGTGTGAATTGAATCGTTGACAGATGAATGGTTGAATTGTTTATGTTAACATTTCTGTTGAAATTCAGATTTTAAAAGCACTTTCTAAGTAAAAAAGGGACTTGATATTTACTGTATCTGACTGCTTGTATTCATTGATGGGGGAAATTAGCCATGTTGTGCAGTAATAATATAGAAAATTGAGGATTTGATACTTGGAGCTGCAATATTTTGAGCTGTATCGTGATTAGAGCCCGACCGATATATCGGTTCGCCGATATTATCGGCCGATCACCGATATATCGTATCGGCCGATATTGCCATTTTTTTTTTTTTAAGTTATAGACAGCATGTTGTGTATATTTGATATTTTTTCTTAACTATTTGTTCTATTTCTTGTGTTTTTGTATTTCTAGTTATTTATAATTATTAAATTCCCAGTTAAGTTTACTGTTTCATTGCATTGATGTCATTTTGGACAATAATGTAGGCGCTGATGACAGCGAGCCACTTGCGTTGTTTGAGGAGCTAGTGCAACGGTGGCGCTGCGCACGCGGCGACCCGGCTGAGGGCAGCAGATGGTCCTTTGGAATCTGTACATAATGCAACAAATATTTATGTATTGTATAATATTGAAGTGTGCCTTATTACTTTAAAACTAGTAATAATGTATCTCAATTCTGAAGTGTGCCTTTATTATTAATCTCAAACTAGTAATGATGTTGTAATTATCCACTACTGTCTGATGTGAACCAAAGTGCCCTTCTGGGACATGTATTAAACTGATTGATTGATTGATTGATAACGTTTATTAATAAGCTGTAAAATATCCTGCCTACATTACATATTTAATTCATGTCAACTCATATCTTTGTCAAGTGTTTGATATTTGAGGGATCATTGCAAAAAAATCGTGTAATATAATGTGTATATATAATGTAAGAATATGGAGGAATGGAGGAAAAGCACGCTGCCACGTGGCCCTCACAGAGGTCCATTCTAGGACTGGCTTGGACGCTATTGATCTCAAAACAACGCCTAGGACGACAAAAACGCTGTGGAGAGCACTGGGTGAGTCGTCAGATCATAATTAATGTGAGGAGAGGGCTGCAGGTTAAAAAAAACGAAATTCTCCTTTAAGGGCACCTGTTCGGAGGGAGGGGAACTCGTTGGAATAGCGTGATCCTCCCACGTGCTATGTCCTACCGGTGAAGCTTCCCCTGTCAGGTGAAAAGAAGCGGCTGGCTAACTGCCCATGTCTCGGAGGAAGCATGGAGCCAGTTTTCGGCTCTCCCCAGATCGTCAGAGGGTGGAGCAGCAACCAGGATAAATAAAAAAAATAGCACTAATGGGGGGTAAAAATTGGATAAGAAATCGAGGAAAAAAAGAAAAAAAAAAGAATATGGGCCGATATATCGATATCGGAATTTTTGTACTCCCTAATATCGGTATCGCCATCGGCCTCAGAAATCCAGTATTGGTCGGGCTCTAATCGTGATGCATCGTGGAATCGAATGGAATCGTTGACAGATTAATCGTAATTGAATGGAATGGTGAGGCCAGTGAAGATTCACAGCCCTAGTGGATAGACAGTGAAGTATTCATAGAACCAGCTCCCACATGCAATTATAACCCTTATGCATTTGTGTGTGTGTGTGTTACCTGGCCCAGCTCCTCTTGAGCATCATCATCATCATCTGAATCGTCATCTGACCAATAAGAGAGAAGTTGAGTTGTTAGAGCCATGCTGATTGGACAGAAACATGGTGAGACTGACAGGCAGAGAGAAAGACAGAGAGACAGACAGACAGGCAGACAAACAGGTACCTGTCTCACTGCTGAGCAGGCAGACAGACAGACAGACAGACAGGTACCTATCTCACTGCTGAGCACCAGCTGGTTGGCTGACAGACTCGCCTCCAGCTGCTCCACCTCTCGCTGGAGCCTGTCTCTCTCTGCTATGAGGGAGACAGACATAACTGCGCACACACACACACACACACACACACACACACACACACACACACACACACACACACACGAGTGAACAAGACAGCGTTGGGCCGGAGTAAAAAGAGGACAGCTATACTGAATCCAATCCAACATGTAATAGCATCTTACAGTATATCACCATATCCATAATGATATATTGCCCACTGACCTACAGTATATGAGGGATGAGCAGATCAGCATTTTTGAAAAGAAACGGCATCAATGGGTGGAAATGGCAAAGGGACCTATGGAGCCTGAGCTTGAGTGTTTCACTCTAGCCGGTTGTGCTGTTTATATTTTAACAACTGCGACAGTTCACACAATTTTAACACGACATGCATATTATACATCAAACTCTTGAGCTACTTCTGCTCTCACTCAGAATGTGATGTATAGTTTTTCAGATATTAACGTTTGTTTGGGGTGTGTTTTGTGTGTGTGTGTGTGTGTGTGTGTGTGTGTCAGAGATGCTCACAAGTCATTTTTTGCAAGTCCAAGTCAAGTCTCAAGTTTGAGGGCGAGTCTCAAATCAAGTCTCAACTTACTGTGTGAAGTACGACTCAAGTCCAAGTCCCCATCTCTGGCGTGTGCGTGTGTGTGTGTGTGTGTGTGTGTGTGTGTGTGTGTGTGTGTGTGTGTGTGTGTGTGTGTGTGTGTGTGAGACCTGCAGCAGCAGACGTAACTGTGGAGTTTGTCTGTTTGAAGTGAGGAGGAGGCTGACACTTTGTTCCTGTTGTTGTTTGTTCTGTTGTTGTGTCTCCGCGTGCAGCAGCACTTCTGTCTGTGTCTCGTGCATCAATCAACGTTGCGCTGTCGTTAACATATTACCCAGCACGCACCGCGGCACTTCCTGTTCGACTCGTAGACTCAGATCAAATCAATCATCTCTGTTGAGCAAAACAGCGTTGAGCCGAGCCGAAGCGCAGCTGCTTTCACCTGAGTTTACGTCTGTTTCCCCTCTGGCCGTCCAACCTACTGAGATGGTCAAACCCTGAGACAGACTGACGATGGGATTACCCACAACACACCGCGGCTGGAGCGGTCCGTGCTTGTTTTCGGTCCCCCCTCCTCTCTCGCTCTCGCTTGTTGGTTCCGCTGACATAATTCCACCCATAGATATAAAGATTCCGCCGATACTGATCACACAATCTGCTGGGAACCCATCATCGGTTAAATCGAAAGTCTGTCTCGAGAGATTAGTGATCACATGATTTATCAATACATCAGATCCATGACATGTCAGATCCCAGCAAACCAACCAAATGTGGGACAAAGAGTAGGCCTATGTTTGTCATCTTTTGTCTTGAACAGTCCAGTCCACAACCTCTAGTCTAGATAGTCTGGAATAGAAGACTAAAGACATCAGAACCCCAGAACAAGAGATAACTTTTTTCCTTAAAAATTAGACTCTCTCTCTCTCTCTCTCACACACACACACACACACACACTAACAGGATGTTTCCCTACTTTACCCTACTTTAAAGCCACAATAACAACATTTCACCAACTTCATCTTCTAGATTTTTAGGCATGTTGATTGATGACAAGCTATGCTGGAAACATCATATTAAAGAAGTTTCATCCAAAATGGCCAAAAATAGCCTACTGGTATTTTAAGTAAAATTCGCTATTGTTTGGACAAAAAAAATACTCAGATGTTGTATTATTCTATGATTTATCCTTATATTAATTATTGCAATATTATTTGGGCCAGCAGCCATCCTACCAAGCTGAATTGTATCTACCTCCTTCAAAAACGCTGTGTTCGAATCATTTCACATGCAACTTACTTAGCTCATTCGCAACCCCTCTTTAATGAATTATCGATACTTAGCATATATCAAGTAAACTTCCTCCACACAGCATAGTTTGTTTTTAATGCAAGTCATCATTTGCCTCCCCCTACATTCAATAACTTCTTCAGAAGAAACGAGGAAAATCACAGTTATAATACAAGATGTAAGAGACAACTTTCATTGCCTTGTTCTCGAACATCCATATTTCAATTTAGTCTTCAGTTCAGAGGAGCTAAAGTTTTCAATCAACTACCCCCCAACTTTTTTGATTTCACACCCAACCGGTTTAAAAAAGCTGTTAAACAGTATTTATTTCTCCATCAATGTGCCTAATCATGTATAATCATTTTTTTTATGTTTCCTTTCCCCCTTTCTCTCATTAATTCATTATACTTTTGTCCTTCTCCCCCTCCCCCTTTTAACTGTATAGGCTACTTTGCCTATTCAATTGTTTATATTGCTTTCTGTTTTGTTTTTGCTTGTTTTTTGTCTGTTTCTTGTTTTTAACTTTTTTCTTTTCTTCTTTTTTTGGGTTTCGTAACACTATATTGTATAATTTACTATAGTTTTTCAGGGAGACATTTTATAAGCCCCTTGGGGTTTCCCTGGTCTTCTTAGCACATGCATTTCATGACGTTGTGTATTTTATGGAAATCTTGTTCTTTACCCTTTTGTGCTAAAAAAAAAAAAAAAAAAAAGCTTATGATCCTCTGAAGATGTTACCAGTGAAGATCATTGTAACAGTGGAACAGTTAGGGGGCGTGTATTCCACCAACCAACATTTTGAGCACTTGAAGCGCTGGTGCTGAGCTGAAATAGTTTTTACAGACTGGCCACTAGGTGGTGTGTGTGTCTGGTGTCAGGGGCAACTCAGGCTGCTCCAGGAACTTGAGCACCATGAGTGAGTGAATGGGTTACGACGCTGCTGCAGCGCCACCCGGGAAGACATTTTGAGAATATTTGAATATTGGGCAGGACCGCAATATTATTTTATAGGCTATTATATTATATTATAAAACGGCTCTCTCAAATCAAGCAATCTGATTGGTTCACAGCCATTGTATAAATCCAGTAACCCACTCCAATAACCCATGGCCATGGGTTATTGAGTTGCCATGGCAACTCTCTTACTAAAAGGCTTTGGTTACCTCAAATGACAATGTAGAAAAAACAAATGGCGGAGACAGCTGTCAGATCCTTGTGAATCGATCTTCGCTTATAACTTTACTAATACTTCACAGAAAATTATGTTTTGTACAAGAATAGACGCGGGCTAATGTCTTCTTTGCAAAAAAAAGGCTGTTAACCCCGCATTTAACCCCGTAACGTTAGTTGGTGTCGTGCTTTGCAGAAAGCTCTCAGCTTCTCAGCAAGCGCTGAGAATGCAGCGCTGCGCTCGAGCTGCGTGTCGGGCTTTCCAGAAAGCTCTCAGCTTCTCAGCAAGCGCCAGGATTGGCCAATGTCAACTTCAGTCTCCAGAACGATCCAATCAAATCACCCGCACGTTCTTGCGGTCCCACCTTACAGTAGTGTTTCAACTGACTCTACCAGAATGCCATGCCAGTCGGACTTATAGTATTATTATTATTATATTATCATACTTGGAAATCGTTTTATAAAAGCAATATAGCACTCGAGCTGCGTGTGTTGTGGCATATATCCCGCTGCTCAGCAGTTATCCCACTCGGCCTGCGGCCTCGTGGGATAACAGCTGATCAGCGGGATATATTTGCCACAACACACTGGCTCTCATGCTATATTGCTTAATTATACTAGCAATCTTGCGCGCTCGATTCGCTCGCCTGCCCATCCAGCTCACTGAAGCCTCAGCCAGGAAGGATGACATCACTGATGACATCATCACTGATGTCATCACATCATCCTAATTACCCAATTAAAAATCCAGCTCCGTCAGGTCAACTGAAGAACAAATGTGGGAGTGTATGGTTAATAGTTTTACAGTTTTGCAGTCTTTGGACTTCATAATTTGTTATAGCTTAGAGTGTACAAAAGTTTTTCCTCACTTAGCACATATGCCTGATTTGTTCTGAATTTTCCAAGTTTGAAACTTTAGATAGTCGCTGTAGCGCCACCATCAGGACTATTGTCGCCAAATTCGTGTTGACGAAGTTTGGCATGGGACTAGACCTTTGTGCAAAGTTTGGTTTATTTCCATGCATGGGAAGTCCAACTTGCATTCATTCATTGCTTGTGTTGTATAAAGCTCAGATGTATGTGGCTTTGGATAAAAGTGTCTGCTAAGTGAAATTGTAACATTGTAGCTATATCAAATTAAATAAAGTAGAAAAAGCACTAAATTTAGCTATAGAACAGCTATACAGAAAACAAATGTGCAGTTACATTATGTGGAGGGTTATCTACGGAGGATTACTGTAACATTTAATTACACAGTAATACACACAATACAATTCCACAACATTTCCAAATCTTTCAAGCGTTTTACTAATTCCATTACTTTTCCAGGCCTGGAAAACGAGATTTTGAAATTCCAGGACTTTTTCAGGTTTTCCATTACCGTGGGAACCCTGGACTGAGGTGGATTCAGACCAGCGTGACGTTGCTACAGGGTGAAGATCCTGATCATGTGACACTTCGTTCCAGTTCTAGTTGTACCAGTAGCTCAGGTAGATCCAGGTTATTCTAGATTATAACAAGTTAGTATTAGGCTAGCACAAGTTAGTCCAGTTTATTGCCCAGGGTCACCAAGTTCTGCCTCCTCCTTCCTCTGATTGGCTGTCTTCTGTGAGCCTGGCTGCAGTTCCCTCCCAGTTCATTTCTGATTAGCTCGCGGGACATTACGGGGGCGGAGCCTCAGAGAAAGTTCCCATAATGCCTCCTCAGCCAGGTGGTCGCTGAAGTCATTAAAGAACGAGATGACGTCATTGTTACGCTGCAGAGAGTAACGACTGGAGAGACAGACAGGGAGAGAGAGAGACAGTTTGCCTTTGAAAAGTATGATTATGAAGACAGACAAGAGGAGCCATTTAACATGATGAAACATCACCTGTCTGTATCACACACAGGCAGCTAGCTGACTTGCTAGTGATAATAATAGTAATAATAATAATAATACTATAGGAGTTAACTGACGATTGCTGGTAGCTCTTCAGAGTGTCCAGGATGTTGAACTGCTGCCACCGCTTAGAGAAGTTGACCTTTGAACCCTGTGATGTCATCACCAGGTCACGGTTCCCCAGGTGGACAAAGGTCAGGTCCTGCAGGATCAGACCCCTGGAAAGATAGACAGGTTGGAGAGAGACACAGATGCTACAGGTATGGTACATGTATATAAGGAAAGGTGTTATAGTGTGTTCACACCAAACGAGGAGCATTACTCGCTCGAGTTCCACCGCAGAGTAAGATGTCATAAATGGCCAGATAGACGTGCCGGGTTAACAGCCAACAACAACATGGTTGTGTTAACACAACACAACAGCTACGAGGAGGAAGCTCTCTCTGCTCATAGCTGTTGTGTCAGTTAGCTCAGCAACTAGCGGCTGAGGTGAGGTTAGGGTTAGCCACACACATCTCACCACAAACACACAAAGTCAGTTAGAAGCAGCTGCACTGCTTAAAAAGTAATAAAATTACCTGCTTAAAAAGTAATAAAATTACCTTACTTAGAAATTGGTATCAAAAGTAATTAATTATATTACTCATTACGTTACCATATTACTTTTGATACCCCCCTGTTCTGAAAAAGGGAGGTACAACCTGTTTAGCCAGCTCCTTCTAGAACTGAATCCACTTTATTGGAACAATAAAACCCCTTTCAGACTGGCCAAAAATCCCACTAATATCCACAAACTAGTGGCATTTTCTTCAGTCTAAAAGTTTCCAAGCCGGGCCGTTTAGCCGCTAGAGCGATCCTGCAAGTGAGGTGGGTTTTTACCCATGATGTTCCGACCCTGCTTCTCTGCCTCCTGAGTTTCCACCTTTTTCTCCTCCAACGTGCATCAGTCATCAGTCAGGCTATTTACTTGTTTAAATGACATTAGTTTGAAGTTTCCATTTTGTTTTGGGTGGCCTGACACAGCGGCGTGATAGAAGGGAAAAGGGAGGGGGAAGAGACAGCCGGCAGCGGTGGAGAAACGTGCGATCTAAAAGTTTAAAAGGCGATGCTGCTGCTGCCCCCTCCTGCTTTCCTGGGTAATAAAAACACACTAGTGTGTACTAGTGGGACTTTGGATGTCAAAAAGGTGTAATTAACCTTACAGGAGGAGTCAACAATCAGCCAAACAGCATACTTTTCTCACATAGCCAGAAGTGAACTATCTCCACACTGACATTTGAAATTTCAGGCTAGCCCATTTTAATTCCAGGCGACTCCACTCGGGGTCGCGACCCCAAGGTTGGGAACCACTGAAAGGTATTGACCTACAGGTAGGGTATACAGGGAGGTTCCACTTCAGCCAAAGCTGTTCTGTAGGCTCTGAACGATGACGAGCTGTCAATCAAAGAGCTGTACTCCTCCAGCGCCTGAGAACACACACACACACACACACACACACACACACACACACACACACACACACACACCTTTTAATTATTTATTTACAGTATGTCCACATGGATACAAAGTACAAAGGATATAAACACTAATAATGCAATCAAATGCTGGGAGTTAGTCAGTTACATGAGTGCCTAACTTGTGACCACATCAAACTTCACATTACGCTTCCCCGCCATTGACGTCTCTGGATGGCAATAAGTGTTTTCACCGTCATGTGATGCAGACGACAGGAAGAGATGGAAACAGATGATGTGATGTGGAGCTCTAAACAGACTAAACAGATGATGTGATGTGGAGCTCTAAACAGATGATGTGATGTGGAGCTCTAAACAGATGATGTGATGTGGAGCTCTAAACAGACTAAACAGATGATGTGATGTGGAGCTCTAACAGATGATGTGATGTGGAGCTCTAAACAGACTAAACAGATGATGTGATGTGGAGCTCTAAACAGACTAAACAGATGATGTGATGTGGAGCTCTAACAGATG
>NC_139643.1:52722771-52727771 GCF_964638095.1 Poromitra crassiceps | reverse complement strand
ATGACTGAACGCACCCTGAGACACACACACACACACACACACACACACACACACACACACACACACGCGCATTACTCAATTTACCCTCAGGAATCAGGGACAGTGAGAGCCTACCTGCTATTCCTCCCATATATCCAGGGTCGGATTAATAGTACCATGGGCCCCCGGGGCTATTCATTTTCTAAGCTATTCATTTAGCCTTTTAGTCATAAAGATTATATCTTCCAGACTGAAATGTTATAACAGAAGTGGAGTATTGGCCAGAATT
Organism: Poromitra crassiceps; assembly: GCF_964638095.1. Taxonomy (NCBI): domain Eukaryota; kingdom Metazoa; phylum Chordata; class Actinopteri; order Beryciformes; family Melamphaidae; genus Poromitra; species Poromitra crassiceps. The sequence goes on along the minus strand of NC_139643.1, from coordinate 52,727,503 downwards.
ACATGAACATTTGGACACTTAGTTCAGGTGCACTGTCAGCCACCAGGGGGTGCTGCAGCACCCACCACACCCAGCTTCCCGCGCCCTTGCACCCGGACGTCTCCTATCTACTGCTGCACCACCCGGACCACCACCACCACCACCACCACCACCCGGACGTCTCCTACGTTCATGTTTTGTTGAAGTCTGTTGTTTTACCAGAAGGAGACGCTGTTGAAGTGCTGAGTGAACTCCGTCAGGTTCGGACTCTTCTCCTCATTCTGCTCCTTCGACCACATCAAGACCTCTGGCAGCTAGACAGGAGAGACAGACAGGTGAGAGACAGACAGGTGAGAGACAGACAGGAGAGACAGACAGGTGAGACAGACAGGTGAGAGACAGACAGGAGAGACAGACAGGTGAGAGACAGACAGGTGAGAGACAGACAGGAGAGACAGACAGGTGAGACAGACAGGTGAGAGACAGACAGGAGAGACAGACAGGTGAGAGACAGACAGGAGAGACAGACAGGTGAGAGACAGACAGGTGAGAGACAGACAGGTGAGAGACAGACAGGAGAGAGAGACAGGTGAGAGACAGACAGGAGAGAGACAGACAGGAGAGACAGACAGGTGAGAGACAGACAGGAGAGACAGACAGGTGAGAGACAGACAGGTGAGAGACAGACAGGAGAGACAGACAGGTGAGAGACAGACAGGAGAGACAGACAGGTGAGAGACAGACAGGTGAGAGACAGACAGGAGAGACAGACAGGTGAGAGACAGACAGGTGAGAGACAGACGGGTGAGAGACAGACAGGTGAGAGACAGACAGGAGAGAGACAGACAGGTAAGAGACAGACAGGAGAGACAGACAGGTGAGCGACAGACAGGTGAGAGACAGACAGGAGAGAGACAGACAGGAGAGAGACAGACAGGAGAGAGATAGACAGAAGAGAGACAGACAGGTAAGAGACAGACAGGTGAGAGACAGACAGGAGAGAGACAGACAGGTGAGAGACAGACAGGAGAGAGACAGACAGGTGAGAGACAGACAGGAGAGAGACAGACAGGTGAGAGACAGACAGGTGAGAGACAGACAGGTGAGAGACAGACAGGAGAGAGACAGACAGGTGAGAGACAGACAGGAGAGAGACAGACAGGTGAGAGACAGACAGGAGAGAGACAGACAGGTGAGAGAGACAGAGAGGTCTTACCTCTATCTTATAGAAAAGCTCTGAGTCCAGCAGAGTCAACTGCTCTGCTACATCCTGAGTTCTGAAGTCCAGAAGAGTTCCAGGCCTGAAGGAGAGAGGAGAGGAGACAAGTAGAGAGGAAAGGAGACAAGGAGATAAGAGAAGAACAAGGAGAGAGGATAGGAGACAAGGAGAGAGGAGAAGAGACAAGGAGAGAGGAGAGGAGACAAGGAGAGAGGAGAAGAGACAAGGAGAGAGGTGAAGAGACAAGGGGAGAGGAGAGGAGACAAGGAGAGAGGAGAGGAGACAAGGAGAGAGGAGAGGAGACAAGGAGATAAGAGAAGAACAAGGAGAGAGGAGAGGAGACAAGGAGAGAGGAGAAGAGACAAGGAGAGAGGAGAGGAGACAAGGAGAGAGAAGAGACAAGGAGAGAGGTGAAGAGACAAGGAGAGAGGAGAGGAGACAAGGAGAGAGGAGAAGAGACAAGGAGAGAGGTGAAGAGACAAGGGGAGAGGAGAGGAGACAAGGAGAGAGGAGAGGAGACAAGGAGAGAGGAGAGGAGACAAGGAGATAAGAGAAGAACAAGGAGAGAGGAGAGGAGACAAGGAGAGAGGAGAAGAGACAAGGAGAGAGGAGAGGAGACAAGGAGAGAGGAGAAGAGACAAGGAGAGAGGTGAAGAGACAAGGGGAGAGGAGAGGAGACAAGGAGAGAGGAGAGGAGACAAGGAGAGAGGAGAAGAGACAAGGAGAGAGGAGAGGAGACAAGGAGAGAGGAGAGGAGACAAGGAGAGAGGAGAAGAGACAAGGAGAGAGGAGAAGAGACAAGGAGAGAGGAGAGGAGACAAGGAGAGATGAGACAAGGAGAGAGGAGGAGAGACAAGGAGAGAGGAGAGGAGACAAGGAGAGAGGAGAAGAGACAAGGAGAGAGGAGAGGAGACAAGGAGAGAGGAGAAGAGACAAGGAGAGAGGAGAGGAGACAAGGAGAGAGGAGAAGAGACAAGGAGAGAGGAGACAAGGAGAGAGGAGAGGAGACATTGGTAAGGTGGGGAGGAGAAAGTGTTCCTCAGTGCTGCTCAGTCAGTCAGTCAAAATGGCTGATAAATATAAAAACAAATGACTGGTAAATAAATTGTATGAAATGCAGCACCGCACTCTATCGGGTTCCCAGCAGCGCAATCCACTATGCTTTTGATAAATAAATGTGATTTTTTTTTAAATCATGGTTTTCGAAAAATGCTTCAAAAGTCATCAAAGTGGTCCTCATTCATGAAGATTATCTTGCTGAACACAAAGTTTGCCTTTTCACAAACTTGTGTTAATTGCAGACATTATTTCAGGCATTTAATCGAATACAACAATCCCAATGAATTTGAGATGAAGAAACTGGAAGTGCTAACAAGTGCTAACAAGTGCTAACATCCAGCTCTTCCACACTCATTCCTGCGCTACTATATTCAGTCTATTTCATGAAGTCTGCAAATTCTCTGAATCTGAAAAGATTCTTATTGAGTAAGTTCGAGTCATGCGTGAGCCCTCCAGTGTAATGCTATGTTGCTTTATATCTCTTGTTCTAAGAAACTGATGAAGAGAGCTGGCTCTGCTGGGGAGCACTCTGGATGTTGCACAGGCTGCTCAAAAGAATGGATGACACGACACACCCCCTACACAACACGACACACCCCCTACACAACACGACACACCCCCTACACAACACGACACACCCTCTACACAACACGACACACCCCCTACACAACACGACACACCCCCTAACATACACCCTACACAACCTACTGAGTGTTTTTAGTCAGAGGCTCCGTCAGCTCCCATGCAGTAAAGACCATTACAGGAGGTCTTTCATGCCCACCGCAATAACCATAATAACTCCCATACATGCAGAGAGAGGAGACTCCTCCTTTCCCTCCCTCTCCCTCTCCCTCTCCCTCTCCCTCTCCCTCTCTCATCCCCTCACTACTTAAAGTCGACGTGAACCGGAACAGAATGCACTAGCGCGAGCATCGGAGACTGAAAACAAATTGAGAGGCGGACCATATAAGGTGTCGATATTTGATTTGACAATTCTGAGGACTGGCTTTGGCATTGGCCAATCCTGGCATGTTCCACCCCCAAATCGGGTGGGATTCAGCGTGTTGTCGTGCTACGCGAGTGGGATCCGCGGAGTACCAGGCAGCCAGGCTGCTTCGTGCGGAGCGAGCGGACAATCCGATCCATAGGTGCTGCCCGCCCGCCTGGAATCTCCGAGAGACGACCCCTGACAGCCAGGGAGGCTGTCAGGCTCGGAGGCGCGCGTCATTATCGTTATAAATGTAAATAATATTCCTGGAATGCGTGTTTTAACGAGCCAGTTACATTTCTTTGCATTCTTAGAGATTATAGTTTTTGTTTTTTGTTCATGTTTCTAACAATTGGCCAAGTTAGTAGTTAGTTTATGGGATAGGAATTCTGCCAGATGACAGGCACTAGGCGCCATTTTCTACTTCATTTGGAAGAGAAAATTATCCTGAAATGAAGATTTGATTGACAGCTGCATGTCATGAAATGATTGGTTGAAATGGGGAAGAAATTTGATAGTACTAGGTGACGTCAGCAAACTGCACATTACTGTTATGAATGCAATCTTGAAAAATGAACTTTTGATGTGAAAAAGTGTGAACAACTAAAGAAATTAGATCTTTGTGATTTTTTTGCATACATTATTAAATAGGTGCACTGCATACCCAGGTATTTGAACTAAAAGAAAAGAAAAGTAATTTTTGGGTTCAGCTCGACTTTAACTTAGGCAAATTGCACACTGTAGTACACTTTTTGTCCACATAGCACACGTGTACTTAGTATATAGTATAGTAATAGTAGTACTATAGTAATAATAGTATTATATTATATTATATAATACGATATAAGTGGACAGTTACTAGTAGTTGTATAAAATATGTATATATTGTTTCATAAGTAGGTATATATACTGTATTATATATTTATAGTATGTATATACTATATCTATATTTGTTTCACCGACACCTACCTGTGTGTTATGTTACTGTCATTGGTTACTGCTACTGTAACGCAAATAAAAAATAAAGTACTATCTATCTATCTATATCTATCTATCTATCTATCTATCTATCTATCTATCTATCTATCTATCTATCTTTCTATCTATCTATCTACCGTAAATTCCGGACTATAAGGCGCACCGGTCTATAAGCCGCACCTTCAAAGGTGACTATTTTTTTCTTCTATAAGCCGCACCGGTCTATAAGCCGCGGGTGTTTTGATGTTTAATTACCATATGTAAGGCTTCGTGCACAGAGGGGATTGTCGGGAAAGAGATGGCTGTTTGGGGAAGCTCCCATTTATTAACATTTCAACAAAACAAAAGTCAGGTCACTAATCCCCAGACAAAATCACACATTGTGAGATGCTTAAAAATCACCATCGGCGGGAGCTGCTGTGCAGCCAAGAACACAAGTGAAATTCGTTCTCTCGTGACCTGTGGTTCTCAACGTGATGGACGATTCACCTTTCTTGTTAACAGTCCTA
>NC_139643.1:52710271-52717771 GCF_964638095.1 Poromitra crassiceps | reverse complement strand
ACAATCTTGAAATCCCACATACTTATTATTATTATTATTGTGCTTGCTGACAAGCAAGGCACAATCTTGAAATCCCACATACTTAATATTATTATTATTCTTATATCTGCCAAAAAGTTAGCCGCGTAATAACTCCCTCAATTTTTGCGCCACATAGACATGCCAGACCTCAAAATGACCGCCTCATTGAGGACATGTATGCTATGACTTTGTTAAGGGTTTGTGAAAGCGGTTTGGCCGCAATTCGCCATTAAGCGCCATTTTTTTCCCCATTGACTTGCATGGGGTTTGGAAAAACCATACAAAATCTTGCAGTAAATTAGCTGTCATTCAGAAACCATAACAGCTAGAGCTACGAAACTTGGTAGGGAGGTGCACTGAGGGGTCTTTTACTATCCCCGAAAAAATTTCACCAATTGACCAGATGGTGGCGCTATAACAGCCCTCCTTACCTTTTGGTCCATAACTTTTGAACCGTAGGGTCAATCATCAAAATTATTTTTTCCCTGGATTCCTTGGGTCCTCCCGCATCTACTCATCTAGGCCACGCCCATTTCCGTATATCTAGATTTTCCGCCATTTTGCATTTTGTCCAAAACCGTTTTTTTGCCATTTCCCCTTGAAATTTTGTCCAATCTTCACCAAACCAACGCACACATCATGTTGGGAGTCTCCTGCACAACACTGATTTGGAAGTTAAAAAAAAAACACACCATTGCGATATAATCCACTTCCAATCTTCTGTGGGTGGGGCCTATTTCACAAAAATCGTCCGATGCTAACCAAACTTGGTACACGTGTGGAGGGATGTACTCTGAGCCTATATCAGAAGTATTTTGTCATTTCGCCTTTAGGGGGCGCTATAGCAGCATTCAGTGCCTGTCCCTTCTAAATGGTTTTATTTTGAAGGGCGGCAGGAAGTGCAGATTCATTCTCATTATGGCCAGCCTTCCTTCTTGTATGACACTTGACACTTGTCACTTGTCGCACGCACGCTATTATGTAGATATCAGACACACCTATACTTGTATCACAGTGGGTATATCACTCATGGTCTCCCTCTCATTTGCATACTGTATGTTTTCAGCAGCTCCAACTCTTCTCTGTTAAAAACCAAATGCTAAAAGTGTACTGGAAACAGGAATCCGGTGAGATTTGACCAGATAAATAGAGCTTAAGAGCAACTCTGAGCAGCAGCGTTGCATGTTGGGTAGAGCAGTGTTGCATCTTGGGTAGAGACAATGATATACACTTGTCGCCAACCATGGGAGGCCTGTCTGTTCTGTTACCTGCTGTGTTAATGTAGCATGGTAACATGTCCAGAAAACAATGAATGAACAAAATGAACTGAACCCATGGGTAAGTGTCACCACTTTGTGGTTGTTCATTTTATACAGCCAGCTGGGTTTGAAAACAGAATGGAAGAGATAGCCTAGTGTGAATAGCCTAGTGTGAATGGAGGCTGTTAGCCACAACAACTGTGCCTTATAGGCTAACCTCAGCCAGCCAAAACAAACACCTTGTCCCCCTGGCGTTAGGACACACTGTTCATCAATGTTTGGGACTAGTTGCAACAAGCTAATTGAGCTAATGCTAGCGTTAGGCCAGCGTTTCTCAACTGGTGGGTAGCGTCGCGGGGCCGTTTTGATTGGGTCGCGGACTTTTACAGTACAGTACTTTTTTTTTTTTTTTTTTTTTTTTTATTCAGATTATTGAAACTGGATTAGCCTGACCAGTTTCACTTGTTTAACAAGCTGAAGCATATGCTCTGCCTGTAATTCAAGAGAAGTCTGCCTTTTCATTTCATATTTAATTTTAGTTCAATTCAGATGATTGAAACTGGATTAGCATGGCCCCAGTTTAATTAAAAGTTATGACCAGTTTAACTAAAAAGCATATAGCCTGCCTGTGATTCAAGAAAAGTCTGCCTTTTATTTCATATTTCATACAGTTCAAATAAGACTTTCTGACCATGACCAGTTTGACTTGTTTAAATTTAAAAACATATAGGCCTGTAATTCAAGTCTGCCTTATTTCAATTGGTTTTTAGCCGTAGTTGCACTTCTGTTGCACTTTTTTGTTCATTTGACAGTGCATGAAGGCATTGTGTATTAAATAAATGCGCTATTTTTTGTGCAATAAATTTGAGTGGTTTAAAAAAAAATCTGAAATTTGGGTCGCGACTTCATGACAAGGAAAATAGTGGGTCCTGAGGCTACACCAGTTGAGAACCACTGCGTTAGGCGTTAGTTAGCATGCTACCCAAGCAGCTTCTCTGGCTGACTGGACACATGACAACCGATCAGCAACTCTGTAACAAAACTAAAAGGGTAACATTACTTTGGTGACCAGGGACTATTATCAGTACATTTGACTTCTTACACTAACATAATGGAACATAGCCTACATTAGTTACTGGCTGATTAGATGCAGCCATTGATAGCTTTTCACTTGTGTGTTTGCAGCTCTGGTAAGCCTGCTAGTTTTGTAAACAGTTGTTGTCGCAACCATAAACATGAATGACACTACAAGGAATACTACTTCTCTGGAGGTTATCATGTCCTATTTTCCTTGAGACAGTTGGAGACATTTACAATACATGGTAATTATTGATGCTGTAGTTTGCAGGTAATGTAGTTTTAGATTGCAGAGATTGGGCTAGCCTTTTGTGTCTCTCTAGTAGGCTACAACCAGTCTGACTTCCCCACCTACCAAGTACTTCTACTCCAAAGTCCTTTTACTCACATAGGCACCCCCATAACTACTTAGTCCCCCTAGGTCCATGGGCAGGGACTTTGGAAGCCAGGCGGTGCATGGCGAGGACAGCAAGCACAATTACATTTTCGTTAGGAAATGTAGACCATCTAGTTATTATTATAGTTGCTATCCACTTTTTGTCCGACTAACAACGCCCCCAATTTTTGCGCCACATAGACATGCCACATCTCAAAATGACCGGCTTATTGAGGACATGTATGCTATGACTTTGTTAAGGGTTTGTGAAAGCGGTTTGGCCGCAATTCGCCATTAAGCGCCATTTTTTTCCCCATTGACTTGCATGGGGTTTGGAAAAATCTTGCAAAATCTTGCAGTAAATTAGGTGTAATTCAGAAACCATAACAGCTAGAGCTACGAAACTTGGTAGGGAGGTGCACTGAGGGGTCTTTTACTATCCCCGAAAAAATTGCACCAATTGACCATATGGTGGCGCTATAACAGCCCTCCTTACCTTTTGGTCCATAACTTTTGAACCGTAGGGTTTATCATCAAAATTCTTTTTTCCCTGGATTCCTTGGGTCCTCCCGCATCTACTCAACTAGGCCACGCCCATTTGCGTCTGACTAGATTTTCCGCCATTTTGCATTTTGTCCAAAACAGTTTTTTTGCGATTTCTCCTTGAAAGTTTGTCCAATCTTCACCAAACCAACGCACACATCATGTGGGGACTGTCCTGCACAACACTGATTTGGAAGTTTTAAAAAAAAACGCACCGTTGCGATATAATCCACTTCCAACTTTCTGTGGGTGGGGCCTATTTCACAAAGATCGTCCGATGCTAACCAAACTTGGTACAGGTGTGGAGGGATGTACTCTGAGCCTATATCAGAAGTATTTTGTCATTTAGCCTTTAGGGGGCGCTATAGCAGCATTCAGTGCCTGTCCCTTCTAAATGGTTTTATTTTGAAGGGCGGCAGGAAGTGCAGATTCATTCTCATTATGGCCAGCCTTCCTTCTTGTATGACACTTGACACTTGTCGCACGCACGCTATTATACAGACAACAGACACACCTATGCTTGTATCTCAGTGGGTATATCACTCATGGTCTCCCTCTCATTTGCATACTGTATGTTTTCAGCAGCTCCAACTCTTCTCTGTTAAAAACCAAATGCTAAAAGTGTACTGGAAACAGGAATCCGGTGAGATTTGACCAGATTAATAGAGCTAAAGAGCAGCTCTGAGCAGCAGCGTTGCATGTTGGGTAGAGCAGTGTTGCATCTTGGGTAGAGACAATGATATACACTTGTCGCCAACCATGGGAGGCCTGTCTGTTCTGTGACCTGCTGTGTTAATGTAGCATGGTAACATGTCCAGAAAACAATGAATGAACAAAATGAACTGAACCCATGGGTAAGTGTCACCACTTTGTGGTTGTTCATTTTATACAGCCAGCTGGGTTTGAAAACATAATGGAAGAGATAGCCTAGTGTGAATAGCCTAGTGTGAATGGAGGCTGTTAGCCACAACAACTGTGCCTTATAGGCTAACCTCAGCCAGCCAAAACAAACACCTTGTCCCCCTGGCGTTAGGACACACTGTTCATCAATGTTTGGGACTAGTTGCAACAAGCTAATTGAGCTAATGCTAGCGTTAGGCCAGCGTTTCTCAACTGGTGGGTAGCGTCGCGGGGCCGTTTTGATTGGGTCGCGGACTTTTACAGTACAGTACTTTTTTTTTTTTTTTTTTTTTTTTTTTTTTAATTCAGATTATTGAAACTGGATTAGCCTGACCAGTGAAGCATATGCTCTGCCTGTAATTCAAGAGAAGTCTGCCTTTTCATTTCATATTTAATTTTAGTTCAATTCAGATGATTGAAACTGGATTAGCATGGCCCCAGTTTTATTAAAAGTTATGACCAGTTTAACTAAAAAGCATATAGCCTGCCTGTGATTCAAGAAAAGTCTGCCTTTTATTTCATATTTCATACAGTTCAAATAAGACTTTCTGACCATGACCAGTTTGACTTGTTTAAATTTAAAAACATATAGGCCTGTAATTCAAGTCTGCCTTATTTCAATTGGTTTTTAGCCGTAGTTGCACTTCTGTTGCACTTTTTTGTTCATTTGACAGTGCATGAAGGCATTGTGTATTAAATAAATGCGCTATTTTTTGTGCAATAAATTTGAGTGGTTTAAAAAATAATCTGAAATTTGGGTCGCGACTTCATGACAAGGAAAATAGTGGGTCCTGAGGCTACACCAGTTGAGAACCACTGCGTTAGGCGTTAGTTAGCATGCTACCCAAGCAGCTTCTCTGGCTGACTGGACACATGACAACCGATCAGCAACTCTGTAACAAAACTAAAAGGGTAACATTACTTTGGTGACCAGGGACTATTATCAGTACATTTGACTTCTTACACTAACATAATGGAACATAGCCTACATTAGTTACTGGCTGATTAGATGCAGCCATTGATAGCTTTTCACTTGTGTGTTTGCAGCTCTGGTAAGCCTGCTAGTTTTGTAAACAGTTGTTGTCGCAACCATAAACATGAATGACACTACAAGGAATACTACTTCTCTGGAGGTTATCATGTCCTATTTTCCTTGAGACAGTTGGAGACATTTACAATACATGGTAATTATTGATGCTGTAGTTTGCAGGTAATGTAGTTTTAGATTGCAGAGATTGGGCTAGCCTTTTGTGTCTCTCTAGTAGGCTACAACCAGTCTGACTTCCCCACCTACCAAGTACTTCTACTCCAAAGTCCTTTTACTCACATAGGCACCCCCATAACTACTTAGTCCCCCTAGGTCCATGGGCAGGGATTTTGGAAGCCAGGCGGTGCATGGCGAGGACAGCAAGCACAATTACATTTTCGTTAGGAAATGTAGACCATCTAGTTTTATTTGTTTTACTCTGAGTTTTAACTGGTTTTACTACGATGAGTTTTAACTGGTTTTAGTGTTTTATTGTGTGTGTTTTTTATCTTTCCAGTTTTGCCAGTTTTTACCAGTCTACTCAGTCGCTTTTAATCGTGTCCAACAGTGTGGCTATTCGCTAACAGCTAGCTAGCTGGGCTATCAGGAGCTCCCGATAGCATCACTCAACCAGTGTTTTTATAGAGCCACGAAATCTCTGATCATCCAGAGCCTGGAACCCTCTAGTCCTGAGAAGAGCCTGCCTCGGTCTGTAGCGGGGCTGGTGTTCAGCCCGGGTCTGCAGCCTGAGGTGGTGCTCATCAGACATATTCTCAAGGGTTAGCCGGGAAGGCCGGTTAGCGCTTCCAGCTACCTGCTAACAGACTGAAGCCACTCGCTAGCTTAGCAACATCTTGCTAGCCAGCATCAGGCGCTTCCAGACTTCAAAAGACGAGCATCGGGCACTTCCAGTGCATTTGGGGCGTAACTGTGGTGGGAATATAAGTGGGGAGAAGAGGACAAGTGGCACATCGTCTCCAGAGTCTCCACCCTGGGAATCGAGTGTACAAGATTCCTAGTAAAATGGTAAATGGTAAATGGACTGTATTTATATAGTGCTTTTATCCAAAGTGCTTTACAATGTGCCTACATTCACCCATTCACACACCGAGGGTGGCCAGCTGCCACGCAGGGTGCTGGCACAGCCATCGGGAGCAATTCGGGCTTCAGTGTCTTGCCCAAGGACACTGCGACATGCGGACTGGAGGAGCCGGAGATCGAACCACCGACCTTCTGATTAGTGGACGACCCGCTCTACCTCCTGAGCCACAGCCGCCCCTAAAATAAAATGAAATAAAACGTTGTGCCCCACCCAGCTTGCTGTACCTCTGCCTTCATGGTGACTCTGTTGAGGATCTTCTGCTGGTTGGTCAGTAGCACCTCCTCCTCCTCCTCCTCATGTCCCTCCTCTTCCTGTGCCTCCTGCTGGTGGCGGGGGGAACTGCGGCAGACAGTGTGAAGGCAGACAGGCAGGCCAATCAGTTAAGTCTGTTCTGACCCTTGCTTAAGCACATTTTGGGAGAGCAGTGGCCACACCTTCTGCAGGCAATTACCCCGTGACCAATCACAGTCCAACTGGGATATTCTACATGTGGCTCCGCCCCAATCCAACCATAAGTGGTCAATGCCAGTTACCACATGACACATATATAAATGACCTGATTATCAATTGAACCATGCAGGTGTGTGTACAGGTGTGTGTACAGTCACAGGTGTGTGTACAGGTTTGTGTACAGTCACAGGTGTGTGTACAGGTGTGTGTACAGGTGTACAGGTACAGTCATTCTTTAGTGGATCTTTAGTAGTAGGGATCCTAAGCGCAGTTGACTAAATGATACCCAGGTGATTGGAGATGGTGGCAATTGAGGACACTAGCTGTGTTGTAAGAAGCTGCTTTTTGGGTCAGTGGTTGAGGTTAGGTTTAGGAAAGTAGTGGTTATGTTAGGGTTAGGGTAAAGGCTGAAATATACTAATGACTAATGATGAAGTTAGCCCAAGGAGAGGATGTAGTGCATACTGTATACTTGGTGTTATGAAAGAGCATTATTAGAGCTGGGTGTGGTTCCGTTTAGAATAGGAGTAGGTGGTAGTTGCGAGCATAGAGTGGTGAGAGGGAAAGACTGACGTCACACAAAGGGGTGGAGTGTTTTTTGATTAAGCCCAATAGGTTGCACCTGGACAGCAGTGGGGCTCGGTGGCGTTGCGAGCACACTGCGACGAGCGAGGACGCTAAAGGCGGATTCTAGAAACCAACAGAGACTCTTTTTCCAACCACCCACACGGACCACACGGGTTCT
>NC_139643.1:52682771-52700271 GCF_964638095.1 Poromitra crassiceps | reverse complement strand
CTTCCTGCTTCCGTTGAGTCAGACTACATTTACACTGATTAGAAATCCTGTTTTTGTTGTTGTCCTTCTGGAGAAATGAAGCCTCCACACTGGTTATTAAGCCTCCACACTGGTTAACTTTATTAAGCCTCCACACTGGTTAACTTTATTAAGCCTCCACACTGGTTATTAAGCCTCCACACTGGTTATTAAGCCTCCACACTGGTTATTAAGCCTCCACACTGGTTATTAAGCCTCCACACTGGTTAACTTTAGCCTGAAATATGTGAGAAAAGAGCTAACCACATGTGTCACATAATTGCAGGAATTGAGGCCACCTCAAACCACTTCCACTCAATTATTTTCACAAGTGTTCAAATGAACACTGACATACTGACATACTGTACCCATCACTCATTATTATTGCATATACTGTATGCTGTGTGTGTGTGTGTGTGTGTGTGTGTGTGTGTGTGTGTGTGTGTGTGTGTGTGTGTGTGTGTGTGTGTGTGTACCTGTCTGTCTGGTTCAGGGTCTCGTCTCATTGGTGCTACAATGGCGATCCTGCAGGGGGAGGGGCCTGATGATGATTGACGCTTCTTAGGGGGGAGGGCGGGGGCACTGGAGGGGGAGGGGTTAGAGAAATACAGTGAACATTATATTTCCTAAAAATAAACACACACATACACACTGTTACACAACCTCACATCACTTCTCTGTCTGTGTGTGTGTGTGTGTGTGTGTGTGTGTGTGTGTGTGTGTGTGTGTGTGTGTGTGTGTGTGTGTGTGTGTGTGTGTGTGTCTCTGTCTGTCTCTCTCTCTGTGTCTCTGTCTCTCTCTCTGTCTCAATTCAATTCAAATTGCTTTATTGTAGGGATGGCATGAGACCACTTTTTCATGTCTGATACCAATGCCGATACCACAACCTTGAGTATGATACCGATACCAATCCGATCCGATCTTTTCCCCTCGCTTATACAACTAAGCTAATGAATGTATCTGGATGCACTTTGCTTAACGCAGCCATCTAGACATCATGTTCAAACTGAATGACTCAAGCAACAAGTCAAGATCATTTTAAAAATAAACTAAAGAGTACAGACCCACAGAATAAAGAGACATAACGTTGGCATATAGAGAGATGTAGCAGAGTTTTATGTGATTTTATTGAAATATTTGTTCGTATGGAATGTCTGGTATGCAAGGAATGCAGTTTGTGACAGTGAATGATGTACATATACATTACCATATACATGGTAATGTATATGTACATTCAAACATAAAAAAAGCTTCCTCACCTGGAATAATCCAAGTCTCTAATCTGCTGACAGCTGTCTATTTGAGCTAATGATGAGTTTTCACACCTGAGCGGACATGTTTCTTACCTGGGTCTGTCTGTCTGCTGGGTGGGCGGGGTCAGGGTGGCATGCTGGGGGAGGGGCTTAGGGGGCTTGGGAGGAGCAGAGAGCTCCTGCTGCTCCTCTTTCCTCTCCACCTTCCTCCACTCCTCATCCACTGTAGGAGATACAGGGTTTGGGGGGGTCAGCGGGGTCAGCGGGTTCGGGGAGGTCAGGGGTTTCGGGGAGCTCGGGGAGGTCAGGGGTTTCGGGGAGCTCGGGGAGGTCAGGGGTTTCGGGGAGCTCGGGGAGGTCAGGGAGGTCCGGGTTCGGCCTGATGTCTGTTGGCCTTCACACCCTCCAGGTTGTTCACACCCTCCAGGTTGACTCACATCAGGCTGTGATTGGACAGGAGAACAGGGGGTGGAGCCATCTTGTCTCTCGGCAGCCAATCTAACCAGCTCCTGACAGACAGAAACACACAGCAGCTCATCACATCACAATGTGCTCCACATGATGTTACTTTCAATACATGTATGGAGATTTTTCACTATCTTTATTCAAGAGAATAAGGTCAGGGTTTGGTCTGTCAATTGATTGATTGCATGATTGATTGATTTCATCCCTGCTCTCTGCTTGTGCTCAAACTCTGCGAGCACAGAGGAGAAATCCAAGAGCAGAAGTTTTATAAGCGCACAGAAGCAGTTTGACAGTTCAATAAATCATCATCTCTAATTGATATAAATGAATAAAGTGACAGAAACATCTCAATATACAACAGGAGAGCACAGAGTCCTATAGGCAGTGGTGTCCAAATTATTTTGGAGTATCTGTACTTTATTCGAGTATTCATATTTCTGACAACTTTGACTTTGACTCCACTACATTTCCTCAATAAAAAGTATACTTTTACTTTTTATCCAGTACATTTCCTCGATGCATCTTCGTTACTCCATAACTACTACTACAAATCATGTGTAGCCTGCAAGCCAGCAAAGTGACTGTATGGTCTAACTCTCATTCAGGAAAACTACTTCTGGACAATCAGCATTTTCATCACAGCAGCAGGTCAATGGAACTCAATTCCCAAACAAATCAGAGAATGCGTCAGTATTTTGAAATCAACACTCAAATCATGGCTCAAGTCAAATCAATTATGTGACCACTGATCTGATCAATTGAAGCTACAGTATTGTAGCTTGTGTTTTATGTCATGTACTGTCTGTAAACTGTGCTAATAGTCTCGTTTATAACTGTTTGTATTGTATTGCTGTATTATTGTATTGTATTGTCTATTGCACTTTGCTGTTTTTCTTCTTGCCCAGGGAACACAGATGCAAATGATCTATAGCTAAATTCTGGCCCAACGGTTGTTGTGCATCATGGCTCCTGTCAAATCAACTAATAAACTAGACAACTAAACTACGTTTTCTCAATCAGTGCTCCCAGCTTGCAAGTTACGTTAATCATGATCCACAGATTCCACACTCCATTCCAGTAGGTGGCAGTAATGCACTATATAGTCTGACTGCATTGAAGCAGGCTGCTGGTATAAGCTCTGCCATTGGCCGACTATTTCAGTCGGCAAGCAGAAGAAAATCCCTTTCCGCTCCCTGCAAGCTCCGAACAGCTCCGACTGACCGCCTGCGACCATTTATGGATTTCCTTTCCACTCCCTGCGTGTCGAATCTGTTGCTCTTTAATGTCTCCACCAGGGGCGGTTTTAGCATCAGAGCTTTGGGTGGGCTCACTGAACTGTGATGGACCACTGAACCCCTAGGGGGGTCCGGGGGCATGCCCCCCCCGGAAGAAAATTTTGTACAGTTTCAAGTAAAAATGGATCAAACTGGCGCACTTTGAGATCAAAATGAAGAGACTAGATCTATGAAGAACTACACACATCAATATCTTCTTTACCGTTCTGTGGTTTTACAGCGATGAAAAAATAATTGTTTCCCTATATATACTATATATATTCTGCATACAGGTTACTATATGGTAGAATTATGCTTGCATAAATAATACCAAAATCACTTCAGGGGAGTTTCAAGTAAAGTAACATTTTGCTTTGTAGGCAAAACAAAAGTAAAATTAAATCAAAAGGGAACTTCCTAACTTATTGGCTGGAATAATATTCCAACAAGATAATGAATGAATGAATGAATGAAAGCTTTATTTCGGACTTTCACAAAAAAGAAGAAATAGTAATATACACAAGTGGTATCAATGTTACAAAATATATATATTTATAAGTGAAAAAGAAAAATAATAATATACTGTAAGCACTAAAGCAGGAGTTTGCAGTCAACTAGTTGAAATTAATATGGGTTAGGGTTTGTTTAGCCTACGAAACAACGTTATGCGCTAATTTGCATATCAATATGCGCTAATTAAGTAACTACTAACGACTCTGACTGCTCAATGCTCACCTCACAGTTTCATTGATCATGAGTGGGGAGAACGATTGTGTGGACTGTGGAGGACCACTTCGCTGCTGTACTGTGTGTGACCTGTGTGAAGTGATGTGGGATTAGGCAGATAGATGGAGGAGGGAGCGCCTGCGCAGCCGCGGTTCTAGAAACTTTTCGGGTGGGCTGAACCCCCCTAAATTTTTGTCTCAGCCCACCCTAAGAACATAGAGGGAGGGGGGAAACACGCACACAGCGCATTGAGTGTAGTCAGAAACTGCTACTAATGACCACCATGGATTTGGAGAGGAAAAAAAATAAAAAAATAAAAAATAAAAAAATTGCCTCTATTTTTTTGGGTGGGCTGAGACTATTTTTGGTCTCAGCCCAAAAAGGTCTAGAACCGCCCCTGGTCTCCACCGCTGTGAAACAACAACAACAGCGCTAGCTCGTTGCTACACGCTGAAAATGGCAAGATTTGGATTGTGCTATAAAGCAGGCCTGCTTGATACATGAATGCTCGAGTCCAAGTCCGAGTCAATTCCAAGTGGAGTCACGAGTCCTGAAACAAAGGTCAGCCTCACCTTGACCCCGTCCAGCACGGCCTTGATCACGTTGGTGACGGTCTCAGTGGCTTTCTTGTCGTCGCGGGCAACGCCCTGCAGCATCAGCTCATCCGCCCAGCGAATCAGCTGAGCCAGAGAGTGATAGAGACGGGAGAGACAGGAAGAGACTGTCTTACTGCAGAGAGAGGAAGGGGGGGTTAGCATGCAGGTTGGAGTAAGATAAGTAACGACCAATCAAAATCCACCCCTCTGGACTGTGGACTAGCCCTCGCGGACTTCAGTCTGCACACACCGTGACACGTTCAATGTCATCACATCAGGTCTGCCAGAGTGAGACAGGTTACCGTCACTTAAAGGGAGATGCCCACTTTTCGGGAGTTTAGCTGATTTGCCATATCCTCCATACATAACCAAGATACAGTGTCTTCACCGTCACTCTCTGTGCAGTACACAGTGAGCTACAGTCATCCAGTTAGTTAGTATTGCCATAGAATGGAGGCAAATGGCACAGTCGTTCAAAATCACCAAAAACACACATCTAACAGCGCCAAAAAGCTCCTTGTGCTTCAGGTACTCACCACACGATGAAATATTAATCCATAGTTACGTGAAACGTAATTTTCAGAGTAAATCCCCACACCGACTTACTTCCTTGTTTGCCTGTAAAGAGCTCCTCTGCTGTACACAGTGCATGCGTTGTACTGTATGCCGCGCATGCCTGGCGGCCATGTTTACAAAGTAGTTCAGGCTATCTATTTACCTTAAAAAAGATCATATCTCCGCATTTTGGATTAATATTAATATTAGACATGTATCCTAATAACATCTCGGCTTGTGGACCCCAGGAAGAATAGCTGCTGCAATGCTGTAGCTAATGGTGTAGCTAATGGTGATCCTAATGAAGTTCAACTTAAAGTCTGCTTGCGGCCCCGCCCCCTTGTGGACTGGATGAGTAGTGGATTTGGAGCCCTCAGCACTCACAGACTTACCAGGAACGCGCCTGCAAAGTCCACGAGTCGGCGAGTGTGGAGAAGTGTGGACATTTGGATCGGGCCTCAGTAAGTAAGGTAAGTAGGATCAAAGGCCACTACCTGTTGTGGAGGCGTGGCTCCAGCTGGACCAGAGTCTGGACCGCCTCCAGGACTTGACCCGAAGCCTTGCCCAGCAGACCGCCCACCGCAGACTGGTCCAAATCCAGTCTGTCCACTCCCAGTCTGTCCACCAGGGCTTTGAAATACTGCAGAGAGAAGACCACTGCTCTCTCCTGCTCTGCTAACACACACACTGACTGGACACACACATGCACGCACGCACGCGCGCGCACACACACACACACACACACACACACACACACACACACACACACACACACACACACACACACACACTAATTATCACAATTTCAAGCTTAGTAACACGAGTGTCAGAGAGACTCCTAATAAATAAATGAGAAACAGGAAGTGGAGAGAGTCAGACAGACTTCTTGATTGTGCAGACTAAGCAGCAGACAGGAAGCTCGTAGGTCTCCATGTTGCGTCACGGTGGATCAGACAACTGAACCGGCTCCACTCAACCCAATGCTCCACCCGGTTGATGGAGAGTTCACAAATCAGTGGCCCCAAAAATACCCTTTTAGGCTGAGCTGAGAGAATCCTAAATAAATCAATACATTTGACAGCCCTCTCTCTCAACTTTCCACCTTGACAAATTTGTCAAATCAACGGTTTGCGAGTGCGCGCGCGCGTGCGTCTATGTCTGTGTGTACCTTGCATCGCAGTGTGTGTGTGTCTGTGTGTACCTTGCGTCGCAGTGTGTGTGTGTCTGTGTGTATCTTGCGTCGCAGTGTGTGTGTGTCTGTGTGTACCTTGCGTCGCAGTGTGTGTGTGTCTGTGTGTACCTTGCGTCGCAGTGTGTGTGTGTCTGTGTGTACCTTGCGTCGCAGTGTGTGTGTGTCTGTGTGTACCTTGCGTCGCAGTGTGTGTGTGTGTCTGTGTGTACCTTGCGTCGCAGTGTGTGTGTGTCTGTGTGTACCTTGCGTCTCAGTGTGTGTGTGTCTGTGTGTACCTTGCGTCGCAGTGTGTGTGTGTCTGTGTGTACCTTGCGTCGCAGTGTGTGTGTGTGTGTCTGTGTGTACCTTGCGTCGCAGTGTGTGTGTGTTGAGCTGCAGCTCAGCTGGTTTGGCTCTCTGCATGGACTGGGTGCGTCTGACGAGCTCTCCGGAGAAGCGTCTGATCCTGGGAGGGTGGAGCTTATCCTTCAACCTCATGGTGAGAGAAGAGAACTGCGAGCGCTGGGCGTCTGCAGGAGGAGACAGATGCTGATTGTGTACAGATGTTTCTCATTTCGTTCAGCCACTTTGCAGTGCTGCAGTACTGCTGCACTGCTGTGGCAACAGTAATAATCATTTAGTTTATATAGATGCTGACAATATGAGTACACAGAAAACAAAATAACAACGAGCAACAGCCAACAGAAACAGATACAAATAACAATTAACACATCAATCAGGGATATATGGAAACAGAGAGGAGGGAGGGAGAGTGTGGGAGGAGTCTATGGAGGGACCAGGAAGTGATGCTGATGAGGAGGGAGTTGCAATAGTCCAGGCGGGAGGACATGAGGGTGTGGATGAGGGATTGAGCAGCAGGTGGGCAGAGGCAGTGTCTGATTTGAGCTACTGTATATTGTGGAGTTGGAAGTATGCGGTCTTGATGATGGAGAGGGTGGATGAAACCAAGGATGAAACCAAGGTTGCGAGCCAGTGGATTTGGTGCCGATGAGAAGAAGTTCCGTCTTGTCACTGTTTGAGAAAGTTGGTTTTTATTGTAGATATGCAGGTTTCGATGTGGGTGAAGAGGGGGGGGGGGGGGGGGGGGTTCTGAATGGATTTTGAGCTGATGTAGATCAGATCTGGGTATCGTCAGCGTAGCAATGGAAGGATGATGTGACCAAGGGGTCTTTGGAGGAGGATGGAATGACACACTGTGTCAAAGGCTGCGCTGAGATCTAGGAGTATCAGGAGGTTGAGGGCACCTGAGTCTGCAGAGGTGAGACTTTGACCAAGGCAAGTTTCGGTGCTGTGAAATGGATGGAAGCCGGACTGAAGGGGTTCATAGAGGTTGTTGGACTGGAGATGGGAGTGGAGTTGGGTTCATAGAGGTTGTTGGACTGGAGATGAGGTTGGCTGGGTCGAGAGTGGGCTTTTTAAGAATGGGGGTGACAACGGCAAGTTTGTAGACAGAGGGAACGTGACCGTGGGATAGTGACTGATTGAAGAGGGTGGTGAGGTGGGGGATGGTGACAGGGAGGCAGGCCTTGGTCAGAGTGGTGGGGAGGAGGTCCAGGGAGCAGGTGGTTGTCTTGGGGAGGAGGTCCAGGGAGCAGGTGGTTGTCTTGGGGAGGAGGTCCAGGGAGCAGGTGGTTGTCTTGGGGAGGGGGTCCAGGGAGCAGGTGGTTGTCTTGGAGGCGGTGATGGTGTCAGTGAGAGAAGGGGTGGGGGGGGTGATCAGGCGGGAGGAGTAGTTTATTGACAGTAGAGAAGAGGGTGCAGGTGTTCCTGTTGGTGCTGTTGATGAGGGTGGAGAAGTGGGCGGATTTGGCAGCTTGGAGTGTGTCACGGTAAGAGATGTGTTGTTTGTAAGCTGTAAGGTTTAGAGATGTAACTGTAATTACGGGGGGTTAGCCTGATTGAGTGAATAGAAGTCAGAGGGTTGTTGCCAGGTTGCAGTGAGGAGGAGCAGATCAATGTTATTGGTTGCGTTTCCCTTCAAGGGATACACACACAAATGCTGCATCAGGTATCAATGGGTTAAGAAGGTGTTAAGAATGCCCCAGACCCTTCTTACAAAACCTTCTTAACGAAAGATCATCTTAGCGCTAAGAAGCTTTTGGGAAACGCAGCCTTCTTAACGGAAGATAATTTTAGGCTAAGAAGCAATCGGGAAACGCGTTGGCTTCTTACGGGAGCCTTAAGAAGGGTCAAAGAAGCTTCTTAGCGCTAAGAAGCTTTTGGGAAACGCAGCCTTCGTAACGAAAGATCACCTCAGGCTAAGAAGCAATTGGGAAACGCGTTTGCTTCTTAAGGAGAGAGAGATGGATGGATGGAGGAGCAGGAGGTTATTGAGATTAGCAGAGCGGTGCGGGATGTTGACGGGGGAGCGAGAGTTAGTCCAGAATGAGGGGATGTTTGTGTCTTCAGGGTAGTGTAGAGTCTGGTTTCCATTGTGTCAGTAGTGGTGTCGGCGGAGAATACCGGCTTTGCTGGCAGCAGCAGTGGTGAGATAGTTGTTGTTGAGTGTGTGAAGCTGGTCAACAGGTAGGTAGGTGAGTCGGGGGAGGGTTAGTGGAAGTTGGAGAGTAGGTGAGTCGGGGGAGGGTTAGTGGAAGTTGCAGAGTAGGTGGAAAAATTGAAGAGTAAAGTGTTAGGAGCAGGAGTGTGAGTCATGATGAGACATGAGTACAGATGACAGTCATCTGTGGAGTATATTGACGGTGGCTAGTAGCTGATTGATAGTCAGTGAGTTGTGTGGGAGTAGCATGGTGACTAGTAGCTGACTAGACCAGAGCAGTGAAACCCAGCCCTTAGACACCCAGCTGTAAAGTGGTCAAACTAAATGAGTAACAACTGTATCAGTTTACTTAGTTTTACGTTTACAAGAGACAGACAGACAGACAGACAGACAGACATGCAGACAGACAGACAGACAGACAGACAGACACACAGACAGGCAGGCAGACAGAGAGACAGACAGACAGACAGACATGTTTGTTTTGAGCCTGTGGTTCTAACAGTAACAGTTATTAACAGTTATCCAACAACCAGACAGCAGAAGAACTGAACTTACCTGTCTTGCTCTCAGGCCTAGCGGACATGTCTCCAGCCGGCAGATAGAAAGGTTCCACAGCTGATGTCTCTGTGTGTTTGTCTCTCTGTGTGTTTGTCTCTCTCTGTTTCACTGCTCTCTATTCTAGTCCATAACCGCTCTCTTTCACTTCCTTCCTCCCTCTCTGACTTCCTCTCTCTGACTTCTGCTCTCTCTCTCTCGCTCTCTCTCTCTCTCTCAACTTTGCTTTATTGGCACTAACAGTTTAAATACTTCTCTCTCTGTCTCTCTCTCCTCATGTTAAATACTGCTCTCTCTGTCTCTCTCTCCTCATGTTAAATACTGCTCTCTCTTGTCTCTCTCTCCTCATGTTAAATACTGCTCTCTCTGTCTCTCTCTCCTCATGTTAAATACTGCTCTCTCTCTCTCTGTCTCTCTCTCCTCATGTTAAATACTGCTCTCTCTGTCTCTCTCTCCTCATGTTAAATACTGCTCTCTCTGTCTCTCTCTCCTCATGTTAAATACTGCTCTCTCTGTCTCTCTCTCCTCATGTTAAATACTGCTCTCTCTCTCTCTCTCCTCATGTTAAATACTGCTCTCTCTGTCTCTCTCTCCTCATGTTAAATACTGCTCTCTCTGTCTCTCTCTCTCCTCATGTTAAATACTGCTCTCTCTCTCTCTCTCCTCATGTTAAATACTGCTCTCTCTCT
Organism: Poromitra crassiceps; assembly: GCF_964638095.1. Classification (NCBI taxonomy): domain Eukaryota; kingdom Metazoa; phylum Chordata; class Actinopteri; order Beryciformes; family Melamphaidae; genus Poromitra; species Poromitra crassiceps. The sequence continues at coordinate 52,690,448 of NC_139643.1, read as the reverse complement.
CTCTCTCTCTCTCTCCTCATGTTAAATACTGCTCTCTCTGTCTCTCTCTCCTCATGTTAAATACTGCTCTCTCTGTCTCTCTCTCCTCATGTTAAATACTGCTCTCTCTCTCTCCTCATGTTAAATACTGCTCTCTCTGTCTCTCTCCTCATGTTAAATACTGCTCTCTCTCTCTCTCTCCTCACGTTAAATACTGCTCTCTCTCTCTCTCTCTACTCATGTTAAATACTGCTCTCTCTCTCTCTCTCCTCATGTTAAATACTGCTCTCTCTCTCTCTCTCTCTCTCCTCATGTTAAATACTGCTCTCTCTCTCTCTCTCTCTCCTCATGTTAAATACTGCTCTCTCTGTCTCTCTCTCCTCATGTTAAATACTGCTCTCTCTGTCTCTCTCTCCTCATGTTAAATACTGCTCTCTCTGTCTCTCTCTCCTCATGTTAAATACTGCTCTCTCTGTCTCTCTCTCCTCATGTTAAATACTGCTCTCTCTGTCTCTCTCCTCATGTTAAATACTGCTCTCTCTCCTCATGTTAAATACTGCTCTCTCTCTCTCTCTCTCCTCATGTTAAATACTGCTCTCTCTGTCTCTCTCTCCTCATGTTAAATACTGCTCTCTCTGTCTCTCTCTCTCCTCATGTTAAATACTGCTCTCTCTCTCTCTCTCTCCTCATGTTAAATACTGCTCTCTCTCTCTCTCTCTCTCTCTCTCTCCTCATGTTAAATACTGCTCTCTCTCTCTCTCTCTCTCCTCATGTTAAATACTGCTCTCTCTGTCTCTCTCTCCTCATGTTGCTGATGCTGACAGTGATGATCAGGTGATGAAGCTGGTGAGTGCAGTCTGAGGTCCTGCAGCGCCCCCCGTCAGCAGTCTGAGGTCCTGCAGCGCCCCCCGTCAGCGTAAGCAAACAACAGCATGTGCATCCGGCTCACCTGGTCACACGCATTCCACTAGTCCTTCACGCGGGTGGGCGACGCGGGTTCGAATCCGACCCGAGGTCGTTTGCCGCATGTCATCCCCTCTCTCTCTCTCTCTCTCTCTCTCTCTCCCCACCCTTCCTGTCTGCCTACTGTCCTATCTAATAAAGGCAAAAATGCCCCCCCCCCAAAAAAAGGGGAAAAAAGAGAAGAAGCGGTTTGATTCAGTTTGAGCCCATGACTTCAGAATAGAGAGCCGCAGGGATGACGTATTTTTGTAGGCAGAATGCGGAAGTCCCGAACTTCCTGGTTCTACACTGTTTCTGTCTATGGGATTTTTGAATGGGTTTTTGCCGTGATGCTTCAAATACGGTCTCTGGGCAACGCAAGATTAATCAAACGCGAACCAGAGTTCCGTCGGATAATCTTCACACATGAGGACCACTTTCATGAGTTTTGTAGCGTAAATGCGAGCCCTAGAAGTAAAATGCTCGAGCTAAGCTAATCCAGAACTACACACTGTCGCATAGGCTTCCACGTCACGTCAGCACTCAACCTGGACTGTTGTTGATGTGTGCACTGATTACCCTGGGCTGAACGGGGCTGAACCAGGTGAGGGAAAGAGAATTTCCGTGTTCGCCCTTTGAAGTGGTGACGTTATTGACGTATATATCCCCATCGACTCAAAAGTGTAGTCTCATTTAGCCGTTTGCTAGCTAGCCGTCCTTTTAACGGCAAGTAAAAGCTTCAAAACTCGTAAAAGTGGTCCTCGTGTGTGAAGATGATATTACTAAACACTGGTTCGCGTTTGATTAAGCCAGCGTTGCCCAGAGAGCTTATTAGAAGCATCGCGCCAAAAACCCATTCAAAACTCCCATAGGCGAAAACTGTGAAGAACCAGGGCTGTTAGCATCGATGATTTCCGGACTCGTTACTGCGGCTCTCTATGTCACCGCCCTATTGATAGTATTCTGTTACATCACCACACGGCCATCTTGGTAGAAAAATAACAGGTGATTGTGATCAATTAACAGGTGATTACAATCAAGTGACCCAGCCAATGAGCTGTGTGTATTGTAGCGCCATATTGCCTGATGCATGCTTGTGACATCATGGGAATACTATGAATAGACTCTGGATTGTTGACTGGATTGTTTCTGCCATCTTTCTAATTGTTTCCAACAATGCCCACTTGCCCCTTTTATACTAAAATAGATAGATTCCTAGGCTCGGCTAATTCCTAGCAGCTTGACCGGTGTGTGGGCTAACCTGCTCTTATGACATCACTGACGATGTCACAACTTCGCATCTTATGACATGACTGGTGACATCATCAGTGACTTATGGCATCATCACAATGTCACCCATGACATCATCAGTGGGACAAAATTTGAAACAAACATTGCCCACATCCTCCTTTTCTTATATAGATTTAATGTTTAAATGCATTCATGTCTGACGCTTGGAACAAAAGAAAAACACACAACATGTGTGCTAACGTCTCAGGTCTGAATGATAATGAAGAGAATGAATGAATGTCAGTGAGTGCTGAGCTGAGTCAGTTAGTGAATATATCACATGAGTACTGAGCTGAGTCAGTTAGTGAATACATCACATGAGTACTGAGCTGAGTCAGTTAGTGAATATATCACATGAGTACTGAGCTGAGTCAGTTAGTGAATATATCACATGAGTACTGAGCTGAGTCAGTTAGTGAATATATCACATGAGTACTGAGCTGAGTCAGTTAGTGAATACATCACATGAGTACTGAGCTGAGTCAGTTAGTGAATATATCACATGAGTACTGAGCTGAGTCAGTTAGTGAATATATCACATGAGTACTGAGCTGAGTCAGTTAGTGAATATATCACATGAGTACTGAGCTGAGTCAGTTAGTGAATACATCACATGAGTGCTGAGCTGAGTCAGTTAGTGAATATATCACATGAGTACTGAGCTGAGTCAGTTAGTGAATATATCACATGAGTACTGAGCTGAGTCAGTTAGTGAATATATCACATGAGTACTGAGCTGAGTCAGTTAGTGAATATATCACATGAGTACTGAGCTGAGTCAGTTAGTGAATATATCACATGAGTACTGAGCTGAGTCAGTTAGTGAATACATCACATGAGTACTGAGCTGAGTCAGTTAGTGAATATATCACATGAGTACTGAGCTGAGTCAGTTAGTGAATATATCACATGAGTACTGAGCTGAGTCAGTTAGTGAATACATCAAATGTGGGAGTCTTTCAGAAACAATTGAAGCTTGTTTACAGTCACACAAACTTTATTCATGTCAACACATCTCATGATACTACAATACAAAACATGGCTGCAAGAACACACGCGTGCACACACACACACACACACACACACACACACACACATCTAGGCCACTGTTGCTCTCTGCATATAATTTAGATTTCATTTCTTATATTTCACATATTCTGTAAACATTATACATAATATTATGTACAGTACCATGACAAAGTCTTAGGCACCCAAGAGTATATATATATATATATATATATATATATATATATATATATATATATATATATATATATAACATATACACACACACACACAGTATATATAGATTGTGCCTTTTGTCTGCATTAGTGTGTCAGTAGACGCTATTACTATTTATTGTACATTTTTGATATTAAGAAACTTTTCATTTATTTTGAAAGCACCTTGGCTTTACTTTGTCTTTTACATGTGCCTAAGATATTTGCACAGTACTGTATATTGATACCATAGTGTACTATCCACAATCACAGGTGATTTGATTTGATTTTATTAGGTGGGGGGTGGGGGACTGGGACTGGGCTGCGTTCAACAAGCTGCTGGATCAATCACAGGTGGGGGGTGGGGGACTGGGACTGGATCACAGGTGGGGGGTGGGGGACTGGGACTGGATCACAGGTGGGGGGTGGGGGACTGGGACTGGATCACAGGTGGGGGTGGGGGACTGGGACTGGATCACAGGTGGGGGGTGGGGGACTGGGACTGGATCACAGGTGGGGGGTGGGGGACTGGGACTGGATCACAGGTGGGGGGTGGGGGACTGGGACTGGGCTGCGTTCAACAAGCTGCTGGAGAACTCGTTTGCAACAATTCATCAGTTAACAAGCCTGGTAAAACAATCCTGATCAAGTGACCTCACATTCTGTGGCACTACTTGCCTTGACAGACAACTCCTTCAGCCAATCAGCGTAGCCAAATCCAGTCCTTCAGCCAATCAACGTCACCAAATCCAGTCATTCAGCCAATCAACGTAGCCAAATCCAGTCCTTCAGCCAATCAGCGTCGCATGGAGTCCAATCCAAATCCACTTGGAAGAATGGCGAAGACGTCTTTTCTGCCGAGAAACTCGGCTGGTGCATTTAAATGTTATTGCATCTATTTCTGCAATTATCTGATTACTTTACTACTGTAACATATAACGTTACCACTCGTTGCTTCGGGAGCCGCTGTTACTGTTTTGCCAGCGGCGTCCCTGATTGGCCGGTTATGTTGTCAACTATGAAGCAGGTCCCTGATTGGCCCGTGGACTTTGTCATTTCTGAACATCACTGGGGGCGGGGAAAGGGATGTTTTTGGATTGCGGCTCTTGCAAAGATATGTTTTGTCAACGTGTCTGGGCAAGGTCTCTCTCCCTGCTGACACAGGAACTGCTTGTGATGCTAGCTAACATCAGTGAACAGAACGCGGTGCTGAACGCAGCTCAGGCTACAGACTAACACTACAGAAGCAGTACAACATCAACAGCATACACAGATACAACAGATAGATAGCATGTATAGTGCCAGTTTACATCCACACAGCCTGTTTTCAGATACACGTAGGCTATGTCACTTTAAAGGCAGGTCTAGTTGATGCTTAATAAACATTAAGTAACCATTACTTAACAGTCTTGACCATAAGCTATAACCTTAACCTCAGTGACTCAACCCAAACACCATACCTTAGTTCAGAGGGAGGCGGGCCTCCCCAGGGGAACTCCAAACAGTAAAATATTACATTAGTTATCAAAAGGAGATCACATAGAATAGCCAAAATCTTTGTGATTTGGTTAAAGAGATAGTTCAGAGATACAGTAGTTTGGGGGGATTTGACTGTTTTTCCCACTTTCCCAGAGTCAGAAACAAAGAAATGGCTTCAGACAGACCGTTTCTTTAACAGTCTGAAGCTATCTTGTCTCAATTGTTGAGATCAAATAATTTTTGGGATGAAATAACATAATCCTGATCCTATAGGCAACCAGGAGTTAAGAGAAACTACGATAAGCAAGCAAGAGGGAGCGCTCTGTCTGACGGGAGGCCCACAGCCTCAGACTTTGACATGAACACCATTAGTAGCTTACTAGACACATGAGTCAAAGTCATGAATGTAACCTTATTGTAAAGTGTTCCCTATAAAGCAAAGTGAAGTGTTCCTATTGTTATTTCATCACCTTTCCTTCCTCAGACTCTCTGTGCCCATTGGTTTCAATGAGGGAAGCTAACAATGCTAACTTTCTTAACAAGGTGGGGGGTAAAAGTCTAAAAGTCACAATTTCAGAGTTTCCCTCTAACAGGAACTGCAGCAAATAAACAAGTCAATAAATAACAAACAAACAAACAAAATAAATAAATAAATAAATACATAAATAAATAAGTTAATAAAAATAGAAATGATATGTAAACTTTACTGTACACTGTAAACATTTCCTTAAATGTAACATTTCAGCATAAAACAGAAGTTTCTCCTCTGAAGAAAACTACAAACTTAAAGATTATGCAGACTGTTGGCCTGTTGTCGTCATGGTGACACAGTGGTAGGTTGTTGTCCTGGTGACAGTGGCAGGTTGTTGTCCTGGTGACAGTGGCAGGTTGTTGTCATGGCGACCGTGGCAGGGAGTGTTGCTTGTTGTGGGTCTGAGCTCAGGCCAGAGGAGTGGGAGGTCTTCACCTCTACACCACCTCTGATAAGAACATCAAGTCTAATATGTGAGACAGGCAGGAGGAGGGTGAGACAGTGGAGAGCTGTCATGGAGGTACTGCAGGTGGTGGAGTGCTCTGCCAACTGCAATCAAACGGCTGTAGCAGGTGCATTTTTCAAAGGGGTCCCTTGACCCTTGACCTCTCACCTCAAGATATCTGAATGAAAATGGGTTCAATGGGTTCAATACCCACGAGTCTCCCTTTACAGATAAGACATTACAGAGATTTTTCATAGCCTGCCCTGAATAGCATTAGGCTAATAGCTTGTTGATTGATTTTTGTCTGTTGTTGCTCATCCCAGTTTGTCTCAACAGATGTGTTATGCATGAACGCACATACTTGTGATGAGTAACGGGGGAGAAAATGGGTATTTTGCCGAGGATTTTGTATGTGGATGGATTATTATTTTGCCGTATGCCCAAATTCACATGCTCTGTTAATGAAATAAAACATATATAGGTAGTTACTCATCTCAGTCTGGTGTGTTGATCAAAGTAGTGATTAAAAGGTTGGGTGGGCCCAGATTAAAAGGTTGGGTGGGCCCAGATTAGAAGGTTGGGCGGGCCCAGATTAAAAGGTTGGATGGGCCCAGATTAGAAGGTTGGGTGGGCCCTATTATACAGTCTATGGGCCGGCCCAGATTTTCACATTTCAAAGCGGGGAGCGGTTTTGGAACCCCTGGTCTAGTGATTATTATTAATAATGTTACTATTGCTATTAAAGCTGTAGTGCATAACTTTTGTCTCCCCCTTCTGGTAGTGAGAGTACGTGAAACTAAACAAAACTGTAAACAGGTAAAATCCAACACATCTTCTTCATAGCAGCCATGTTGTTTGCACATGAGCATTTAAACGCTCATGAACACACCGAGGAAGAACCACTTCCCAACTCGGGAAATGGGAGCATCCGAGGAGCACGTGAATGCAGCGTTTTGTCAAAAGCTCCAACTTGGTACTGTTTTGGCTGTAAAATGGTGGATATATTAAATTGTAAAATGGTGGATATATTAAATTGTAAAATGGTGGATATATTAAACTGTTTTGATTGTCACACAACCCCATGAAATGAGATGTTTCACTATCAGAATTTGATCGATTCAGTCTGATAACTTTTGGAATGTCTAGAAGAGCCGCGCACAACTGAATTATTTATCCACATTCCAGTTAGCAGAGGGCTAACAGGAAGTTAGCAGAGGGCTAACAGGAAGTTAGCAGAGGGCTAACCGGAAGTTAGCTGGCTGGGCCGGGTGGAAGTCACTGGTGAGTATGCTCCAGGCCAGCGTGAGAATGTCTCCACAGACAGCAGACTGAAAACTCTGGTCTACAAACTGCAGAATACAGAGAGAGTGATGTGGAGTTGATAGGGTTAATCAGCACTGTGGGAACTCAGTTGGCTTGAATGTAACGGACGTTCATTTAGATGTAAAAGTTACGTACTAGAGCTTTAATATTATTATTATTGTGGTGAAGGTTTCACAGTTCAGAACAACACAAAGTTCAGCTCCTCTGCAGGGCGAGAGAGAGAGAGAGAGAGTGTGTGTGCGTGCGATTATGTGTGTTTGTGTGTGTGTGTGCGTCCGTCCGTCCGTGCGTGCATGTATCTCTGTGCGTGTGTGCGTGTGTGTGTGTGCGTTAACCCTCAATAGAAGACTGTGGGCTCTCTCCGTGGGCGGGGCTGCCTTTGTTGGGCCGGCTGGGAAACGACAGAACAACACGAAGAAGAAAAAGAAGAAGAGAAAGAAGAAAACAAAAGAATCAACATAAAGATC
>NC_139643.1:52657771-52672771 GCF_964638095.1 Poromitra crassiceps | reverse complement strand
AGGCGGCACTCTGTTGGGCCTGGAGGGGATGGAGGGAGCACCGGGGTCTGGTGACACTGCGGGGCGAGAGGGAGGGCCGGGAGCCGAACGACCGCCTGGCCGGGGGGGGCCGGGCGGGGCGCGACGCTGGGGGGTCGGACTGGACATGGGAGACCTGGAGAGAGAGAGAGAGAGAGAGAGAGAGAGAGAGAGAGAGAGAGAGAGAGAGAGAGAGAGAGAGAGAGAGAGAGAGACGGAGGATGTTAGCAGAGGATGGTCGGACAGGCAGGGCCATCAGAGCTGACGAGACCCAGGTCGACAAAGTGCACCTGAGGAGAAGAAAGAGAAGAGGAGGGCCAGTACGGAGCAGACAGAGGTGGAACTACAGTAGGTTTGGCAGCTAATAGTATTCTGCCTACAGTATGCAGCTGGGACAACTCCCAGATTCAGATTCATTCACTGTATGTACCAGGAGTTTAGGCATGGACAAATACTTTTGTGCAGTTGTAGATTTGCATGTTATATCTGTTATGAACGGCTTGTGTAGCTAAGTTAGCCAACTACCAAGCTGTGTATGCCATGAGTGTTTCTATATTTCTAGTATAATTTCTGAAGAAGTTGCACATGTTTCAGAACAGATCAGTGAACGCACTTTGTCTGTTTGTTATGTGGTGTTTTACTGACATCTGTTAAGGTGCTAACACACCAAAAACACTTGAAACGACTAGCGGCCAATACGTTACCTCATGTCTCCTTTGTCGGGGCCAAAAATTAGCAATTGAACTCGGGCTGTGAATCTTCACTGGCCTCACGATTCGATTCAATTCGATTCCACGATGCATCTTGATACAGCTCCAAGGATCACATCCTGAATTTTCTGTATTATTACTGCACATGGCTACTTTTTCATCAATTAATACAAGCATTCAGATAAATATCAAGTCCCTTTTTTACTTAGAAAGCTCTTTAAAATCTGAATGTCAACATAAATTTAAACAAACGATTCAGCGATTATCTGTCAACAATCTGATTCTGCATCGTGACACCTCTGCATCGCGATGCATCGACTAAATGATGAATTTTGACACGCTTAAAGGACCCCAGTGGAAATAAGCAGGCTTCTAGTTTGTAACTTTAAGCTGCTTTACTGGGCTATCCTTGGATCATTTTACTTTCGATTTACATATTGTGTACTTTTTTTTTACTACTGTATTAATTGTAAATTTGTAATGGTTTTTATGCATTCTTGATCCGAAATAAACCAAACTAATTTGAACACACTGCAAACATGGCAGCCGATGGGCAGCTAGCATGTTCTGATGAGACCTGATTCATTTAACATTAAATAGAAAGTAGCGTTTCGTTTGCCTGGCGTATGTCAGCTCCTGTCTGGTCTTTTGCTGAAAGGAAGGTGGAAGGTTTGATTCAGTGAGAGGCTCGAGGGACTTAAATAGGTTTGATTCAGTGAGAGGCTGGAGGGACTTAAATAGGTTTGATTCAGTGAGAGGCTCGAGGGACTTAAATAGGTTTGATTCAGTGAGAGGCTCGAGGGACTTAAATAGGTTTGATTCAGTGAGAGGCTTGAGGGACTTAAATAGGTTTGATTCAGCGAGAGGCTCGAGGGACTTAAATAGGTTTGATTCAGTGAGAGGCTCGAGGGACAAATAGGTTTGATTCAGTGAGAGGCTCGAGGGACTTAAATAGGTTTGATTCAGTGAGAGGCTGGAGGGACTTAAATAGGTTTGATTCAGCGAGAGGCTCGAGGGACTTAAATAGGTCTGATTCAGTGAGAGGCTGGAGGGACTTAAATAGGTTTGATTCAGTGAGAGGCTCGAGGGACTTAAATAGGTCTGATTCAGTGAGAGGCTGGAGGGACTTAAATAGGTTTGATTCAGTGAGAGGCTCGAGGGACTTAAATAGGTCTGATTCAGTGAGAGGCTTGAGGGACTTAAATAGGTTTGATTCAGTGAGAGGCTCGAGGGACTTAAATAGGTTTGATTCAGTGAGAGGCTTGAGGGACTTAAATAGGTTTGATTCAGCGAGAGGCTCGAGGGACTTAAATAGGTTTGATTCAGTGAGAGGCTCGAGGGACTTAAATAGGTTTGATTCAGTGAGAGGCTCGAGGGACTTAAATAGGTTTGATTCAGTGAGAGGCTCGAGGGACTTAAATAGGTTTGATTCAGTGAGAGGCTCGAGGGACTTAAATAGGTTTGATTCAGTGAGAGGCTCGAGGGACTTAAATAGGTTTGATTCAGTGAGAGGCTCGAGGGACTTAAATAGGTTTGATTCAGTGAGAGGCTCGAGGGACTTAAATAGGTTTGATTCAGCGAGAGGCTCGAGGGACTTAAATAGGTCTGATTCAGTGAGAGGCTGGAGGGACTTAAATAGGTTTGATTCAGTGAGAGGCTCGAGGGACTTAAATAGGTCTGATTCAGTGAGAGGCTGGAGGGACTTAAATAGGTCTGATTCAGTGAGAGGCTGGAGGGACTTAAATAGGTTTGATTCAGTGAGAGGCTCGAGGGACTTAAATAGGTCTGATTCAGTGAGAGGCTTGAGGGACTTAAATAGGTTTGATTCAGTGAGAGGCTCGAGGGACTTAAATAGGTTTGATTCAGTGAGAGGCTTGAGGGACTTAAATAGGTTTGATTCAGCGAGAGGCTCGAGGGACTTAAATAGGTTTGATTCAGTGAGAGGCTCGAGGGACTTAAATAGGTTTGATTCAGTGAGAGGCTCGAGGGACTTAAATAGGTTTGATTCAGTGAGAGGCTCGAGGGACTTAAATAGGTTTGATTCAGTGAGAGGCTCGAGGGACTTAAATAGGTTTGATTCAGTGAGAGGCTCGAGGGACTTAAATAGGTTTGATTCAGTGAGAGGCTCGAGGGACTTAAATAGGTTTGATTCAGTGAGAGGCTCGAGGGACTTAAATAGGTTTGATTCAGTGAGAGGCTCGAGGGACTTAAATAGGTTTGATTCAGTGAGAGGCTCGAGGGACTTAAATAGGTTTGATTCAGTGAGAGGCTCGAGGGACTTAAATAGGTTTGATTCAGTGAGAGGCTCGAGGGACTTAAATAGGTTTGATTCAGTGAGAGGCTGGATGGACTTAAATAGGTTTGATTCAGTGAGAGGCTCGAGGGACTTAAATAGGTTTGATTCAGTGAGAGGCTCGAGGGACTTAAATAGGTTTGATTCAGTGAGAGGCTCGAGGGACTTAAATAGGTTTGATTCAGTGAGAGGCTCGAGGGACTTAAATAGGTTTGATTCAGTGAGAGGCTTGAGGGACTTAAATAGGTTTGATTCAGCGAGAGGCTCGAGGGACTTAAATAGGTTTGATTTAGCGAGAGGCTTGAGGGACTTAAATAGGTTTGATTCAGCGAGAGGCTCGAGGGACTTAAATAGGTTTGATTCAGTGAGAGGCTCGAGGGACTTAAATAGGTTTGATTCAGTGAGAGGCTCGAGGGACAAATAGGTTTGATTCAGTGAGAGGCTCGAGGGACTTAAATAGGTTTGATTCAGTGAGAGGCTCGAGGGACTTAAATAGGTTTGATTCAGTGAGAGGCTCGAGGGACTTAAATAGGTTTGATTCAGTGAGAGGCTCGAGGGACTTAAATAGGTTTGATTCAGTGAGAGGCTCGAGGGACTTAAATAGGTTTGATTCAGTGAGAGGCTCGAGGGACTTAAATAGGTTTGATTCAGTGAGAGGCTCGAGGGACTTAAATAGGTTTGATTCAGTGAGAGGCTCGAGGGACTTAAATAGGTTTGATTCAGTGAGAGGCTCGAGGGACTTAAATAGGTTTGATTCAGTGAGAGGCTCGAGGGACTTAAATAGGTTTGATTCAGTGAGAGGCTCGAGGGACTTAAATAGGTTTGATTCAGTGAGAGGCTGGAGGGACTTAAATAGGTTTGATTCAGTGAGAGGCTCGAGGGACTTAAATAGGTTTGATTCAGTGAGAGGCTCGAGGGACTTAAATAGGTTTGATTCAGTGAGAGGCTCGAGGGACAAATAGGTTTGATTTAGTGAGAGGCTCGAGGGACTTAAATAGGTTTGATTCAGTGAGAGGCTCGAGGGACTTAAATAGGTTTGATTCAGTGAGAGGCTCGAGGGACTTAAATAGGTTTGATTCAGTGAGAGGCTCGAGGGACTTAAATAGGTTTGATTCAGTGAGAGGCTCGAGGGACTTAAATAGGTTTGATTCAGTGAGAGGCTTGAGGGACTTAAATAGGTTTGATTCAGCGAGAGGCTCGAGGGACTTAAATAGGTTTGATTTAGCGAGAGGCTTGAGGGACTTAAATAGGTTTGATTCAGCGAGAGGCTCGAGGGACTTAAATAGGTTTGATTCAGTGAGAGGCTCGAGGGACAAATAGGTTTGATTCAGTGAGAGGCTAGAGGGACTTAAATAGGTTTGATTCAGTGAGAGGCTGGAGGGACTTAAATAGGTTTGATTCAGTGAGAGGCTCGAGGGACTTAAATAGGTTTGATTCAGTGAGAGGCTCGAGGGACTTAAATAGGTTTGATTCAGTGAGAGGCTCGAGGGACTTAAATAGGTTTGATTCAGTGAGAGGCTCGAGGGACTTAAATAGGTTTGATTCAGTGAGAGGCTCGAGGGACTTAAATAGGTTTGATTCAGTGAGAGGCTCGAGGGACTTAAATAGGTTTGATTCAGTGAGAGGCTCGAGGGACTTAAATAGGTTTGATTCAGTGAGAGGCTCGAGGGACTTAAATAGGTTTGATTCAGTGAGAGGCTCGAGGGACTTAAATAGGTTTGATTCAGTGAGAGGCTCGAGGGACTTAAATAGGTTTGATTCAGTGAGAGGCTCGAGGGACTTAAATAGGTTTGATTCAGTGAGAGGCTCGAGGGACTTAAATAGGTTTGATTCAGTGAGAGGCTGGAGGGACTTAAATAGGTTTGATTCAGTGAGAGGCTCGAGGGACTTAAATAGGTTTGATTCAGTGAGAGGCTCGAGGGACTTAAATAGGTTTGATTCAGTGAGAGGCTCGAGGGACAAATAGGTTTGATTTAGTGAGAGGCTCGAGGGACTTAAATAGGTTTGATTCAGTGAGAGGCTCGAGGGACTTAAATAGGTTTGATTCAGTGAGAGGCTCGAGGGACTTAAATAGGTTTGATTTAGCGAGAGGCTTGAGGGACTTAAATAGGTTTGATTCAGCGAGAGGCTCGAGGGACTTAAATAGGTTTGATTCAGTGAGAGGCTCGAGGGACAAATAGGTTTGATTCAGTGAGAGGCTCGAGGGACAAATAGGTTTGATTTAGTGAGAGGCTTGAGGGACTTAAATAGGTTTGATTCAGTGAGAGGCTCGAGGGACAAATAGGTTTGATTCAGTGTGAGGCTCGAGGGACTTAAATAGGTTTGATTCAGTGAGAGGCTCGAGGGACTTAAATAGGTTTGATTCAGTGAGAGGCTAGAGGGACTTAAATAGGTCTGATTCAGTGAGAGGCTCGAGGGACTTAAGTAGGTTTGATTTAGCGAGAGGCTCGAGGGACTTAAATAGGTTTGATTCAGTGAGAGGCTCGAGGGACTTAAATAGGTTAGATTCAGTGAGAGGCTCGAGGGACTTAAATAGGTTTGATTCAGTGAGAGGCTCGAGGGACTTAAATAGGTTTGATTCAGTGAGAGGCTCGAGGGACTTAAATAGGTTTGATTTAGCGAGAGGCTCGAGGGACTTAAATAGGTTTGATTTAGTGAGAGGCTAGAGGGACTTAAATAGGTCTGATTCAGTGAGAGGCTCGAGGGACTTAAATAGGTTTGATTTAGTGAGAGGCTGGAGGGACTTAAATAGGTTTGATTCAGTGAGAGGCTGGAGGGACTTAAATAGGTTTGATTCAGTGAGAGGCTGGAGGGACTTAAATAGGTTTGATTCAGTGAGAGGCTCGAGGGACTTAAATAGGTTTGATTCAGTGAGAGGCTGGAGGGACTTAAATAGGTTTGATTCAGTGAGAGGCTGGAGGGACTTAAATAGGTTTGATTCAGTGAGAGGCTGGAGGGACTTAAATAGGTTTGATTTAGTGAGAGGCTAGAGGGACTTAAATAGGTTTGATTCAGTGAGAGGCTCGAGGGACTTAAATAGGTTTGATTCAGTGAGAGGCTCGAGGGACTTAAATAGGTTTGATTCAGTGAGAGGCTCGAGGGACTTAAATAGGTTTGATTCAGTGAGAGGCTGGAGGGACTTAAATAGGTTTGATTTAGTGAGAGGCTCGAGGGACTTAAATAGGTTTGATTTAGTGAGAGGCTCGAGGGACTTAAATAGGTTTGATTCAGTGAGAGGCTCGAGGGACTTAAATAGGTTTGATTCAGTGAGAGGCTCGAGAGACTTAAATAGGTTTGATTCAGTGAGAGGCTGGAGGGACTTAAATAGGTTTGATTCAGTGAGAGGCTGGAGGGACTTAAATAGGTTTGATTCAGTGAGAGGCTCGAGGGACTTAAATAGGTTTGATTCAGTGAGAGGCTCGAGGGACTTAAATAGGTTTGATTCAGCGAGAGGCTCGAGGGACTTTCCCAAAGGCACGTCGTCATGAAAATATCTATTTTGGAATGATCAGGCGAGCTAAATTTGGAAAATGAGCAGAGCGTTTTGTGTGCCGCCAATTCAACATGTGGAATCAGCCGGAGACGCCGCTGGCGTGTCTACACTAGAGCCAATGGTGCATCAGACATGGCCGACGGCTGACTGTTGGCTTGGTGTGTCTGGGACTTTACACTAGGTTACTGTTGGCTTGGTGTGTCTGGAGCTTTACACTAGGTTACCTGACTGTTGGCTTGGTGTGTCTGGGACTTTACACTAGGTTACTGTTGGCTTGGTGTGTCTGGGACTTTACACTAGGTTACTGTTGGCTTGGTGTGTCTGGGACTTTACACTAGGTTACCTGACTGTTGGCTTGGTGTGTCTGGGACTTTACACTAGCTTACCTGACTGTTGGCTTAGTGTGTCTGGAGCTTTACACTAGGTTACCTGACTGTTGGCTTAGTGTGTCTGGGACTTTACACTAGGTTACTGTTGGCTTGGTGTGTCTGGGACTTTACACTAGGTTACTGTTGGCTTGGTGTGTCTGGGACTTTACACTAGGTTACCTGACTGTTGGCTTGGTGTGTCTGGAGCTTTACACTAGGTTACCTGACTGTTGGCTTGGTGTGTCTGGAGCTTTACACTAGCTTACCTGACTGTTGGCTTGGTGTGTCTGGAGCTTTACACTAGCTTACCTGACTGTTGGCTTAGTGTGTCTGGAGCTTTACACTAGCTTACCTGACTGTTGGCTTGGTGTGTCTGGAGCTTTACACTAGCTTACCTGACTGTTGGCTTGGTGTGTCTGGGACTTTACACTAGCTTACCTGACTGTTGGCTTGGTGTGTCTGGGACTTTACACTAGGTTACCTGACTGTTGGCTTGGTGTGTCTGGGACTTTACACTAGGTTACCTGACTGTTGGCTTGGTGTGTCTGGGACTTTACACTAGGTTACCTGACTGTTGGCTTGGTGTGTCTGGGACTTTACACTAGGTTACCTGACTGTTGGCTTGGTGTGTCTGGAGCTTTACACTAGGTTACCTGACTGTTGGCTTGGTGTGTCTGGGACTTTACACTAGGTTACCTGACTGTTGGCTTGGTGTGTCTGGGACTTTACACTAGGTTACCTGACTGTTGGCTTGGTGTGTCTGGAGCTTTACACTAGCTTACCTGACTGTTGGCTTGGTGTGTCTGGGACTTTACACTAGCTTACCTGACTGTTGGCTTGGTGTGTCTGGGACTTTACACTAGGTTACCTGACTGTTGGCTTGGTGTGTCTGGGACTTTACACTAGGGATGGGCATTTCTAGCAAAAACACTATTCGAAATTCGCTGGCCAAATTCGAATTTAATTCGAAATTCGAAAAAAAAAAAAAAAATGTAAAAATAAAAATAAAAATGATTTTTTTTTTTTTTTTTTTTTTGAGTGAAATGTTGCATTGTCTCCCCTGATTCTAAGTCTACGGCTTTATTAATTAATATAAAAAGCTTCTGCTGTGGATTTTTAGCTCAAACAAGCATTGCACCACTGAAGTAAAGAACATGTTACATGACATTGACATTTTCGAAAATAAAAAACAGTTTTGACAATCATGAGTGGTTCATTAAATATTTAGTAGGCTCAGGTCTGAGTGCCAAAGGGGTGCCAAAGTCACCCCCTCTCCCTCTTCATGGGATTTCATCCGCCATTCATTTTTCCATAAACCTTGCTTAAATGCTTATAAAAATTGTTTTACTTGCTCAAACCAAGCGATTTGACTATACTTAGAATCAGGGGAGACAATGCAACATTTCACTCAAAAAAATTTTTTTTTTCGAATTTCGAATTTCAATAATAAAAGTCGACCTTGATAATAACAACGATTATTCGAAAATTCGAAATTCGATGCCCATCCCTACTTTACACTAGCTTACCTGCGTCCTGACGGCATCCCGGTCACCTGCAGCCAGGAGTCGTCGACAGGCGGAGGCATGGACGTGGTGATGGTGGAGGTGCTGATGTCACCAATGATGTGCAGCCCCTCCCGCAAAGCGTGGTACATCTTCAACGTCTCGTCACGATGCTGCGCCTGGACGACAGAGAGAGAGACACACCTGAGTGTGGTGCCTAATTACTCATTACTTTTATTATACAGTAATTTGCAAAGTAATTCAATTTGTTTTTGAGACAAGTAACTAGTAACTGTAACTAATTACTAATCATCAGTAGCCTTCATTATAGTATGGTATGGTCTGTCTACCTGTTCCTGGGACTCCTCCATCAGTGTGTTCTGGTCTCCACAGGAGTAGAGCTGAGCCAACAAGTCAGCATGGATGAAGTCTTTAGTCTGAGGAGAGGAGAGAGAGGAAAGGAGGAAAGAAGCATTTTTTTCTGATAAACTGTTTGAACTGACACATTTAATAGCCTACTGGTAATGCTTAAGACGTGTTTTGTAATGGTGTTGCTATAATAAGCTACTCGAAATTGAGTAGACTGTCCTCGTTACAGTTCGATGAAACAGCCTGTAACTGGTTTCGGGACTACCTTTCTGGGAGAACTCAATGTATAGAGGCCAAGGGCTTGCAGTCTAGTCTTCTGGAGATGAAAAATGGTGTGCCGCAGGGCTCTATTTTAGGGCCAACATAGTGTAGTGCCAGCGTGTAACTGCCAGGAAAAGACGCTATACAGACACACGCCTTTAGGCTCGGGCTGAGAATGATCATAAGCGTTAGGGCCCGGGCCGGGCTAGGGCTTCAATTTTAGGCCCGTGCAGGGCTCTAGTGTGTGTGTGTGTGTGTGTGTGTGTGTGTGCGCGCTCACGTGCGTGCATGTTTGTGTGTGTGTGTGTCGTACGTTGTTGACCATCAGGTGCATGATGGTCTTGGTGTGTGTGTGTGTGTGTGTGTGTCGTACGTTGTTGACCATCAGGTGCATGATGGTCTTGGTGTGTGTGTGTGTGTGTGTGTGTCGTACGTTGTTGACCATCAGGTGCATGATGGTCTTGGTGTGTGTGTGTGTGTGTGTGTGTCGTACGTTGTTGACCATCAGGTGCATGATGGTCTTGGGGATCAGGTCTCTTATGGTGCGGTGAATGATTGACAGGTAGGAATCCACCAGGTTCCTCACGATCTCAACCTGCCGCTCCAGCTGAGGGTCCAGAGAGTGGATCTGCCCGTCCGCGCTGCCTTCCTCTGCCTCGGCCTGACACACACACACACACACACACATGCACACACACACACACACATGCACACACACACACACACACGCACAAACACGCACACACACACACACACACGCACATGCAAACAGACACGCACGCACGCACGCACACACACACACACATTAAGACACGCACGTGCGAACGCGGGCACACACGCACCCACATACGCACACACACACACACACACACACACACACACACACACACACACACACACACACACACAGAGCGTATATTCTGTAAACACCACATCCTGTTGATTGTTTCCATGGAGACACCAAGCAAAAACAGAGACAAACACAGGCAGACAGACATACAGACAGACAGACACACAGACAGACACACAGACAGACACAGACAGACAGACACAGACACAGACCGATCGACTGACTTACCTTCTCCTTGTCCTGGAAGATGAACAGAGGCCATGACAATAATAATGTTAGAATCATGTAATCATCTGTATTGACAGTGTAATGGTAAATGGCCTGCATTTATAGAGCGCTTTTATCCAAAGCGCTTTACAGTCAGTAGGTACATTCACCCATTCACACACCGATGGCGGCACGCTACCACGCAGGGTGCTGGCACACCTATCAGGAGCAATTTGGGGTTCAGTATCTTGCCCAAGGACACTTCGACATGCAGACTGGAGGAGCCGGGAATCGAACCACCGACCTCTTTTATCCAAAGCGATTAGTGGACGACCCGCTCTACCTCCTGAGCTACAGCCGCCCCGTAGTGTGTAATGGTGTTTATTAATGATGTAATAGTCTCGCTAGCCAGCCTCTCTTCCCTTCCGTCAGAGTCTGGCGCCGCAGGTTTCCATTGTGGGATTGCGAAAAAAATGCTCTGTTTGGGTTAACCAATCATCCTCGTCTTGGGCGGTGCTTAGCGTTAGTGCCATTGGAAAATAGTTTCAGGGTGGAACTTGTGCCGAGCAGGCCTTCTTTATTGCACAATCCAAATTTTCTTCAAAACTTGCCATTTTCAGAGTGTAGCAACGAGTTAGCCTGTAGGTTTCTGCCGTTAGCTTTCTACGCTAGCTAGTTAGCGTCGTTGTTTTCACATTCGGCGGCCGGGAGCATTACAGCGACACACATGGGAGCGGAAGCCGCTCTGATTGACATATGGTCGGAGCCAATGACAGAGCGTGTGACAGAGCTTGCAAGCGGGGGAGCGGATATCCTGCTGCCACCGAAACAGCCGCTCGAATGGGAGAGCAGCTTTAGAGCAGGGGCGGGCTGATCCCTGTTGCCTGTTTCCATGGTGCCAGACTCTCTGACGGAAGGGAAGAGAGGCTGGCTAGCGAGACTAATGATGTAATGATCTGTATTGATGATGTAATGGTGTTTATTGATGATGTAATCATCTGTATTGATGATGTAATCATGTGTTATGATGATGGCATGGCGTGTGTTGATGATGTCATGGCGTGTGTTGATGTCATGGTGATGATGTCATGGCGAGTGGTGATG
Source organism: Poromitra crassiceps (assembly GCF_964638095.1). Taxonomy (NCBI): domain Eukaryota; kingdom Metazoa; phylum Chordata; class Actinopteri; order Beryciformes; family Melamphaidae; genus Poromitra; species Poromitra crassiceps. The sequence continues at coordinate 52,661,596 of NC_139643.1, read as the reverse complement.
ATGTCATGGTTTGTGTTGATGATGCCATGGTGTGTGTTGATGATGTCATGGCTTGTGTTGATGATGTCATGGCGTGTGTTGATGATGTCATGGTGTGTGTTGATGATGGCATGGCATGAGATGTGTTGATGATGTCATGGCATGTGTTGATGATGTCAAAGCGTGTGATGATGTCATGGGGCATGTATTGATGATGGCATGACGTGTGTTGATAATGTCATGACGTGGGCATGACGTGTGTTGATAATGCCATGACGTGTTGATGATGTCATGGTGTGTGTTGATGATGTCATGGCATGTGTTGATGATGTCATGGCATGTGTTGATGATGTCATGGCATGTGTTGATGATGTCAAAGCGTGTGATGATGTCATGGCATGTATTGATGATGGCATGACGTGTGTTGATAATGTCATGACGTGTTGATGATGTCATGGTGTGTGTTGATGATGTCATGACATGTGTGGATGATGTCATGGTGTGTGTTGATGGCATGGTGAGTGTTGATGATGCGTACCACATTGCGTTCAGGGTAGACTCCGGCTCGGAGGAAGGAAGCCTTCCAGCTGTCCACCTCCTCCTGAGACTCACTGGCCAGCTCCAACTGACGGTAGTCCTTATACACATTCCTTACACACACACACACACACACACACACACACACACACACACACACACACACACACACACACACACACACACACACTCCCCTTAAACATTTTTGCTTAATATATACTTAGAGATTTTCCTTTTTCAATTTTTTGTGCTGCTGATTTCTACTGCTACTTCAAAGAACTTAAAATGCACCTGTAGATTATGCATGGCGAGCGCGGATCTATAAATAGTATGAAATAATTTGCGCGGATTTATGGCGGGCAGACGGTTCATGCATACACGCGGATTAGGATGGCATAAAAGCTCATCCGTGCATCTCTAGTCTGTGTGTGCGCCCGCTGATGTTTGGTAGGAGGAGGGGGGGGGGGATGTTTTGGGGTATTTGGGGATATTTTGTTTATTTTATTGTCCCCCCATTTCAAAACTCCTTCCGGCACGCCTGATGCGCATGCTACCCAGAACCCGCTGGGTCCAGCAGAACCCGCTGGGTCCAGCAGAACCCGCTGGGTCCAGCAGATGGGCTGGGTCGGCAAATTAGGAAAATATTGCGGGTGTGAGTGGGGCGGTTCAGGACAGGACAAAGCAGCATTATCTTACATTATCTTATAATAACTTACAGCAGCCAAACAAGCAGAACAATGCTTTATTAAAGACGTGAACTGTGTGTGTGTGTGTGTGTGTGTGCGTGCGTGTGTGCGTGTGTGTATGTGTATGTGTGTGTGTGTGTGTGTGTGTGTGTGTGTGTGTGTGTGTGTGTGTATGTGTATGTGTATGTGTGTGTGTGTGTGTGTGTGTGTGTGTGTGTGTGTGTGTGTGTGTGTGTGTGTGTGTGTGTGTGTGTCTCTCTCTCTGAGTGAGAAGCATGGAAAAACATGGAAAAGCACTTTTAATGGATTGGGTTGGTGAGGGCCTTGGAAAACCCTGACCCGCATCACTCGGAAAATCTGACCTTCTGAGGAGCACAGGAATGCATAAAAAACATCAAAAGAAACACTTCCCTGCCACTGAGCAGCAACCAATCACAGCAGATAGTGAGCAAGACGCAGCTCACTGATTGGTCTGATTTGGTTTAGTGGGTGCAGTTTGGTTGAAAGAAAATTCCTACATGAAACTGCACACAACAAGGTCTGTTCTGGAAAGAGACATTGCTGTTGAGTTTTTCAAATGTATCTTTTGGCGGTTTGAGCACCACAAACCGAGTGCCATCCAGTTCCATTATATTGGAGATAAGGCAGAAATCTCTACTCCAGAACCCGACAACTTGCACCAAACCCATCTAGATGGATAAATAGCACCCCCCCCCCCCCCCCCCCCCCCCCACACACACACACACACACACACACACACCTGTGCTCGGTGTTGAACAGGGCGAAGATGTGTTTGCTGGACATGAAACTTTTCTCAATGTCCTTGAGCTTCAGGTTGTCCACAGTCAGCATGTACTTTTTCTCTTTCTCCTGCAGGGGGCAGACACACACACACACACACACACACACACACACACACACACACACACACACATGCAACTTTATTTGTATATAGAGAGCCAAAGTCATGCCCTCTTCCGGGTTAGGCATCCAAACCAAGGGATTTCGTCCGCCATTCATTTTTCCATCTTTTTTAGTTAAAATTGGCTAAGTGGTGTCTGTGGCGCTGTCAGCCACGATTTGTGATGGAAGTGATGTCATCAGTGATGTCACTTGAGCAATTGTGATGTCATCAGTGATGTCTCGAGCAACTGTGATGTCATCAGTGATGTCACGCGAGCAACTGTGATTGCCCAACTGTGATGCCACTCAGGCAGTTGTGATGTTATCAGTGATGTCACTCTGTGCTGTGATGTAGTATGAGCCAATGGCACACAGTTGCACAATGGCGCCTAGGTGGTGATGTCTGTCTGTCTGTCTGTCTGTTAGTCATGATCTTGGGAAGCCACGGAGCGATTTCCATAACTGCAGCATCATCTCCAGAGTCTCCACCCCAGGAATCGAGCGCAGCGCACGAGATTCCTAGTTTGGTCAAATGCTTATAAAAATAGTTTTACTTGGTCAAACCAAGCAATTCAGCTATATTTAGAATCAGGAGAGACCATATACTAAATTTATAATAATATTTGTAAGTTTTTGGTCACCTCGTCATCTTTGTACCAGGACAGTGTCTCGGCGGTCAGGACGAACCAGTACTCTTTAGCTCCGCCCTTCATGATGCTGATGTTGTTGATGGTCAGCCATCCTTTACGGATCACCTGCACGCACGCGCACGTGCACGCACGCACGCACGCACGCACGCACGCACGCGCACACACACACACACACACACACACACACACACACACACACACACACACACACACACAGTATTAGCTGTGGTGTTTCAGCTCCAGAAGCTAAAGTGCGGAGTCATGAGGGATAATGGACGATGACAGAACAGAAAGATGACATGCAGATCAATAATCTGATCAATAATCTGATCAATACTCTGATCAATGATCTGATCAATACTCTGATCAATGATCTGATCAATACTCTGATCAATGATCTGATCAATAATGTACAGGATGGAGGAGGAGGATGCCCCCTCAACTTACAAATCGATCGCAAAGAAATATTGTTAAAATATCGTATCGTTATCGTGAACCCAATATCGTGTATCGTATCGTATCGTGAACTGAGTGTATCGTGACACCCCTACTAATGAGGGTTTCACACTTCCATGACTGGAAGTTCCAAGCAACCCCAAGTGGGGTCACTTGGAATTAAAGTGGGGTCGCCTGAATCCCCCCCCCCCTTTTTTTACACACCAAACACAATTGAACTAGCGAAGAAGATGAAGAGGATGAAGAGGATGAAGAAGATGAAGAGGATTAGGGCAACATGTGAAAAATGTATTTGAGTTCTGAGTTTGTCAGAATTCTGAGAAAAAAGTCAGAATTCAGATTAAATTCAGAATTCGGAGGGAAAAAGTCAGCATACTCTTGTTACATGTGACATCATAGAGAGCCCCAGGGATGACGTATTTTTGTAGGCTGAACGCGGAAGTCCCGAACTTCCTGGTTCTTCACTGTTTCTGTCTATGGGATTTTTGAATGGGTTTTTGGCGCGATGCTTCAAATAATGTCTGTGGGCAACGCAAGTTTAATCAAACGCGAACCAAGGTGCAGCGGGATAATCTTCACACATGAGGACCACTTTCATGAGTTTTGAAGCGTAA